>NW_022639473.1:720407-730579 GCF_010583005.1 Odontomachus brunneus
TATATATATATATATATATATATATATATATATATATATATATATATATGTTTGTGTATGTATATATATATGCTGTATATGTGTATGCGCATTTATGTGCAGACGACACGACTCGGTATGCGTGCATGTAGACGGGCGCGCGATTTTCAGTTCCCGACTCATCGAATATCAGCGAGACGACGTTGACATATCGGTACTTCCCATCTCCCTCTATTCCTCACACGCCGTCAGGAAATGGTGAGCAACCGAAACGAATTCTCCGTTAACGATCGCAGTGAGATCGTCTGCAGGACTTTCTCTCCCTCTCTCTATTTCTCTCCTTTTGGAGCTTTCATAGCGGCGCGCGGGCGCGAGATCGATTCCGACAAGCACATTCAAATTTTCCAATCAACTTCCGACGAACATCGGCCTGCGAACGCGTGCGCGCGCGTTTTCCAATTGGTCGCGTGCCTCTTCTCGGCTTCTCGTGTCTCTCTTTCTCTGCCTCTTTTTCCTCTCGCCTCTCTCCTCGGCAAAAATAACCGCGAGAGATGCTCTCGCGGAAGTAGTTTCGACACTTCGAGCGCGGTATCGGAGAATTTCAGCAACTACACGTGTCACTGAAACACAGAGAAAAGAGAGCCTTTCCCGACAAAAGGGAGGGCAGCGAGGGTAGGGGCCAAGACATCTTCACGTTGGATATCCTCGCAAGGACGGATCCGCCGCGGCAACTCTCGCGCGTTACACGAAACTTTCCGCCGCGCTGTACAAGACTTAGGCTGCTCCGCGGAACCAAGCGCCGCGAACTCCAAGTTGTTACGTGTTGGAAGTTATCTCGTGTTGCCTCATGGAAGAAGAATCGCGCCACGAAAGACTCGCAACCGCGCGGAAGCATACTTTCCGACTCAAGGACACCGTCGTCGTTTGTCGTCAACTCGGTGCGAAACGCGCTCCCGTAATACCTCAGTTAAGCTGGCGCACCCCCGACACAAAATATTGAAACTGGAACTGTACCAAAAGTGAGTGCTAATTGGGTGCTAATTTAGTACCACAATCTCGATCTTAGATCCCGAGCAGTTTAGCAAGTCGCGAGTCGGACAGTTGAAAAGTCTCTCGAGCAAGTAGTACAAGTCAACGAAAAGTCAGGCACCATATATTTAAATATAAGAGAATTATTTCTTACGGATATAATATATTATAAATACTAGTATGACGCAAGTTAGCGCCCCATTTTGAGACACGAATTCTTGCCAAACTGCTCAAGTACTAAAGCCAGAAATACTGTACTAAATTTGCACCTGATTAGTACTTATGTTTTTGGTACATTTCGCGTTTCTTTTTCTGGGTTTAGGGATATTAGCTTACAAGTAAACCTACCGAAAAGGTACACTCCGATTTCTTTTTAATTTAACACAAATGTAAAAGTACAAAAAATATTTAGGTCATATTTTTTCATTTTGGCACTTTGAGTTTCACGGGTAGTTTATAGCTTTTTAATGTTCTTATTCCTATCATCAACAAATATAACAAAAATGCATAAGAAATAGAATTGAATACAAGATATAGTTAAATCATTTTAACAAAATCGGCATAGCTGAGACATGAATCATTCTAAATTTCTTTAGTCGAGATTCCAGCCGAAATATTTTAAATCTGTGCTAAATTAATCAAAAATGCTTCGAATCTCAGCCAAACTAAGAGAGAAATCCAAAAATTTTAATTAAAATTTTAACAAAATCGGCATAACTGAGACGCGAACCATTCTAAATTTCTTTAGCCAAGATTCCAACCAAAATATTTTTAATTTGTGCAAAATTAGTCGAAAATGGTTCGAATCTCGGCCAGACCGAGAAATTATTTATATAAATATTAATTTATTATAATATTTAATTTTAAATATTTAATTTTAAATATTTAAATTTTAGTAAAATCGGTATAGCCGAGACATGAACCATTCAAAATTTCTTTAGCCGAGATTCCAACCAAAATATTTCAAATCTGTGGTAAATTATTCAAAAATGGTTTAAATCTCGGCCAAACCAAGAAATTATTTATATATTATTAAATTATATTATTATTATTTATTATTATTTATCATATTATTTATTTATTATTTAATTTTATTTCTTTTTTGTTGTACTTGTTGATAATAGGAGTGCGAACATTAAAAAGCTATAAACTGCCCGTAAAACTCAAAAGACCAGAATGAAAAAATATGACCTAAGTATTTTTTGTACTTCTGCATTTGTGCCAAATTAGAAAGAAGTCGGAGTGTAACTTTTGGGTAGGTTTACTTTTACTCTACTGTTAGTAGAGGTGTCAGTAGTATCACTAAAGAACGCTTCGCTGCGTCCATACGCGAACACAAACGGTTCTCTCTCTGTCGCCGTAAATACACGTAATTTCTGGTACTGTTAGTAGAATAGTTTAAGTGTATCACGGGTACACACAAAATCCAAAAAGCGTTCTCAATGGGTCATATATTTCTCTTTCACAGATGTATTTTCCTAGGCAATTTGCATATGAAAGTATGAGGCTGAAGGCAGCGAAAAGTGAATGCGCCGTTGGATATTTCATTTTGACATCAAAAACTAACGTGACATGTAGAAATTAAATATTTCACAAGATATTCGCTTTGTGCTGACTTTACTTTAATGCTTGTATGCATTAAAAACGCATTAAGAATGTTTTCTTGCATTAAGAATGACTTGGGATGTGAGCAACAAAAAATGGTGAAATAAGAATAGAAAATTGGAGATCCAAGTTATACCTTAATAACTGTGTCTAGTCAAATATCCAGGCAATTTGAGAGAACCTGAACGTGAAGTTTGTTCAGATATTCGCGTAATACCTGATATCTACTCAGTTACTTGCCATTAAGGAAATGCTGGAGTCGATGACGAATTCGAAAAATGTCGATAACTAACATAATCACGCTATCCTTTTCGTATTTTTTGTACATACAGAATTACATAATGTATGTTGCTTTATTTTACCATGTTCAGCGGAAAACCTAACCACACACACACACACACGTGTGTAGAAATCTTTCTGCAAACTTTTCCGATATTCTTAAGTTTCTGAATTCAGATGCGAAGGTACAGCAATGTCCTTCCAAATTTTTCTGTTTGGAACATCCACACTTTCGGTATGTACAAGCAGCGGAACTTTTGGATTAGGCAAATGTCACGTTGACAGCTTGAGATTTTACATTGAAAATTTTCTCTTCGTTTTCGCCATATATTGGACAATGCTTCTATTTATTTTTGCATATACTTTCATTGCATAAAAGCATTTCTGTACAAGTCAATATAACGAAAGCATTGCAAAAAATATCAGTATCCTGTCAGTAAAGTTTTCAGCATCCTCTTAACATCGCTGGTGATTTCTCCATGCGCTCTCGCTAACGATTACATCTCGACATTAACACCCACGAAAACGCATCCCCGCAATTCATGTTTTGCCCGTCAGTGTACGGTTATCAGTAGTTGTTACCGAGAAAAAAATTGATCAAGCACGTGCGCGCGACCAACGTTTGTTAAAACAATACTAGCCGTTATATGAAAATATAGGTAGCTCTCCTCCATTCGTTAGCGGACGGACTCGATTTTTCGTATCGATACATTCGGCGCCACCGCCGCCGCCGCCGCCGCTGTTAGGGGAACATTTTCAGTTCTCGTTGTTCCGAAAAATCACGAAACGAATTGAACGGGAGTCCCGCTAACGACCGTCGAGCGTCGGCCGGCCCGCCCGCTGGATATCGATACACATTCGCTACACGACTCGAAGTTTTAGATTCGTTGACAACGCCGAATTCAGTCGGCGCGGCGCGGGCGAACGAGAAAAAAACGTTGGTCCGCTTAACATGACCCGCGAGACAAATATTCGCCCGAGATAGTTTCCGGTCGAGTCGACGGCGAATTGTGCGGACTGTCGGCGCTGAAATATGATCGCCCCGGACAATTTTCATCGCCCATTCTGGACGATGCCGTTACGGGGTTTTGCAGAAAAGTTCCCGAATTGTTGCGAATATTAATGTTGGCCTCCGTTAGCTCCCGTTAATCTCGTGCCGCTTCGTTCCGGCGGAACTGTCCGATTGATCGAATCGCTATTATTTATGCGAACCGACCCGCCAAACCTCAATCGCGACTGAATGAGAGAATTTAGGAAAGACCGACTGTGTGTGAAGTATAGTCTTGACTATTTGGACTATATTCGATTCTATTGGATTATATTGAACTATATTGTTGTTGTTAATGGCTATCAGATGCGAAAAATGTTTATATGAAAGAGTGCAGGTGAGTTTAATCCCACTTTGCGGCATTCGAAATCTTAAATTATTTTTTTATAAAATTGTAGTTAAATTCACATGAGTAGATTAAATATTTATTAAGTAGTAAAATGATGCGTGTATGTGCTTTACTATTTGAAAGAAAATGACCCAAAAGAATGCGTATTTTGTCAAAATAAATGATGTCACATTAACAGGAGACGTGTAGAAAATGTTGCAAGAAATGGAGAAAGTCTTTATCAGTAAAATAGATATAATCAGGGTTGGGAAGTAACTCGTTACTTGTAACGAAGTTACAGTTACATTTTTTTTGATAACTGTAACTTAATTACTTTTTTCCACTTGTAACTTAACTTAGTTACGTATTTTTAGTAACTTGTAACTTTTAACAGTTACTTTAATAGTTACTTGGAAAACGTAAAATAAAATTAAAATTACATTAGCAATCGTATATTAATTTAATAAATTTATCAACGTATTTATGGAGCATGTGATTAAATTCTTTTACCTCTATAAGACTATTATTAAATTTTTATTATGTTAAGTACAGATTTGAAATTTGTTAAGTGGATAGACTAATTAATGTGATAGATATTAATTATACAATTCAATTCTTACATTTTAGTAAAGCTTAAAATGTAAGATTTTTGTATTTACAATAATAATTTACAATCATTTCAAGAAAGTAACGACTCGTTACTTTTTGAGTAAATTGTAACGAATTACTTTTTATAGCCAGTAACTTGTAACTGTAATTTGTAACTGTAACTAATTACATTTTTAGCAAGGGGAACTGTAACTGTAATTAGTTACTTTTAAAAAGTAACTTTCCCAACCCTGGATATAATATATTCATATAATATCAATAAAACGGATTGTAAATGCTGATAATGTTTATTAATTTAGGGTGATTTTTACCAAGCTGTAATTAATTTAATCGTCAATTAATTCCGTTGTAACCAGCAAAAATAACTACTGGCCAATTTTCTGTTGGTTCCAGTGTTTATTAAGGTAGACACGACTAACACAGAACATTTTCTGGGATCTAATTGCCTCGGTTTTCCGCCCGAGATTATGGATTCCGTTTGTGGAATCTACGAAGATCCAGATCGGAAACGTAATGTTTCAAAGATGCGATTCCAAGCGGAGAGACCCAAATTTGCTCTACGCGACGTTTCCCCAAAGATTCTTTCTGGTTTTCAAAGTCATTCGGTAAACTTCGTGGAACGAGAACATACGTTGCGTTACGTTTGAACTTGGGAAAGTTTGAGACAGGAACATTCGCCTCATTGCTGTTTCATTGATAAACCCAACCTTGTATTACTATTTTATTACGTAAAACCAATTATGCGAGAGATAAATCATTTTTAATTAATTTTATACAGGCTTATATTCTCCCATAACTTCCAGACGAAGAAACCAATGTTTCTTTTGCCATTAATCTCGTTCGATGCGTAATTAAAGAATGTCGCGATCAACACTCACGACTTTCATGTTTTATTCTATTGAATTCAGTAGTTAGTATAAAAATGAATATAGAAAAGAGTATACCAGTTTTTATTAAAGTATTTATTAAAGGAAAAGCGACAACTTGCACGATATTTCAATTTTGTCTCTGGAGAACTCGCGATTGGGGTAAGAATGGGATCTCCAGTTGGAGTGTCATAATAATATGATCAATAATAATAGTAGGGTACATATCAATAATCAATAGTAGGGCAAATATCTGAGCATTCTGATCAGAGTCTATCCCGCAGTTGGCTAAACTCTGGCGAATTTCCCTGCTGAGGAGCCGTGGTGATCTCGCGGAAGTGATCTCCCTAATTGTCTGAAACGGCGTGTAATTCGGTCTAACCGGCGTTGCATCTACGCACGATTACACGATAACACTTCTCTCGTCCGGAAAGTCCAGAGTGTAACACGCACCGATACGATCTGCGAGCCATGTGTATATACTCATCGAATAATTATCTTTATCCTGCACGCGGAGTGTAACTCGCGCGAGGTGCGCCACACATGCGGGATCGGTCGAAACACTAATTATAAATCATAAATAAACTGTATCTGTGGCCTAAGTGACCCAAACAGTTGTTAAAAGAGCGTAAACTTGTATCCTTTTATTAAATAAATTAACGTAACGTTTTAATATAACCTAATTAAATAAATTAGTGTTACATCAACATAGCTCAAATTAGATCAATTAATGTCGCACTAGTATAGCTCAAACGTTATGCTATGTTAATTTATCTAATTCATTACATTGACATAATTTAACGTTAAGCTATTGTGTCAATGTAACAAATTAAACAAATTGAAGTTACATTAATATAGCATAAATTAAATAAATCAATGTTACATTAACATAATTTAACATTAAGCTGTCTTATTGTAACGTTAATTTATCTAATTTGTTACATTGGCATAACTTAACGTTAAGCTACGTCAATATAACGTTAGTTTATTTAATTTGTTACATTGACACAACTTAACGTTAAGTTATGTCAGTGTAATAAATTAAACGAATTAAAGTTGCACTGATACACAATGACATAATTCAAATAAAATAAATCAACGTTACATTAACATAGCTTAAATTAAATAAATTAACATTACATTACCGCGTGGTTCAGCGTTGCTACGTTGATGTAACTAAATTGGACTCTTCTAACAGCGGTTTGACTTGCACAGGTCAGGCGCAATCTTGACCTGTTATTTTTCCCTCACAGCTGCTTTTATTTCTCTCGTCTTAATTATCCCGTTGGGGAAATTCGCGAGCGCTAATATCGTTCCGCGTAACGACGTAACCCGCGCGCGCGCGCGACTCATCTTTACGTCCTCCGATAATACAAGCGCGAGACGGTATATTATCGCGCGGTATATAACACGATGAACAATGAAACGCATCGTTTTACATCATTTCGATCGTAAAGAGAAATATATGAGGTGCATTATGGCGGGCGGGTCGGCTTTAAAGGCGAGTGATCAAACGCCATCGAAGCATCGAAAATGGGATTGTGCCATTTGCAGATTGAGTTTGACTCCTCGAGGGTGTCCCGCAGGAACGACCCGGATATATCCTGACTCCCTCTCTCTCTCTCTCTCTTCCTTCTTACCTAACCGTTTACCAGCATTAAGCAAGGAGCGCGAAGAGATAAGGTGATGTGGTATTATAAATGTATACGCCGGTGCCGCGCTTTATCTCGGTTATCGCCCTTAATGCCAGACTATGAAAAAAGATCCTCGATCGGCCCCGTCGTTGCGGCTAACGTATAGTAGCCGCCATCGTCGTCGTCGTCGTCGCGAGCTACACGAAGGATGGCGGATCTTAGCCGGAGACCTTGGACTAATGGAAAAACCTCGGCGACAGTGGAGTTCGCGCGAGGGTGGGACGGCTCTCGCTAGTGCTTTTCACGAGGCGACGAGCGCCGCTAAATCCCGACGACGACGATGCTTCACGCGAGCCTGAACGGCGTTTCTCGCGCGCTAATTGCGAAATGACAGAATTACCTTCCGTGCGCGCGGCACCGCGACGTCGGGAGATTACTCGCGCGAACGGGTTTGCGAAATAATCGAATGAGAAGCGCGTTAATCCGCATTATGCCCCAATTAAAAGGTACAGGCTGTTGTGAGCCGGCTGTCTTAATTGAACGAGTCCTAACGAGTCTCACGGGTTAGAGAAGCGCACGAGGGGATGGATAGACGGCCGGATGTGATTCTAGTCGCGAGTCCTTTGAGCGATAATTATTTCGCAGCGATTTTGTATTTGTTCTTTAACCCATTAAGGATCACTGTACTTCTTATTTTTTTTTGTATTGAATATGAAGTCATCTTATTAATGTGTGACTTTATTTGTGTGCATTTGGAATCAGCTGATTTCCAAATATCTTCAATAAAATAATTCTAATAATAATCTCCCAAAGAAATAAATTATATATATAATTAAAATAAGATTATAAAATAAAGAAAATTAAATTAAAATATTAAATTAAATATTGATCAAGTAGAGTTTTATCTCATAAAAAAGAATGTCTTTTTTATTTTTTAGAAATCTCTAAGTACTTTTATTTCAGAAAATCAGTCCTATTTTACAGAAACTTGTACGAAATAAATGAACTTTTTTGAATAAAACTACTCCATGAGTGCATACTTTTACCTTTGTTCTCGTCACCCAATTTTCCTCTTTGTCTTTGATAAAAATAGTCCTGATGTTAATTTTAGACCTTTAGAAGACCTTTAGAAAATAATCGGACTGATCTCTTAATTAAAACTATTTGTGAAATACTTACGACTTTTAATGAGTTAATGAAGTTACGCAATGGAGGTTTATTGACCGTCCACGGAATCGTCACGAGTGCTTTGCCGAGGTAATCCAGAGACGACGGCCGATTGAATTAAGCGACTTCGCATCGGAACTGATTCAATCATGCGATCGGTCGCGTTTCCTCTCCCGGAAGAGACGCGTTTCCCCGATACGATCCAGTCACCTGTTATTTTCGCGAGGCGATCAGCCAAAATTAGCGTGGATATCTCGCGCTTCGCATCTTTCAGTATACAAGTTCACCATTAACCAGCGTATGTAATCTCGAAAGTGCTCTGGATATCTCCGGCCGTGAGCGGAATATAACGATAATGAATAATATCTACTGCACGCCATTACGATTACAATACCTGACTGTACAGGGTAAAATGCAATGGTTGTTGTCAGCAAAAAGCGAAAGACAACAGCTTTACAGCTGATGTCACTCTGAGTATTATCTATAAAAGAGATATCCAAATACCAAATTACTAGGTTTCTGTCTGTCGTCAAATTCTCGTAGGAAGTTTGCGTATGCAATTCCTTGAATTGATTTAACTTTTAAAAGGTTCGACTACAGGCAAATCGGAGGGCACCACAAACTACAAACGGTTCTAAATAGGACTGTGCAAATGGATTTAATGCACCCCGTCAGTTTTTAAAATTACGTATTTTTTTATAACTCTTTAAATTGATATAACTTTTAAACGATTCGATTACACCCACGAAGCGGAAAACACTACAAATAACTACAAACGGTTCTAAACAAGACTGTGTAAATAGATTTGATATATCCTGTTAGTTGTCGAAATTATGTATTTTGCAATTCTATAAATTCGTATAACCTTGAAACAGCTGGACAAACGAAGCGGAAAGCACTGCAAATAACTACAAACGTATCCAGACAAGATTGCTCAAAGTCGGGTGTGAGTTATTTTTTCTTATTTTCTTTTTAATAGGTGGAACTACAAACGCGAAATTACTGTTTCTGCAAACAATTATAAACAAAATGCTAACTTTTTGCATATAAAAGAATAAAGACCTTAAAAGTCGGCCGTCAGGTTCACACAGGTGAGGATAATAATAGCATGGATTCGTGCCGCGCATTCGAACGTTACTGTCGTTTTTGGCGAGCGTTTTAATATCGAAAGCTCGATATTCCCGACTTCATACGACACCCCCTTTCTCTTTCTCTCTCCCTTGTCTCATCCCTGTCGTGAATCCTTCCACGATTTCTCTCTATCTCCCTCTTCCTCTGCGTTCGTTTCGCGCGGGAAGAAGGAAGAAGAAGCCGGAGGCCGCGCCCGCGTAAAATCGGACAGGCCAGCTGGAATTTTCACGGATCATTTGGCTGATGGCATATTCGGCAGCGGCATTCCTGGCATATTCGATAACAATGGCCGCGCGAGCTCGGGGGAGAGAGAATGCACACGAGAGAGAGAAAGAGAGATAGAGGCGTGCGGGGAGCGAGAATGAGCGTGTGTGTATGCGCGTTCTTTCTCACATCGGCACGCTGGTAAGCCGTATACAGAGAGAGGGAGGGAGGGAGAGAGAGAGAGAGAGAGAGAGAGAGAGAGAGAGAGAGAGAGAGAGAGAGAGGCAGAGAGA
>NW_022639473.1:731428-748313 GCF_010583005.1 Odontomachus brunneus
GAGAGAGAGAGAGAGAGAGAGAGAGAGAGAGGGGGGGGGAGGTAGACGTTCGTCTCTCTGTGTACACTCGCCGCGGATGCAGCCCATGATAGTCCTACACGTTGTCTGAAAAGCTCGATCGAGCGAATGGACCGTGAGGACCAGGTCACCTGTGAACCTATTCGAGCTCGATGACGGGGCGCGATCGCGTTTCTCCCCCGGCTAGGCTACTCCGGAGTCATAGGACTCGGACTCGCGAAAATGCTTTCGCGACGCGAAGGCGACGTTTCCTTAACGGACGAGCTATCTCGCCTTACCGTTCGCCCATCGCCGGGGTTATTGGATGACGCAGTAAGTAAGACGGGACGGGCCAGCGCGCGGACGTTTAATCCCGAACTTTAAAATTCCGACCCCGCCGGAGAACGCGATTTTGCGAGCGGAGCGTGCAAAAGTGCCGACGACCGCCATGTATATGCTATATACATGGTGTAAGATCTCGAATTCGATCACCGGTTAAACTTTCGCACAAGCAAAATGGCAGCTAACGCCGGCACACGCCCGACGTGTGACCCTTACGAGTTCCCGAATGGGAGCAATTTTTCATCGACGCGATTCGTTCAATCGCTCGCACGTACTTTTGATCGATAGCACGCCGACTCGCGAATCTACCCTCCCCCGACGCGACCATTTGGAGCTTTGACGTCCCGATTTGCGCAACAACGCGGCACTGGACATCGCATTGAGCAAGCTATTTAAGACCAGACGTCTGTCATGTTGACTTTCACGCGTCGCGAGTGCGCGTTGCCGTCGAGAGAGCGGCTTTCAGCCCGTTTCGCCGCGAACAAAGCGACGTGTAACGAAAAAAGCCGGGGTTGTACGCCCCATGTCCTCTCTCTTTTTCAGTCTCACTCTACTCACTTTCTCAGTAAGCATCTCATATCCGCGAGTGATCCCGATCTTTTGTCCGAGCGCGCTTGCATCGTCGCTATGACACATTTCGAGGCGGAATCTCGCCGCGCGCGCGCGCGGCATTTGTTTCCCGAAACAACCCCCATCGCGAGCGCGTGGTGGGTACGCCACACTCATCCCAGCGACGGCTGTTTTTGCCACCCCACTCCCTCCCTCATCGTATGTCGACTGACGTAATCGTTGCTCATTTCGCGTCTAATTAGCGCGGGGGATTAGTCTCAAAACGCTCATAAAATGCCGCCGCGATGCGTAACGACCGCGCCGAGCCGCGCCGTCTCGTTTTATTCGTGCCCTCTTCGCCTCTTTCCCTCTCTCTCCCTCCTCCTCTCCCACACGCTCGCGACCCGAAACTACATAATAACGGTTATCATCGGAATCGCCGTATTATGCGCGAATTTAATTAGTTTCTTTCTGCGCTTGGCTCGAATCAGCAGTGCTCAAAGCACGATGAAGCAGAACGCGGCGGAAATTACTGAGGGAAAGAGAGAGAGGGTGCGTAAGTCTGGCGCGAGCCTGTTCGCGATTTGAATATAAATACGACTCTCGAGGAAGAAGATGATCATCATTGACGCGCTTAGAAATTTCGGTTTTTCCGAGTAAGATCAAACGCGGTTATCGTCAAGGGTGGCGGGCAGAGGAGAGAGAGGGCGAGGGAGTTGGGAAGAGTAGCGTAATACACTGAGATGACAAAAACAATATTTGAGAAATGAGTAAAAATTCATTCGGCGAGTACACCAATGATGTACTCATACAAAATATTTTTCAAGTAAGGAAATGTGCATTTCCTTAAGGTATCTTGACAAAACGCTTTTCACGAAAGCAATTTATTCTATTTAAACGAAAACAGGTAGATTTAAATAATTACGTTAAAAAAGTGCTGAACGAAGAAATATATTGACTATTTTTTTAATATTCTTTTCTCCCAGTGCACACACGTGCATGTGCGAGCGGACGTATCCGCTATGACGATATACTTCTCATGGCTGTTCGCGGGAAATCCGCGCGAGAACGTGCACGAAGGAGCGTGGAAATTACGGAAGACGCGGAGGGCGGGAGGAAGGAATGACGGTCGCTTTTATCGATCGCGCGAGCGATTTGACTACCCCCGCGCGGTATATTTCGATTCAATATTTGCCGCGCGCGCGCTTGTTTCTTTTCGTTAACAACTGAAAGTCATCCGTTTTTTGCGCGGAACTTCCTCGTATTTATCGTGATAAAACAATAACGTTAATTGAACGGATTACGGGCCGGACGTTTTACAGGATTACGGAGGATAGCTCGCGAGAAGAAGCGCTTTAAATAGACGCAAATGGGTGAGTGAGGGGAGGAGGTAAGCGCGGCGAGGGTGGGAGAATGGCAGAGAGAATGAGAGAGAGAGAGAGAGAGAGAGGAGTTGATGCATCAATTTGTTAATAGCCGTGGGAATTTCGCGTAAAAGGCAGCGGGAAATTCTGTTTCACTAGCGGGCGAGTCGAGCGATATGTGAATATATATATATATATATATATATATATATATATATATATATATACACATACACACATATACATACATCTGTCTATATGTATATACATGTATGCACACATATACATATATATGTCCGCCGGTGTGTTTTAGCCGAATGAAACAATAGATGCATACCTACGTGACGTTGCAAGATATTGTCGTGCGAAAATTATTGCGGGCTAACCGAGAGCCAGCCAACCAACCAACCAACCAGCCTCCTTCTCCTCCTCCTTCTCCTGCCCATCCTCCCTTTCCTTCCACCCTCTTGCCGCCCGACCAACCAACCACCTCCGCCTTGGGTCTTGTTTCTCCGTGCCGTTCGCCGTGGCCCACTTCCAAATAACAAACGTGCTCGGCGCGCGAAGCGCCGTGGATGGTGGCTGCGGCGTGTGGCGGTAACGATCGCGGGTCATTAGCAATGCTAATGCACCTTTCGACTGATGAGGCGGCGTAATGCCTCTGGTCGGCCCGTGGCCCGAGCTTCTCCCCCCTCTCTCTCTCTCCCTCCCTCTATCTCTCTTTCCCTCCCTCTCTCTTTCTCTCTCTCTCTCACTCTCTCACTCACTCATTCACTCACACATACACACACATATACACACACATTCTCTCCCTTCCGCTGTCTCTGTCCATCTCCATCTCTCTTTCTCTTATCCCCGTGAATTTCTCGAGGAGACTCCACTTTGTCGAAGTACTCGCAGCCAGCCGTGAGGGTGGTTCCTTGCTGGTCGGTCGGAGGGTCGGTGGGTCGGTGGGTCTGTCGGTCGATTCGCCGGTTGCCTGCCGTAAATTATTGCGAGAGGACTATTGGCTTCCTATTAGGATCCGTTTTCGGGAGAAAGCGGGCTCGCGCCAGCGACACCGCGCGCTACGGTGGTGGTTTTCGCGCACTACACCCTCTGCGCGCGTCTTCTCCTCTTCGCCGCTGTTATAAATCCGTCGCGAGACGAGGGGGAATTTACGGCGCCGGGGCGTCTTTCCGACACCTACACGATGTGATTTCGTGTTACATCTCGTGCTTTAGATCGAGTCATGGTGGGGAAAAAACATGATTCAATTAACGACGTTACAATAACGCAGTTGAACGCTACTCGGCTGAGGGAGACAAAATTTCTGGTTCTTGTGAACCGATTCGGTTCTTACATAGTTTTATGTAAAATTGTTGTAGAATTTTGTAATTGAGGAATAGATCGATATTCTGTAATAATTGATAGTTTATCCTTTATAGTAGTTTATCCATTGTTTCACATGTACTACTTATATTTTAGTAACCGAAGTATGCTATTAAAAAATTTGCTGTTTTTAGCAAAATTTACTGCTCCTTAACAATATAGACTAATTTTCTCTCCTGCATTTACTAGAACTATAATAAAATTTTTAACAAAATTTATATAAAAGAAACTATTTTTCCCGTGTAAATAATCAGAAATTTTGTTTGTTTCAACTATGACGCACTTAATTGTATCGCTGCATTAATTCATGTTAATTCAACAAATATTTTTCGTAAAGCAGACTTTCTGGTTCTTGTGAACCAAATTCGGCTGCTAAGAACCAGAAATTCTGATTCCTTCGATCAAAACGCATTCAGCTGTGTCGTCTCGTCACGTTAATTCAACCAATTTTCTTCTTCTGCAAGATTCGTGGCGCCCTCGCCCGCGTTTATCGCGTGTGCGCTTTATCACGAAATATCATTTCCGAAAAGAGAAAGAGAGAAGGAGGGAGAGAGAGGGTGAGAGGACCATGATCGCTCGGCCGTTACATTTTACCGTCTCGAGCTATTACTGCGTGGTGCCACGTGGCGACGATCGATCTTCTCCCTCTCGCTTGCTCTCTCGACGTTACAACTTCGCGCGATAACTAACAGCATTCTCGAGAAATAAGGATCACCATCCCCGGACCCCTTTCTCGCTTCACTCCGGCGGAGTCGCGCTCTTTGAGAGCCGCGAGCGCAACGTCGCGATTGCAAATTATTTCAATCAGTGGCGACGGTCGTCGTCAAGCTCCAAAATCGGCGTTTTGCTCGCAAACTCGTTACGACATAGACGCCCATAAAATTCTACGGGACTTTCTGATTAAGCACCTTGGGCTTAAGCCCGACGACTCGAGAGGGACTCTAAGCTACCGAAGTCGCGCGTTTATACGTTTTTTCCATTTAACAACGAGAGGGCCGGAGGGCCTCGCCAACGTGTCGGCCCTTGACGGCTGGCCGAACGTTTCCGCGCCATGAATCCGTTGGCTTCGGAGAAGGCACGTAAGGGAATTTTTTACGACTCCCAGAACGCCGCTTTCTTTTACTTTTACGTCCAACTTACGGAGCATCTGGAAACGTTGATGGCGCAATTAACGGCCGGAAGTGCTGCAACACGGTCAATATTGTACCTGCCCGCTCTCGCCTACCTGCCTACCCACCCCGCACTCTATAGTCAGAAGTCGTTCCTCGGAATAACCAAGTAATGAAAACGATCTTATCTTACGAACGACAGCCTTCAGCCCCTTAAAGTCCAGTATACTACATAAATTGTGTACATTCACGTCGAGAGCCCTCCTCAAATGTTTTGCATTGGCAAAGTAATGATTCCATTGATACAATATTATCCATTAATTCTAAATAGAGCTATATTCTTCGTCCCGACCCGTGAAACAGTGAATATCTTTTCTTTTATCGTGTAAATGTGTACATAGGAAAATCGTACTGTTCGACGATCAACTTTGTGATCGGTATTCGAATCTTATATTTAAGACCGTGTTAAGTTTGTTTTCAGATGATGTGCGGATCATTTCATTGGCTATCTGAAGGGAAATTTAAGATGGCCTTAAATATAAGACCCGACTATTGGCCTGCATGAACTGCAACTCTTCTTTAAAACTATTTCATAAAGAAAGATATTTTACTCGAACGAAGTCTGGGCCTTAACTCTCTCGTCCCTGAATATAATATATTTGCTGGTACCTGTGTGTACTACTTGGGACGAGAGGGTTGAAGGGGCTAATGAGGAACTCTCTCGGGCAGTCCCCACCTGTTAACACAGCGATTTCCAAACTGGCCAAATTTCACGCGTTCGATCGCCGAAAATCGGATTAAGCGCGACCGATCATCGGGGACGAATCGGAGGAGGGCGGACGGGGGGAGAGGCGAGAAATGAATAGAAAACGACGACCACGAATAAATGCGAAGAGCAGCTTCAATTGTCGGCTGCGCGCGAAAAGGAGCCAGGGCAGGTGAGAGGAAGGGAGGGAGGGCGGGGGCAGGCGACGAATGAATAGAAATTGCAATAATTCAAGCGCGATTCGCGCTGCTCCGAGTGACTAACGTATTGTATTATAAAACAATCCGCTCTCCATTGGAGCGCGCACACTCGCATTCGCGCGAATGCGAATCCCGAATTTTCTGTTTCACCTCCGTCCTCCTCGATCGGATCGATCGACCGATCGACGACCCGTGCACGGACAAACGGACGTGGCGATAATTAGCGTCCGCAGTGTCGCGCGCCATCGCGAGAGGCGCGCTCAAAAGGAACAGAAGGAAGAGGTGAAGCGAGAGGGAGGCGACACGGTGACTTCGTTCGAACGAAACTCCCCGTGCTCGTCGAGCCGCATAACTACGGATTGCGACGTTGCGGCGCAAGGTTACGGAGGGGGTTGCGCTGAAGCCGGGACATTGTTAACAGCATTGCTGCCTAATTAACCGCAAACGCTTTCAGTGGGTTTCGCCTGGTCTATTGTTTACATGCGGGCACGCCGCCTGTATGTATGCACCTGTGTGCGTGCACACGCGTGTTATATTGGTGTGCACGCCGGGGTCCTCTCCACGACCCAAGCAGCTGAAATATTTCCATGGAGATTCTCTCCCCCTTTGTGACGCGCGCGGATATATACGTGTTTCGCCGCATTTCCATGCATGCCCGCGACACGTCGCGTCGCGGAAATAACGCCTGGTGATAGCGCGATCGCGAAGCGTCCTCGACGGAGCGTCTCGCTTCGGAAGTTTCATCGGCGGGCCTAACGCGAAACTCTCCTCGTTGAAACGAACTCTCCGAGAGGATCGTGCGAGGGGATCCTCGACTCGCATTAATGTGAATTACTGTCGCGCCTGTATACACTTTGCATTGGTATTTATATCATGGGAATTAGCTTAATATATATAACTCCTGAGGGGATTCTTTAATCCCGGATGTGTCTATTCGAGGACATGATTTGATGCGAACTGTTGTCACGCCTATTTTGCATTGATATTTATATCATGGAAATTAATTTAATATGCGTGCTTTTTGAGGGGATTCTTTAACCCTAGATACATCTGTTCGAGGACCTGCAAATTGATGCGAACTTGTCACGTCTGTATAGATTCCGCACTCATACACGGAAAAAATTGTAGTAAAAATTAAAAAACAAAAGTTTTATAATTTTCAACTATGTAAAATTATGACCAGAATTACTATATATTTGTTTAAAAATGTCATACACGTTTGGCTCTTTACTATAAAATTATTGTAATTACTTGAATGTTTTTTTATATCAGAAACAAATCGTCAAATTTACTATTTCTGTATAGCAATTTACATTACAATCTTAACATACTTAAATACTTTAGCTTTACAAGACACATTGTGAAAGAAACATAATTTTAATATAATTTTTGTTACAATATGTTCTTCGCGTGCTTATATTATAAAAATTAACTTGTATAATTTTTTAACGCTTGAGGGGATTCTTTAATCTCAAATGAATAAAAGTGTATTGAATAAAGCTCGTTTTTTCTTTGAAATCTTTCTGGAAGGATTTGTTTCTTAATAAAATGTGACATTTTCCAATTAACGATGAAGGAAAGAAGTTAATGTTGAAATTAATCCATAATGTCGCGACATAGGGGTAGGTTTAACGCGGAGGATAAGCTGCTAATCGGATAATCCCCTCGGTATGTGCAGCTATAATGTCAAACAATTTTACCCTCCTGCAGTTAGGAATATCCACCGGATGTCCAAGTATATACAGAGAAGGAGATTCGATAATAAAAGGTTACTGCAGAATTATGTATTTGGGAAGTTGAGAATATCGACATTTTGCCTTAATTTATCGTCTTTCCATTTCGTATGCACTATTTATATTTTGGAAACTGGAGTCTACTGTTAAAGAATTTATTACATTTATTAACAAGACCAGTTCTACTGTTTATTATTCAGGAGAGCATAGTAAAATTGGAAAGAATTTATAGACAAATAAATAGATAAGACAAACAAATAAATAGGTAGATAGATATGATAGATGTGTTCTGACAAAATTTCGCCTCTCTCAAATGCAACTTGCAAATAGAATTGCAATAGAGAAAAAAATAAAGAATTTATATTTATATGAAATCAAGAATAAGAATGTTAAATATAAATCGAATTTGACCATTGAAAATTTATATGAAAATAAAGAAATTAAGAGATTTATACAAAGAATTCTAAAAAGCTACATAATATTCTCTTCGTGTAGGCTGCTGTTAGCCCGTTACTTCCGTTTCCCGAATTTCCCGAATTTCATTTAACGAACTCATTGTCGCCGAGCAGCTTTGGAAATTCACAGAATTGGGTGACGAGAGAAGAGCGACAATGCATAGTATATCGCACGGCCTACCATTTTACTCCGCGTTCGCTGTCCTTCGACAATCGAAAGTGCCGCCGCGCTCTCGGGAATGTTTTTGTAACCTTCCATCCCCGAGTCTCGCTGCGCGGCTCGGTGCATGCCGGATGTAATTATCATTTTCCGGGAGATTCTGCGGGATCGTTAGTCGTGATACGCGATAACGGATACGCCACGGCTGCACAGGAACCACCGCGCGACGAAGAGAGGAGAGAGGGAGAGAGCGAGAGTCTCGGGGAATAATTTAATAATCTTGCAGTCTGATTGCGGGAACAATCAGATTGGAAAATTGGTTACCTGGCCTGGGGAGAGCGGCCGCACTCGAGTCCGCTCTCCCTCCGGCACGAGCATTGTTGACTCCACCTGAGCCAATAAGCAGCCCAGAGTGCCGCTGCTACCCGATATTCTTGATTTTTGGAATCTTGTTAGCTCGGCCAGGAACTCGCCAATTCGCGGGACGAAGCGACGTCGTCGCGGTATATCCGATGAACGAACCCGAGTCGATATGAAAGCCGCGAGTCCGTCTCGACTTTGCTATGCTCTCTTATTAATATTTTATATCTCTTTACCGTAATTTATACACAATTTCTCTCTTTATCATCACGACTCTTTGCCACTCTTTGGGAGAGGGAATCTATTAGTAGTCTTGTCCTCTCTTCTCTCTCTCGCGCGCGCCCCGAGAACACAGTCCCGAGAAGAATTATTTCCATTTTCCTTTGTCCACAAGAAAGCTGCTATCGCGATAAAAGGTTCCCCGGCGAAATAAGTTATTCATAATCAATACTGCGTAAGCCTCGAAGGCGCGTAGCGTGCTCGCGATTCAAAGATCGTTCGTAAATCAATTGCCCGCGTCATTAATTTTATATTTCGGCCACGGGATACGGAGGGGATGGCGAGCTCCGCGGCGCGACCCGCATAGCGGGAGGGAAGACTCATTAATTACATCATCCGCATAATAAATCCGCGGTAAAATCGAGAACGAAATATACGTATCCCCCGTTCTCTCAGGGGAGTCGCTTTTACACTGCCTCTGCCTCTCTCTCTTTCTCTCTTTCCTGATGCGATTCGTTCGCTCGTCAGCTGCTGGCTAATTCGTCGACTAGGAAAAGCACAAAGAGAAAACGCGCCGGTGCGTTTGTCACGCGAGCGAGTGTGTGCACGCGCGGCGGCATCCTGTCAGGACGCCACGTGCGTCTCTCGCGTGTCCTCACGCGAACGACGCGGGTAACCCACCGCTCGTGATAACTCTTGGCGGGTATGATAATGGAAATAAAGATGAATTAGCGGGCCACGAAACAGGGGAAAATGAACGAAGATGAGGGAGTGACACGAGAAGCGAGCGAAATTAACAAAGATAAACGCCGCGGAAAATCGTGCGGAAAGGTCCAATCTTGCGGGGCTACGCAAATCTCATCGTGCGAACTGAAATTGCGTCAAAATATGTGATAAATGTCAGATTAACAATTCGACGCGAAATGTACTGCGAAACGTAGCCAACTGTAAGAGGCTAATGAAACTGAAGCGCGTCATGTTACATTTATCACACAAACACGATATTATGATACAACTGTACAACGTTTAATTATATTATATTATAATGTAATGTAAATATTTTTTTAATTATCAAAAGGTTGTTCGAGCTGCGTTCATAACGTGAGTAATTCTACCTCCGGTCGAAGCTCAGGAGGTACATCAAATGATAAATACGATTAATAATATGTTGGGTCAGCTTCATGATCAGCTCGTTAAATTAAACTTGGAGCTTGTATTGCGCAAGCAGAGATCTAAAAAACCACGAATTATACCGAGAGAAAAGAATTGGGTTAATTAGTTCGCCATAAACCATCCCCGAAATTGAATTAATTTCGCTCGATTCTTCGACCGAGCTTTTTTCGCGGTGATTTTTATGCAAACGACACGAGATAAGCGAGCTGAATAAAAATTAAAATATGTGGGACAAAATAAGCGATCGAACATGCCGAATAAACGAAAATGCGCAAGACGAAGAAACGCAAGAGCAGATGACAGTTTGCTCCTCGACATTAGAGATGAGAAAAATTTTAATAAAAGATTTATTTTAATAAAATAAATTTATTTTAATAAAATAGATTTATTTTATGCGCTAAATTCTAATGCACAGTTCTTACATGTCCTTAATTCTTAATTTCTTAGTCGTATGTCACAGAGTCACAGTCTTTAATATTTTACATTGAGAAAATTCGAAATGAATGCATACGAGGCAAAATAATGTCCGCTTCTACCAACGTCAATTAAACTTCAATCTGCGTTTAAGCTCCATTCAGACAAGGGTTTGAATGCAGATAAAAGTCTGAACGAAGCAAAAATGAGCACAAAACTTAATCTGCAATGTGTTTTGTTCCCTGTTTCTTGTCCACTATCTTTCTGACTTAAAATTTGGAGTCAGAAAGAGATAAAGAAACTGGAAAGAACACACTGTAGATTAAACTTAAGAGAAACACAGAGAAACTGATCACTGAAGCGGGACAAGTCGTATGAATAAATAACGCAAAAGGAAGAAGCTTGCAAAATCACAAATAACAATTTCGCGATTGCTGCTCTTGACAGGTTACGGCAGGACAAGGCCGGCGGCGCCTGGTGTCCGCGTAACATGGTGACCAAGGAGGGCAAGGAGTACCTGGAGGTGAACCTGCACAGTCCGCGACTATTGACATCGACCAGGACTCAGGGCAGATTCGGCAACGGCAACGGGGTCGAGTACACTGAGGAGTACTTTATCGAGTATTGGCGGCCGGGGTTCAACAAGTGGGTGCGATGGAAGAATCGACGTGGCAAGGAGGTAGGTACCATCTGGCCGGGTCATCGATCGAATCGCGTCCCGAGATTTCTTTCCCGGGGACCGTAAGCCGAAATTGACTGCGCGCGCGAGTCTGCCAGGTATTAGGTGACTCCTCGAATTTCTTTATCGGCGCGCGCGCGCGCGCCTGTGTCGACAGAATACGTGAGAGCTTCCGCCACTCCATGGAATTCGCGAAAGAACGCGCGCGCCTTTACGAGATAACATAAGAATGCATCCCGTTGACTCTCGTCGATAATTATCGCGTAATATTGTATAAAAGGACCCCCAGACTCTCCTTCGTAATTTTTGTGGGAACGGAGATGAACATAGAAGTCCTATACGTTTTACGATATTTGCAATAATATTCGAGATATTAATTGAGGAAAATTGGTGAATGATGACGCGCGATATAGTAGATGAACTGTAATTGGCGATGTGTACTATTGTGTACATTAAGTCAAATTGAACAAAAAGGCTCTATCATTTTGCAAATAACCACGTAGATCTTTAGTTATTAATGAAAGAAAATTGTCACATGATTGTACGCGATAATCCAGAGCGAAATTATTCGCGTTTAGATACAAATGCCTGAGAGAAAAAAGATTTTAAAGAGAAATGAAAAATACTTATTTGACAAATAGCATTCACTTGTGTTCTAAAATGGAAAATATTTTTCAAATAAGGAAATATACATTTTTTTAAGATCGTAGCTTTTCATGAAAGCAATTGTTTATTTTGTTTAAATAAAGAAACTCTGACTTAAGCAAATATGTTACTAGTTTCTCCCACACAAAATAAACATTTTTATTTCTTACATATTTTTTCTTTCAGTGTATGTAATTAATATTTTGGCACGTTGTTAATTCATCGAGCTATTATTTCGTTCAAGCCATTGTATCGAGTGTGTATTAATTTGTTAGTAGTTGCTAATTGACAAATGCACGCTCCAGATGATCTTCACACAGAATGGAAATTTATTGTTATCATGCGGCCTCAAAGCAAATTAATTTCTGATTCTGACGTGTACATGATTTACCGTAATTCATTCAAAGGCACGACCATTATGTAATTGTTATCGGGCTGCTGTGTTCGCTGTGCGATATTACGCGAGCACGATGTCTCTCTCTCTCTCTCTCTTTCTCTCTCTCTCTCTCTCTCTCTCTCTCTCTCTATCTCTCTCTCTCTCTTTCTCCCTCTCTCGCTCTCTCGACGGTCGTGAATATGTAAGGATCTTCTCGCGGAGAGGCGGGCTTACATTTTCACTCTTGCGGAACGATTGCGAGCACGGCCACTTCATCCACGGCGCGCACCACCAGTTCATTTCAGTTCACGGCGCGATCAGAAATCATCGGACTTGCCAATCGGATTTCGTTCTCACTCGGTGTGCGCGCGCGCGCGGTAACGCGCCGAAATTCGATTCTTCCCGACGCGCCAAAGATTTTTATGCAGACGTTACGCGCGCGCGCGCGCGCGTGGCAGGAATTGAAGATGAAATATTGGAAATTCGCGGAGCGAAATTTATTTTTCCGCCAAGAGATCTCATCATTTCGTGTCACATTGCGAAGACAGATTGATCGATACAGACACGAGAGCGCCCACACACACATATATACGTATGTGTGTACAGAGCGGCGCAAATAGACGGTCCGAAATATTTCAACGAACGTATAGTTCGCGTTTGCAGCTAATCTTATCGCACATCGCGAAGAAATATTCGCCTCTTCAGGTGTAACTGCACGCGGAAAAATACATACTGCATTCAAGTGAACGTTACTTGTTTTATAAGTTTACATTTCCGCAAGGCTGACACGAGTTTGTCATAAGCATCACATTTATTCCACGAATACATTCTGAATCCCAGTAAGTTTAACATTCAATGAAGGATATTAAATTAAAACAAAAATTTCTTTTTCTCACTATATAAAGTCGAACCGATTTTTTCTTCGATGAAGTTCCGTAATATTCTTGCAAGAAGAATGAATTCTTCTTTTGAGCATGTACATGATAATGAGCTTTTCTAAAGTTTATGGTGAGTATATTCTAACACTATTATCAAGAAAATATTCTTCGTTGAAGATAACTGTTACTTAAAAGAACAGAAAAGTAATCTGAGTCACTTTTTAGCAGCAAAATGATATTTTTCTGTGTTTATATACGCGGGAAAAATATCGTAGGAAAAATTGCAACAAAATTTTTGTAACTTTCGGATTTTTATAATTTTCAGACCATACTAAATTACAACCAAAATTATTATACATTCATTTAGAAATGTCATGTGAGTTTAACTTTTTATTACAAAATTATTGTAATTATTTGAGAACATTTCATATCGTATATCGTCGAATTTATTATTTTTTATATTTTTACATTTTAGTTCCTAAAATATAAAAGTACACATGAAATGAAAGGATAATGAGTTACTGCAGAATATTAATCTATTCCTTGCTTACAAAATTTCTAATATACTAAAAATTACTAAAAAAAATTATCTCTATGTAGGTCGTCAAACTTATGTTTCTATAGTGACTTATAGCTCAGCTTTACAAAAACACTAAAAAGGATTGTAAAAAGGATGATAATTTTAACATAATTTTTGCTGCAATATTTTATCCGTGCAAAGCACGAAGTAATAATTCGTACATATTCTATTAAGAAATAAAGAAAAATAAACAAAAATGAACATTAATTTTTGAAGTTCATTCAGAAAAAAATGTCACAAAACGACCTCTTCCGTGCTATGATTGTATTGTAATGTATCACGATGCAATTGATTAAAAAAAAATATTTTCAAATTTATGTTGTACTATAATTTCGTTTACATAAATTTTTCTTCTACCCTCGCATTTCGAAGTTATTCTATGCGACGATCTCTCTCTCTCTCTCTCTCTCTCTCTCTCTATATATATATATATATATATATATATATATATATATATATATATATATATAGGGGTGTGTATATGATATATATCAACGATTTTCTCTCACGGTTGTTACATAGCTGAATATTAATGTCCGTATTTCGCTCTCCGTAAATACACGCCGCCACATACGTCGAGGGGAAATTAGCGTAGTCCATACGGAGCGGCTCGATTTCCTGGATTTAACTCAAGTTCCCATCTCTGACTTATTCAGCGCAGTTACAAATTGATAAAGCCAGTGCCGTCTGATTTTAATCCGATACGCGGGGGGCGTAAAACGATCTCTCCGTCTCGCTCTCTCACTACGCAAAGCGCTTTACGATCCGCTGTATTCCCGCTAAACCTTGATACGATTGATTACGCGAGAATTTTACGGTCGCTCCCCGCGCGGGAATTCGCCAAATTTGCTTAAGGATTTATATTTGCCTACCGTTCGCTCTCCCCCTCCCTCTCTTCCCCCTGCGTAATCGCGATCGGCCGCGACCACACGGAAATACGAAATGGCGAGTTTAGCGGCGGTTCTGCGAGAGACGAAAGCAGCCACCTCTATCAGGGGGTTAATTTTATCTCCTTTCCGGCGAGGGCGTCCTCCTGCCAGTAGAAACGCGATCGTTTGGCCCGGCGGTCCGACGGACCACTGCCGAGGCGCGATCTGCCGATGTTTCGCGTTATCCAAAACACCTGCCCACCTCTCTTTCTTTCTCCATTTTGTTATATTTTTGTGGCTTTCCGCCAAATTCAATGGCAAAATTATAAAATTGTGCGTTGTTTATGCACGCTTTAAAAATATTTACAACGTAAAAGCTTTATGTTTCATTGGCTGAGCCAGAGGAAAGATTTCGTTGTGGGAAGGCTGGATCATAATTATCAGTTCCACATACAATAAAAATGTTATTATATAATAATGCAATCAGTAAAGCAAATATATATAGGATTTATACGTCGCAATTGTGCGCGCTTGAGGAATTTTGATAATGAGGATAATTTTGATTTTCGCACTGCGGCTCTTATGGGACTTCTCTCTTAAAACAAGAGACATAATTATCACAAGGACTTTTTTAAAAAATAGAAAAGATTGATAATTATATAATTTCAATATTAAATTTAGTTAACTAGAAAGTTAACTAAACATTATTCGTCGAATATTCGAGATTGCGGCCGTCTGTTCTTCATTATTTCGCACTTAACGCGACTCCGCGTGTATAATAATTACATCAGACGAGCTTAATCTCTGAATTAGCGCACGTTATTCTCCGTTTTTTGCTCCCTTGCGAATAAGAGTTTCATTCCGTCGAGTTTCATAACTCGAGCGTTATTCTGGCAGCGTTATTCTCAATCCTCGTTTCAGATCGTCTTAAGTTTACCTTCAGATGTTGTGGCTCGTATAGTCAATGAAACGGCTCTTGCAATATCTGAAGATGTATTTAAGACGACCTCAGATATAAAATGATCTCAGAATACCTTAATAGGAGAGAGCGGGGCGCAGAGGACTGCTTAACATTTTAAGGTTAATAAAAAATTTATCAGTTATAGGAAATGGCCCAAAGTTGCTCAGCATAACCTACATATGCATATACAGACAAAGCGTTAGTTTAATAACTGTAAGAGATTTTATAACGTATTCACAATACATTAAAGAAGTTATGTGTACATTTACATTATTTTTACATTGTCATATAGACATTGTCATATGGTAAATACGTATATTTTATTGTAAAGGGTGTGTTTGGGGCACAGAGGTCCGGGATCGGACACATATATTAATATATATATATTAATTATAATAAATAAATACTTTTTCGTTATTATATAATAAATATATTGTTCTTATTGTGTACCTATTAATTAAAAATGAAGGAAGAAATGCCAATAAAACATTGTTTTTTTTACTTTATATGTGCTTTCACACACACACACACACACACATGTAAGAGATTTTATTTTAGACATTAAAATTGTTGGAAAATTGTTGGCCAAATGGTCCTTTGTGTCCCAAGTACGGGACACAAAGGACTATGTATGATTTTCTATATATGTATGATAATATTTTGCACATCATACATATAAATAGAAACAGAGTAATAAAAATAAGTTTATCATTTCTAGATAACACATATATGTATATATATGTGTGTGTGTGTGTGTGTGTGAAAGCACATATAAAGTAAAAAAAAACAATGTTTTATTGGCATTTCTTCCTTCATTTTTAATTAATAGGTACACAATAAGAACAATATATTTATTATATAATAACGAAAAAGTATTTATTTATTATAATTAATATATATATATATATTAATATATGTGTCCGATCCCGGATCTCTGTGCCCCAAACACACCCTTTACAATAAAATATACGTATTTACCATATAACAATGTCTATATGACAATGTAAAAATAATGTAAATGTACACATAACTTCTTTAATGTGTTGTGGATACGTTATGAAATTTGATTTCACAATAATAATACTATGTTATTACTTTATATGAATATAATTGATATTACATTTTAACAAGCGTACCTTTAAAAGTGATCCTTTTGCAGTTTTTTCGTTACAACTTTCTCTATGAGATTTGTTTACATGGCCTACTATCATTACACTATTAGCGGTTGTCTGTTTATTGTAATTTCTTTATTTTTAAACAGATCGCGTTTGTTTATCTATGTTTTATAAGCGGTGATCCTCTATGCCTTTTTGATCCTCTGTGCCCCGCTCTCCCCTATACCTTAGTCCCTTCTTTTTATATCCGATCGCTCGTCTCGCTCGCAAAACTCGTTCGCGACATCGCGCCGCCGTCGCACAGATGAGAACCGCTGTCCCAGTTGAACGGCCATTACTGGACGCGACGTGTTAATTAACGTCTCTTTACCATGATAATCCATACGCGATATCCATTAGCCCGTCAAAATACATCACGGCGTTTAAACGATTCGCTCGCAGCGACGAAACTGCCCGAGAGTGAACGTAATCTTGAATTCACGCTGCGCTCTTCCGAGTAAACAATTCCGCTGACTTCTTTCGAGAATGAGAGAGAGAGAGAGAGAGAGAGAGAGAGAGAGAGAGAGAGAG
>NW_022639473.1:748513-752029 GCF_010583005.1 Odontomachus brunneus
GAGAGAGAGAGAGAGAGAGAGAGAGAGAGAGAGAGAGAGAGAGAGAGAGAGGAAACCATTAAATACGGCGTCTACTATTGAAAACTCGACGGATAATTGATGTAGAGCGGCGGCGAGTCGCGATTCTCGCGATATCAGAAAAGATTCGTAGAAATAACTCCAGTATTGAGTTAACACCGAAACTAACAACAATGACTAACGATTTGTTTCTGTCAGAGCGATTGAGCAATGACCGGTTTTGGAAGAAAATACGTAATACAAGGTAGATATCCTTTCATAATATTCACTTACTTTTGTTAGTTTTATTCAACGTTATATAATTAGAGATAATGGATAATTAAGAACAGTAAATTCATTGATGTACACGAGAAGAATTTTATAGTAAAATTTACTGCAGAATATTTTATAACCGGGCATCGACATTCCGTAATAATTGACTGCTCATTTCATGTGTGCTATTTATATTTGAAGAACTAATGTACTATTAAAGAACGTCAATGTAAACTTGTGATTTTTACAAGAAATTGAGTGAGTTATTTTGACTGCTTTGATAGTTCTAGTGTTAAATAAACTCAATTGACCGTAGTTATGTAGGGACAAAAAATCCAATTTACACAATTATGATTTTTAAGTTTTAATTTTTTTTTACCAAAATAGATAGTCCATATGTCTTTCTACACGAAACAAAAAAGCTTTATGAGCGCCTAAAATTAATTAAAAGACAGTTTTTATTTTCTACTAGATACGTTATGTTTTACTAGTTCCGTTTCTTTACCTTTTTTCAAGGATTAAGCTTGTTAACGAATATCTCTGAAGACAAGAAAATTGCTTGACTTTTTGAACGACTTTTTAAATTGTGTATCAAATTTTCATCTTTTTTCTGGAAATGTACTTCACATGGACTGAATCACTCTTACATAACTACAGCCAATTTCAGGGTTATGTATTGTGAATCAACCGGCCTAATTCTCCCAGCGAAATTTTCGCGTTCTTGTAACCTCTTGTTTGCACAAATCGAATGCCCACTTCAGCCCAACGAGGCGATCATGAAGCAGCGTATTATTGACCGAATTTATCGATGATTTGTTTAATCTTTTATCGGAAATAGAATTACGCGTATTATGCAATTGAATTAACCCCTTGGTAATTAAAAGAATATCCGCATCGCGCATATAACTGCGTTCGAGTTTCGTTAAGCTTTTACTGTATCGACTGAATTTTGTAGTTCAAATTCCTGCGATTCGAAAAATACTTCGTGACTATAAAGAAAGCATCGTGAGGCGACATAGTCACGAAACGACAACTTGATAGGTATATTGTTGCTTTTTCATTAATAACAAAAAATATCGAGACCGGAAATATCATTCTTAGTGCGAAATCAACCTCTTTTCTCTCAGACTGTCGGTCCAGCTAGACTTCAATTGCCAATTCGACCCGATAGATGGGAAGTTCGTGCGCAATTCGCATGACCATCGGACCTACTTCTTCTCGTTCAATTCTGTTCGCGACGAAAGAGGGACAAAGAAGGAAATACACGTGTGATACGACGTTGAGCAACGCGCTCGGCGACAAAGCTTCTCCGCGCAAACTAAAACGACGATCGAGTTTGGACAAGCGTGTAACGATAATTACGGAATGCACACGTGCATTCTCCCGTAAGGGTTTCGTCGCGCGCGGGTAAGGTCGACGCGAACTTCACCAACGGCGGAGAAACGAGCCGCGTGAATAATTCACGAGCGCGGCGGTAAGGAAAGAAGTTCGCGCCGAATCGATCAGCCGGCATAATTGAAGACGGTAAATCGGTAGTTAACGCTACGCTATCGGACGTCGAGAGTGGCGCGCTACGGCTATTATCCTGCGAGAGCCACGGCCCATTGGCAAATGGAATTTTAATGGATGCGCGATATAAAGCAGGCGCGCGCGCTTATTCCGAAACGACGACGCCGGCGAGTCATAATCAATCGTAACGAGCGCGGTTACCGTTTCCCCAGACACCGGACGCGCGCGCGCTCGCCATTACACCTTTATTCCATTTATGTGCGCAGCGCGCGCGAAACCTCTATTAATAATAACGCGGAATCAATGAGATAAAAAGCAAAAGAGAGGAAGGGAAAACGCATCCGGCAACCTTCGATAAATAATCCACTCTTCCTCCCTTCTTTCTTTCAGAGAGAGAGAGAGAGAGAGAGAGAGAGAGAGAATGAGTGAAAATAATCAATTTCGCCAAGAATAATAGTCATTTTTAGCGCCAACTATATATCCTAAAAAATGGTAGTAGCAACGTACACGGAGAAAATACTGTAATAAAAATTGCTGTAATTAAAATTCAATTTCTTTTTACGTTTTCTCTAAAGTTGGTCTATACTGAAATCATAGTATTAGTTGCTAAATTTGAATTTAAGTTGTTAAATTTGAGTTTTGTACTACCAGAAATAATAAATTCGACAATCTACACAAAGAAAATTTTAAGTATTATAAATATTAAGTAAAAATTAAATTATAAAATAGAATTTTATAACTGAGAGGAATAAA
Organism: Odontomachus brunneus; assembly: GCF_010583005.1. NCBI lineage: Eukaryota > Metazoa > Arthropoda > Insecta > Hymenoptera > Formicidae > Odontomachus > Odontomachus brunneus. The sequence continues at coordinate 751,046 of NW_022639473.1, forward strand.
TCAACATTCTGCAGTGATTGACTGTCCTTTCATTTTTTACATGTGCTATATTTCAGGAATTAAAATATGTTATTAAAAAATTCATTTATGTTTCAAATGAAACATTAAATTCTTAGTGAGATGGACTTTATTGATCGTCTCTATTCTTACATTATTAAAAACATAGAAAACTCAAAAAGAATTTATCTGAAAAATAAAAAAGGATTATAAAATCCTTTCCAAATATATACTTTATAAAATATTCAAGTAATTACAGCAATTTTGTGGTAAAAATTCAAATGTAATAACATTTATAAACATGCACATAATAATTTCGTTTATGATTTCTATGGCTCACACAAGATTAGAAAAATTTCGTTACAATTCTTACTACAATGTTTCCTCGTTTACATATAAGGTTATCATCACTAACGCTACAGAAAGACTTGCTGCAGAACTGATTTTCCTCATTGTAATTATTTTACTATGTTATTGCAGTCACAAATACCACCTACTTTTTTTTCAATGCCCACCCCTTCCTCCCTCTTTCTCTCTCTCTCTCTCTCTTCTCACGAATAATATAAAATCCGAGGTCGCATTTCTTCGACACTCGTCCAATTCTTTCCCGTTCGCAAATATCCGCGATTCTCGCTTTCTCCTTTTCTTTTATCTTCCTTTCTTTCTTCCCGTCCTGCCCCGTGCGTCTCGCGCGGTGCTCTCGTTTCCTTCTCCCGCGCTCGCTCTCTCCTGCGCGCTTCTCTTCATCATCCGGCACTCCATCTTTCCGCGAGCGTTACTCAACGTCGCGCGAGATATGATATTACCGGCTATAAGTGTTAAAATTCAGCCGCTCGCGCGAATTTATCGCGCCGCGCGTCGCAAATTGCCGGCCGTAATAGAAAAGAGATTACTTAAAGCGTAGCCAGGGATTTTTCAGTATTTACCCCGGCATCCGCAATATATTTCCTTCAAGAACTAATTTCGTCCGTCGGCGCAATGGGGGGG
>NW_022639473.1:752057-754780 GCF_010583005.1 Odontomachus brunneus
GGGGGGGGGGGGGAAGGAGGGAGGGAGAGAGAGAGGGTAACCTCGAGCTACGAAGAGACTTATTACCTAGCTACCTTACGGTCTCTCTCCCGATAAATAGAAAATCAAGAATCTCATCGGTAACGAACTTACTTCGATAGACTATCATAACTCACCTCCGGCTGCTACTCGTCGGAGGGTCTCATCGTCGTCATCGTCGTCGTCGTCGCCGCCGTCTGGCCCCGCAGGAAAAGCTTCCGTGACGCGGAAGTAATTTTCAACTCCGAACCGTGTCCTATCGTAGATGGCGGGGCCTCGTTATTCGACCCCGCTGTCATCAGAGAGGCTCTGATATTCGCCATGAACTCTTTCCCCCTCTCTCTCCTTCGTCTTTCTCTCAATCTTCCTTCTTTTCTTTTCTCTCTCTCTCGCGCGCTCGCACACTTGTCTATAATATAAGCGCGCGAATAGTAGATACACGCGTGCACCTACAGGCATACATGATGATGTACCAAAACACACGCATATCACACACACACACACCTCTTTCGACCCCCGCTCGGTAGACCAGACGTTCTTCCTATTTTCACGCAGATTTGCTCAAAGCGAGAGAGACCGAGCCGGATTCGCGGCGCGAGGAAGAGACGCGGAGTGAACGACGCGGAAAGGCTGACAAGGAGGGGAGGGGAATGGGAAACACGAACGTTTACCCTGCAGCGTCAATCTGGGCGGCATGTGATCTTTGTGCACTTTCCTTTTGCTCCTTGCGCTTTGAATATTGTCGGGGAGAACGAACGAATGAACGAACGAACGGCCGAGACTTGAATGAGAAGACGAGAGGAAAAATGCGAGCGCGTGGAGGAAGAAAAGAGTTGAAGGGAGATAGAGTTAGGGGGCGGCAGAAAGGGCGGAGGGTGGAATAGCGGAGCGACTACGTTATCGCGTCGTTGTACGTGACTCGGGCTTTCCGCAGGCATTTTTCTACGGTGGACGTGGTCGCCGGCGCTTCTACGTCTCCGAAGGAAACGCGGTAACGCGCGACAGCTGGGGGGTTAGCCGTGAGAGACCGTGAGAGGGTTTTCCGGTACCCCGATCGAGCGCTCGCTCGTTTTGTTACGGCTTCGCGCGGCGCGGCCAGGTTGAGGTAATGCGGAAATGTATGTGACAATTAGGGGTCGACGAGTGCCGGGTCACACGCGTTCTGACGGAGAGGAGAGTGAATTACGGCGCGCCACACGCACGCAGGGCGCGGCTGTGAAGTCCATTCCCTCCGCGCTGGCCCAGGGAGAAGGGATGATGCGTGGCCCTTGTACGGAAACAAAAAGGTCCATAGCTAAAACGAATTCTCTTTCTCGCTCTCGATCTCTATCTCCCTCTCTCTCTTTCTCGCGAGGTCTCGCGCCCTCTTGAAAAATCGCTCCTGAGATCAAGTTCAAATTTTCATCCGAGTTTCGCGGAGAAGGCGGGGAGAAAAAGAGAGACATCGATAACTCTCGGCGAACCTCGAGATGGATCTTTTCGGGAACGGAGTCTCGCGTTTGGAAAAAATTCCCTCTTTCCCGGATAGACGGATGTACATAAATCGGGCAGTAACTTCACTTGCTCACGCGATATGTCAAGGTTGTATCTCTTATGAGTGTTCCACTTTTGACATTTACATTCATCACATGAATAGAGCGATGAGGGAAAAGTACAAAAAAAATTGTCAAAATTTTGCACAAAATATCATGTAAAATATAATAGGAAAAGAATTTGATTGGATTAACCAAATGTTAGATAAAACATGGACGAACTAGTAATTCTGGTTGATGTTACCAGTATTCTGTTCAAGTTTATGAGATCTCTGGTTAATCAGAAATCTTGTTTGGTTAACCAGAATTTTGTTAACTTGAACACATTCCAACAATTTCAACTGGAATTCTGGTTTATACTTCCCCATACTTCCAGTCAAACTTCATCAGATATTTGGTTAATTCAACCAACTTTTATTTCCATGTGAAAAGTTAAAAGTGTATAGCAAATTTGTATTCAGTAAATTTGTAATATAATAAAAAATTTACGTCATTTTATGGTGTGTAAATACAGAAAAAAAATTAAAAACACAAAAAGATTATCAGAATTTACTCAGACAATATGTCATGTAACATAAAAATCTGAAAGTACCAGCAACATAAATCTGAAAGTACCAGCAACATAAATCTGAAAGTACCAGTAACATAAAAAGCTGAAAGTAGCAGCAAATTTGTTGCTGCATCAATATTATAAAAAATTTACTTCATTATCTGCTATGTAAATTTAACGATTGACTGAATTCACAGTATACTTGCTTCGTAAATAAAAATAAAAAAAAAGTGAAAATTTTCTATCATCAATTGTCTCACGTCGTGACAATCCTGAAAGTCGTCCATCCGAGTGTTCACGACTTATTTTTTCGCGAGAGATCATTTAATTTTTTATTTTTTACCACAATTTCCACCACCTTCTGCGTAACGAAGGAGCGCGCTCGCGTCTCCACGAAAATTTGCAGCGCGATCGACATAGTCGCGATAAACGCAGTGGAAATGACGGGGAAGCCGGGTTTGCGCGGCGATATGTATAATATTCTGTGCATAGGCCGAAAGTAGGCTGGGTTATGGTAGGTTATAAGTTATTTTGCGTTAGCGTAAAGAGCACTATTTCGGATAGTTTTTTAGGGTTTTCTAAAGAAACATTCGCCTTTGAAAAGGTCTATTTTCGAAAATTAC
>NW_022639473.1:759074-761585 GCF_010583005.1 Odontomachus brunneus
CTATTTTCGAAAATTACGTCAGATATGCTTATTTCGTTTTGTATCGTTTCCGGGGTGACAACGCGTGTTTGTGTGACTCTGTAGCGCACCCAGTACCTTGAAAATATTTTTCCAACATCCGAAAATCACCCACATAACGTTAGATCCGTCGTAGTAGCACATACGGATTCTCGCGCATGCACAGTGATACTTATTAGGTGGTAAACTTAGTTCCTGCGGCTCACAGTTAGATGACGTTAGTTGTAGGTGTAATTTATTGTGACATCTGAAACTGGCTATTTTAGAAATTAGACATTTGTCAATAAAATTCAGTGCGAAGAGATTCACTTAAGCGAGCAGTGCTATTTTTTCTTTTGATTAAATATGGAACGTGATAAGTTGTTTTTTCGACATGTGCTGCTTCATTACTTTGACTTGAAAAAAACTGCAGCTGCAGCTTATAAATTGCTTTTCGAAGCTTATGGCAATTATGCTCCATCGGAAAGAACATGCCAAGTATGGTTTCAGCGATTTAAGAGTGGTGATTTTGATGTCAATGATAAAGAACGCTCAGGCCAACCGAAAAAGTTTGAAGACACCGATTTGCAGGCATTATTGGACGAAAACTCTACTCAAACGCTCCAAGAATTGTCTGCAGCATTAAATGTTACTCCGATGGCTGTTTCCAAACGTCTACATGCAATGGGAAAAATTCAAAAGGAGGGAAAATGGGTACCACACGAATTAACCGCAAATGCCATTGCGAATCGCTTAAACATCTCTATTTCTCTGCTCGCCAGGCAGAAAAAGAAGAGTCATTAGTGGCGCATAGTGACTGGCGATGAAAAATGGATATACTTCGATAATCCTAAACGAAGAAAATCATGGGTAGACCCTGGCCAACCATCGACATCCACACCAAAGAGAAATATTCATGGCCACAAAGCAATGCTTTGCATTTGGTGGGATATGCACGGCGTCGTTTATTATGAGCTACTCAGACCGAACGAAAGTATCACGGGGGATCGATATCAATCACAATTAAACCGTCTGAATGAAGCATTGTTGGAAAAAAGGCCAGCAGTAGCCAGCAATCGACGTAAAGTCATGCTTTTGCACGACAACGCTCGACCACACGTTGCCAAAGCCGTCAAAGAAACACTGATGCAGTTCGAGTGGGAAGTTCTCCCGCACCCAGCGTATTCACCAGACTTAGCTCCTTCGGACTATTACTTGTTCCGGTCGATGCAGCACGGCTTGGTGGATACACACTTCAGAAATTACGAGGATGTGCGAAAATGGATCGACGAATGGATTGCATCAAAAGACCAATCGTTCTATCGTCGCGGAATCTACGCGTTGCCCGAAAGATGGGAAAAATATATAGCTAGCGAGGGAAAATACTTCGATTAATATATTTTTTGCTTTTGATGTCGAAATAAATGAGTTTTTTAAACAAAAAAACCGCAGGAACTAAGTTTATCACCTAATATATATTTTGGCATTTTCGCACTGTGACGCGCGCAGCGAACCGGCTACATTTTTACACCCCGAAAAAGCGTGACGCGACGCGACGGCGGGGCTGCGCGTTGCGCTCAAAAGCCGCGACGTTCCCGCTCCGATATAACTGAAACGGAACGAAAATATGGAGCGACGTCGTCCACTCTGCCGCTCACGAGAGAGTAAGAGAGAGAGAGAGAGAGAGAGAGAAAAAGAGATTATGACTCGCTTCTTATGAGGTGCGCGCGAATTAAGCCGGACAGGCCAGGCTCATCTAAATTCACGAAACGCCGGAGAGTAGCCGTAGCTTGGGCTGCTAGATGCAACCTGATGGAAACGGAGAGGAATACAGCAGCCAACCAGCGCTCTGGCGCCTCTCCCTTTTACGTTCGGACGGCCGTTGTCGTACCTGCGGCGGGACAATTGCCAACGGTGGACGTGTTTCATTAACGCCGACACACCGGCGCGGACGAGGCTCTCTCTCTCTCCCTCTCTGTATGTGTGAGAAAGAGAGAGGGGGAGGAACCACATTTACAGCCAACTCGTATACGTCTTCTCTGTAATACGAGCAGTCCTCGCTGCGGCTCTTGAATACACCTACCTACCTGTCGCGCGGCTAGGTTAAATGAATTTGTTTATTCTTTCGTGCTTGGATTTTATCTTTTTTGTTTTCCCGCGCACGTGGCGTTTTTACGTCACGTAGACTTAGTCGACTTCTCCTGTTTTTTCCCCCTCATGGAGATCTCTCTCTTTCTTTCTCTGTCTTAGAAAAGAGATCTTCGATATTCGCGGGTTTTAGGCATGAATGCGAGATTTATTATGAGAGAGCGCGCCGCCCTGACGAAATCCCGAGCAGCTCTTCGTGGTGACATAATTTCGGCTGTGAGTTTCAGTTGTTGTAATTTCACGCGATAACCGTCGCGCGCGACGATGAAGACGCTCTCTCCATGAGGAGAGGAAGAATGAGAGAGAGAGTGAGAGAGAGAGAGAGAGAGAGAGAGAGAGAGAGAGAGAGAGAGAGAGAGAGAGAGA
>NW_022639473.1:761595-808338 GCF_010583005.1 Odontomachus brunneus
GCAGCTCTTCGTGGTGACATAATTTCGGCTGTGAGTTTCAGTTGTTGTAATTTCACGCGATAACCGTCGCGCGCGACGATGAAGACGCTCTCTCCATGAGGAGAGGAAGAATGAGAGAGAGAGTGAGAGAGAGAGAGAGAGAGAGAGAGAGAGAGAGAGAGAGAGAGAGAGAAGGAGAAAGAGACTAATGCCGTTGCTGAATTCTCTGTTACACTCAGCTCTCGCAGATTCCACTCCGGAGAGAGCGAGGGAGGTTGATGACGCGCGCGAAAAACAAGACTCTCAGTGGCTTCTCAACAATAATATTCCCGGGGACGCGCGCGCGTCGTGATAAATCCCGTACGTGAGAGTTATCGCGCGACGAGATTCCACGCGTCGCGTCGCGCGACGCGAGATATACGTCCTCCTGTGTTACGTGTGTAACTTCAGCGGCTTTTTTAAATGAAACTAAGATCACGAAAGAGACAGCTCTCCGTAATAACTCGCGGCATATATCATACGTTACCGCGCAGCTATTCATAATATCAACGAGCTATCGTTGATCATTTATTTCCCACACCTCGAGAGGTTTTTTTTTCCGCAGCATATCATACATTATCCCTCCTACCGACGAGCTATCGCAATCAATTATATTTTTTACACTCAGATAAAAAGCTAAAATTATTTCAACAATGAATCTGACGAAATCAATGGAGAGACAAGCTTTCAGCTTTCCGCGATTCTCGCGGGAGACGCGAAACGACGTTCGCTTATCCGCCGCATTTTCGCCAATCTCTCTTCACGATATCGCCGATCTTGGCGCGATTGCGCTGCTCGAGGGGCGCGGGATATCGGCCAAGCTAAGAGGATCGCGCGGATACTGAAAGCGTTTTTCCATTTCTCTTCGTCTAGCCAGCGCCGGACGATGGCACGCGCGCCGACGTAATCGACGAGGCGTCGTCGTCGTCGTCGTCGCTGTTTGACTTGATGACAGTTCGCTTAAGTCCACAGGTATCGACGGTAATTTCCCCATCGAAATTTCAATCTCGTTTATCCGCAGAGTAACTTCCCCGAACGGCCGGTCCGTTGCAGTCGTGCTAACTCGTTCTTTCTCTCTCTAGCTATCTGTTCGTCTCCCTCTCCCTCTCTCTCTCTCTCTCTCTCTCTCTCTCTCTCTCTCTTACTCACTCATTCGCTCACTCCCTGCCTCTTCCCACACGATCGTGTTCGCCATCCTTCATCACCCCCGCTCACCCTCTCTCTCTCTCTCTCTCTCTCCCTCTCTCTCTCTCTCTTTCTCTCTCTTTGGTCCACGCCAACGCTCGATCGGCCAACGTGGCGGCGGCGGCGTCACGACGTATCGAATTTTAATCAATCACCGATAGGGACAGCCAATTCCAGAGCCAATTAACATATTCATTCCGCGGCACCCGGCACACCTCCTTTTTTCCCGCGATTTCAGCGAAATTCAAATCGCAATATAGCGAGACCACCATTACGAGATACCCGGCCGGCTCTACCGCGGTCATTACGCAGCGGTCATTACGGCGCGCGCGCGCGATAATATTGCCCGGGCGTACGTGGTTTTAAAAAAAGAAAAGGGAAAGAGAAAAAAAAAGAGAAGGGAAGAAAAGGGAAAGGAGAGAAAAAGGGAAATAATAAAGGAAATAGGAAACGCGCGCGTGACCATGAGAGCTCACCTCTCATTACGTAGCCTTCTGGCTAAACCAGGAAAGGCGACTCGGCGAATTTTGATATCACCGCGCGGCCGCGCGTGTTATTACACTCCGAGATTTTTCGCGGACAGATACATCCACAGCGCGTGGTCGAGAGTAACGTCTCGCATATAATGAATCCCACGAATACGAAGGGCATGTTTCGCAGTGGAGAAGGTCGGACGACTCAACTCAATTAGGGGGGGGGGAGGGGGGAGAAAGAAAGCGGTTCAATATCTGTCCGACAGGAAGCGCAGCTATCGCTTCCGTTTTGTCGTCGGATTAGCGGCGCGCTTGAAAAGTCAACCGTGTCCCTCGGAAGATCCGCGAGAAATTAATGGCTGTGATAGTGATAGTCAAAACTTGCCTCAAGTGAAATATCTGAACTTGAAGTTAAGTGTAAAATTTTCAGTTGAATCGTATCGATGTTTGTATCTATGATTCAACTACAAAACTCAGATCTAAATGTAAATTCAGGTGAGTGTTCCACTTTAAGCAAGTTTCGACTATTGACTATAGGCTTAAATTCAGATTTGAATATTTTACGTCAGATAAATTTTCGAATCACGACTATTAATAAGTAACGACTAATAATACGAACTAAAATTTAGATGTACACTCAGTTGCATTAATACTATACCATTCATCAGATCAATAGTCACTAAAAAGTTTTGACCAGCCATGTCCGTTTCTAGCTGATCATTTCTTATGATTGTTAATTCATCCGGCGGGAGTGTGTCAAAACAGACATGTATCAAAGTGACATTTTGACAGTTTGACATTTCGTATATACGTGTTAATAATAATTTAATAATTTAATAATTATAATTTTATACATTAACTTCTTATTCATCTTTTTTTAACATTCTTACTCTTCTTCTACTGATTGTACATTACACGTGAGCGGATAACCTTTTAATAAAAACACGTATAAAACGACAAGCCGTCAAAATGTCACTTTTGTTTTGACACATTCCCGCTTGCCGGATAAATCAACAGTCATGAAAAACGATCAGCTTGAAACGGACACGCTGGTCGAAATTTTCTAGTGATTATCAATCTGGTGAATAGTATAGCATCAATGCAACTGAGTGTATCTAACGTGAAATAAATTTCAAGTAACGACTATTAATATGAGCCTGTATTCAGATCTGAGTATCTCACGTGAGACAAGTGTCAACGGGTTAAAATTTAGATTTGAGCGTCCGACATGAAATAAGAAATTTCAAGAATAACGACTATTAATAAGTTCAGATCTGAGTATTTCACTTGAAACAAATTTCAAGCAACGACTAGTAACAAATTGCCCAGATTTACATCTAAATACCTCATTTTCTCTTGCGAGTTTCAAGTAACGACTATTAATATCCAAAAGTGAGCCCAAATTCATACCCATTTCAAGCTTGAACTGTTGTTGCCATTAATGCCTTAGCGCGGGAACACGCGACGGTGAGCTCTCCTCACCGCACATACTTGAGCGAACTCGCAGCATACACTTAACCGTACCTTTTCTCCTCCCCCTGCTTCTCCTCGTACACGTGGAAATTCGATATAGAGCCAGTGGACGGAAGGTCGCCATAAAATTGCTCTTAATCCGCACGAGTATGACATAAATATGTGCAGATAAAATATATATATACACACACGTACACGCGAGAATACGTTTGAGCTTACGGTCCCCACGTGGCTGGACGTATGCACATCGCTCTCCGCGACCGATATCGACGATGGATTACGGATTATCAGTACGTACGTGACCACACGCGGACACGCTATTAGCGGATTACCGTGCGCGCGCGCGCAACGATTTTCCGCGGTTACGCTCCGCGCGTTCTACCATTTCCTCCTTTACTCCTCAGCCTCCTTCGTAACACCCGCACTCCCGTCCCTTTTCCCTGTCCCTCCTCTTTACTAGCCTCGTTAGAAGCCCCCGGCCTCGATAGAAGGGCGCTTCAATCCGGCTGAGAGCACTCGGACCGGAACACGAAAGCGGCCGGGTTAAGTTTCCTCCTCCTCCTCCTCCACCACCGACTCGCTTCTCTCACCGGGTTTGTTTCCGTCGGTTTTAGACATATCGAGTCGCTTGTTTATACGAGAGAGAGGGAGAGGGAGAGAAAGTCCACCTTCGTCCATTCGACTTGGCTCGCTCCTGAGCGGCTTATACTGGATGTTTCGGATTTTCCATTGTCGACGTAAACATGCATTTGCGCGTTGCGGCAAGCACATGTAATTTTCACATTATTCTGAATACGAATCGGTGTTTTGGATATTTCCCGTGCTGACACAAGCGGAAGGAAGTCGCGCTTTCGCGGAGTTTCACAAAAGCGAGCTGCGCCTCGCTGACTTGATCGGGACTGAATGTGCGAAGGGCTAACGGTAATCGGCGGGAACGCTAATTTTATTAATGATCTCGTGTACTCGGCTAAATTATTGCGTCCATTATGAGGTCGGGATAATATGCTTTTCTTTCTTTTTTTTTACAGAAAAGAAGATCCCGCATATTAATTAATATTAACCGCGACGAAGAGCGCGTTTTTATTCCCGCCCGGATTAGCGACGTTGATATTAAGCGTTTCTTCCTTGGCGGAGCGTTCGAGCGGCTACATATTAAAAAATTAAGACATCGTGCGTTATCGCCGCAACAGAGCAATTCGTCATTGCGAATCCGCGGTCGGAGGAAGCTCGTCAACATTTCAGCAAAGGGAAATTTTTTCCTGGCTTGGGCGTTCACGCGCAAATTATGATACTTTACAACTCTGTGTACAAGCGATGCAAACTATGTAAGAGATATAATCTGCGGAGGTAATAAGTAGTAGACTATGGATGTCGTTTGAAGAACGTATGGCGCGCTCAGAAATTAATGAAGAGAAGTTTATAATTTGTTGTAACCTTTAAAATTCTAATGCAAATCGGGGTTCCAATACATTTTGGATATTCTCCCTTCATGAACTTTTTTAATATTTCATCTATAATTAATATCTAAAGCATCTGACTTGTTATCTAATCTTCAAGAAGATCTTGGATACATATTTGATATTACGAGATCGCAAATCCTTATACAGAATAAAAGTACAGATGTTAATGATTAGAGGAGTATTTCATGTTAAAAAATATTTCAATATAAAAAATAGGATTTGTTAAACAAAAGTTTCTTTAATGTTTTATATAATGTTTTATATATATCATACCCCACTATTCATTAATACTTGCACTTCCACTCTGCGTAAGTATTTGCAAGAAAAATAGTGCAAAGCATGAGGCTGCATTATGTCGGTATCCAGCATTCCCTTAATGCATCCCGAGTGAAATGCGACGGTAGAGTCGTCAACTGCCCGATAATAAAGCCGGAGATGAGCGGCGACGGCGCGACTTGGTTGCGACTCGACCAAGTTAACGCGCGAGGCCGCGATTCTTCGCGGCTGCACGAGATTAAAGGCACCAAAATGAAACAATCTTCATTAGGGGAGCGCGGCAAGCTTGATTTCGGCCGCAAACAGATTAGAGACGGTCTCTCCCCTTTCCGCGAGCGCGAGGCCGTCCGGACGAAGTAATTGCCTACACGCCGGGCGAGCGGAAATGGGACGCGCCGCGTAAGCTCGTTCCGCTTTTTCGCCTCCGTAAGACGTTCCACCTCCATGTGCCCGAGTTACCTGCCCGCCTCTGACCTCCTGACCTCGGGCCAAACTAATGAGATTCGTCCCGAATCCAAATATCGACAATTCCGAAAGCAACGACCGCGTCATGCTGAATACAAATCGATCGCATGTTGGAAATAAATTAAATAAATATATTTTCTCTGATATTTTCATCAAAATTGAAAGTCGCTGTCAACTTTCAAAAGCTTGATTTCTCGACTCATGTTCACTATAAGTATTTTTTATTCTCAGTTTAGTGAATAGGGGAGGCCAGGGCTGACAAATCCGGTCATTTCTAGTATTTCTAGTATTTTCTAACAAGACAAAATTAAGTAAGATTTTTAAATATATCAAAGATGGCTCTGAAATCCCTGCTTGCTTGATTTTGAAATCTGTTAAAGAGCAATAAAAATAATCGATTTTGTCAATTTACTCCGGTCTTCCCTACGATTTATCCTGTAAATTTTGAACCCTTCTTTCTAACCCTTTTTCTCAACACATTTTGTAACAGATTCCGAAGCATACATAAATTCGCGCGCGCATCATTGTTGATGGAAACGAGCAAAATTGAACCATATTTTTAGAATCTGCTATAAAAATTATCACTTTTTATTTAAAAAAAAAGATTGTCTTTCATATGATCTTGGCAAACGGCCTTAGTTAAAATTCAAAGTCTCTCCTCTCCCTCGAAACCCTGTAAATTTTGTCGAGAATATTTTTGTCTGTTAGGTTTGGTTTTTAAGATATTCAGCTGGCCTTTAAAATAGGACACGCTGTATATGTTTATTTGTATTTGTATTTGTACATCGCTGTGTTTAAAACGACGCAATCTTGAAGCAGCGAGGAGGTGGTCGTAAAGGCGCGGGCGTATAATATAAACTCCACTTCTTTCGTTGTCTCGCAACGAAATACGTTCGATCGACCCACTAACCTTCTCCCGGCTCCTTTCCTGAGGATTGTTCCTCCGTCGACGAGATATCTCCCAGGATAAGGCGCGAGCCTTTTTATTACCGCGGTGCCGAGAACGAGGTCGAACGTCGCGTCCATATCAGCGGCATTAATTGTGCAAATTTCGAGCGGCGACCGCATCCATATCGATGGAGGATAATTCAACGTAGCGCACGCCAAACGCGCATTTTAACGGTCGTAGAGGTAGAGAGACGTGCAACGTGAAAGAATTAAAAAGCTACGCGCGGAATTTAATACACGTGCGCGCTCGCGTATATAATCGCGATAGCGCGAAATTGCGTGAAATTTTTCGCGATTCGCGACACGCTTTTTACACGTATCACTTTTGCACGCTATGCGCGCTCTCTTTCTCTCTCTCTCTCTCTCTCTCTCTCTCTCTCTCTCTCTCTCGTTATTCTGCCCAGGATTGCGTATTATATTTGTACTTTTGGAATTTTAACAATAAACGTTATCCGCGGCGCAATCGCATCTACGAATTTTTATCTAACGCGCGAAAAAGAGACGAGCCGTTAAAAATGCATTTTGAGTGAGCGCGGCGCGATACATTCCCGGAAACGAGAAATTTTTGCCCGCAATCGTTTCATTTCATATCTACTATTACTTCTTCCATATTTTCTCCACGTGACGACAGACGCGGCGAGAGAGCGGTAAAACCCGACGGGGTGACTTTTGGCCGTCGATATATGGAGTGCTCGCTCAGCCAAGACGCACGTGCCGTTCGCGAACCTCGTCCAGGTCGAAATTTTAGTCCTGCCTAAACTTTTCAGCATCCGTATATTCTGAAGGATCAGTTTACTTTTAGTACACGTAGAAAGTGAGATCCCACTTAGCGTCTTTAAGCGGCAGGAAACACATAAAATACTTGCAGCTTTGCGTCCAAGCACCCAGGGACCAAAAAATTGGTGTCGATCCCGGGGCTTAGTATTATTCGCACTGGATGAGGAGGGGCAATGGTGGAGACGGGCATACATGGACAGCAGATATCTTAAAGGATAGCAATCTTTGAATTTGAGAGACTGACAGCTGTGTCATTTGGTACAGTAACATTGTTTCTTTCTATAGTCGCCGTGCACTCGAGATCGCGCCAGAGATGTCGCTTCCGAACGGCATCTCTGAGCGTTGTCTAGAGAGAGGAAAGTATCGTGAGCGTGTCGTGAGAGTGTCAGGTAGCTCAGTGGTTTAGAGCTGTCGGCAAGTGAAAGACCCAGGTTCGAGTCCCGGCCTAGCAAAACCGTGCTCTCGATATTTTTCTCTCTCTGGAACGAAAAAAATACGCAGATCTTGGACGCACAAAGTCCCGCCGCCACCTAGTACGCCCTCCTCCTTTTATGGTCGACCTCTCAGCAAAGCTAGGTTAAATAGAACGAAAAGAAGTTGATATAAAGCCTTCTTCCTTCTAAAATCGACCTCTTGGCAAAGCTAGGTTAAATAGAACGAAAAGAAATTGATATAAAGCGTCGAAATACGCGTCAAGTGGAATATTGAGGTCGAAAGTCGAATTTTCAACCTTTAGTCCACTCGTTCTCGGATCTACAGTAATTGCTCGGATTAATCTCGGCAATTATTGCTGATACAGACGCCACTTGCTCAGAACGATATCTCGGCACGATTGGGAGATTGTTCAAGGTGCTACCGACAAATTATGGACTCGGCGAGACGCGCGATGGGGGAGGAGAATTCTACTTACTGCTGGCGCAGACATCAATTTTATGCGTCGGCGAGACGATATCGCGGGGCTGCTGCGTCTCTTGCCCCTTTACCACCCCCCGGAACCCTGTGAGGGAAAGAGCAGAGGGAGAAAGAGAGAGAGAGAGAGAGAGAGAGAGAGAGAGAGAGACATCTTATATATAGGTATATTAATTATTCCTATCGCGTAGAACCCGGCCTGGCTTGTATTCCGGCACGTTGCAGTTGCAGTTGTAATGCATCCGCGGTCGGTCGTTTCGAGACGGCCCCCGCGATACAGAACGAGCGGCGGCAGCTCTCCATTCCGCTACGTCGCCGCCATCGCAGTCGCTGCGGCCCGTTGCCGCCGTGTTCAAGCGGCACGTTCCATTTGCGTAACGTTTACAACTTCGTGGGCCGTTTGCAGCTTGCAAGTCTTCTCTCTCTCTCTCGCGCTCTTTCTTTCTCTCTCTCTCTCTCTCTCTCTCTCTCTCTCCTCTCTCTCCCTCTTTCTCTCTCTGTTTTCTGTTCCTGCGTGCCGCGAAAGTTTAAAACTGTTGTGGAAAAATTAGTCCAGCCAGCAATCGAACCTGGACCTCTACTCCTTGTGTAGGAGTAACCAGTTCGACCACCGTGGCCTTGACAACAGAGAAGATTCGACTAGCAAAGTAAATATACTTATGGGAATAAGAATTGAAAGTAGAAACGGGCGCGATTAGGCCGAAGAAACTTTCGGAAAAATCGTATCATATATACAGACTTTATCGTTCCGACAATTGAAAATTATTAATGTCTGTGTCTATTAGTTTACAATTCCGGTTGTTTATTGACTCAATTATCACATACCAACTTTATAAACTTATGTTCTTCACCCTCCCCATTTGCGTGTCGCGAGCAGATCGCGAGCTTCCAACAGCCCCCATCGTCGAAAGAGACTCAAGATCACACACCTCAGTGTCTCGCGGAATACTCGAACGCAATTGCTACTTAAAAGTCGAAAAATCGAACAGCCTTCAGGCATCGGGACGAAGCGGTCATACTTTTGTTACAAATTCGCCTTCTGCCCGTGCGCGCTGCGCGCGTCCACATACACGCAGCCGCACATCTCTGAAACCGACGTGCGAGATATCGGATCGTGCACACATCTAAAATAAACGAACGAAGAGTAAATAACTATCAGCGCCGGCATATACGCTGGAATATTCCGTTACGTGCTGTAATCGTGAAATTCCGAAACGACGCGCCCGCCAGCTCGCCCGTTTTCGTTCCGCGTGCGTTTTCAGTTTCGACCGGTCCAACACCACGGCGGCCGTGGACATCAGATAGTCCGGCCGCTTTATATGATTAACGCGAAATAACGGATTCCTGGTTAGAAATTCTAATCGCACTGCCGCCGCCGTCGCTAACACAAATCAAAGCAAAAGCCAATGGTCGCTCGTGTCCGGCCCGGGTCACAGCCCGCGTCTGTGTACAGCATATTAGCTATGTAACTTTGTGTCATATCTACTCCGCTTGTGCACGGTGTTTAGAACCGTACTCGGTTTTCGTTCCGCCGAGAGCGAAAGCGAGCGAGAGAGAGAGAGAGAGAGAGAGAGAGAGAGAAATGGATAGATGAATAGACGGTGAACAGAGCGGGAGGGGGAGAGACGCGGCTGGTATCGCGCGAATATTCATATTTCAACGCGGATTCGCTGCTCCCCGTTCGTGATGACAACGACGACCGGCGTGTTTGGACGATCGGATGTACAACGTATCGTCCTCTGCCTCTCCTCTCTCTCTCTCTTCTACTCTGTATATCCTGTCCGTCTTTCCACGCGATTCTATAACTCGCACAACGATACAGATTTCTTCGTTCTAACACATGCAGGGGGAGGAAAAGATGCAGCAACGAAGTATACCTTGTCCTAATTTCAGTGACAATTAGCTCATTAGAAGCTTAGCTTCTGCAATATTTTTGACTATAGTATGCTGACCATCGTATGTTTTTTATGACTTCGTATTAAACATCGCCTGAAGAGGACCACATCCCATAGTCGAAACGTTGCGCAAGAATAAATTTTCGATTTTTAATTTTTTCTTTTTATTTTTATTTTATTTATTTTATTTATTAATTGACTATTTGTATTTAAATTATTAACGTTAACATCAGCGTATTTTGGCTCCTATCGTCGAATTAATACTGATATATAGCTCGTTAGAAATTGACGTTTCGTGCTTCCGCGAACTGGATGTGGACGTTGCTGTTCGCGAACTTCACCTGACTTTGTTATTTCGCAATAATCCTGCGAGATCGTGTGAATTTATAGATTTATTTATAGAATTTATCGAACTATTAGTCGGGGGAGAAAGGGGTGCGAAAGATTCGTCAGTTTTCTATTAAATTCTCACAGGATGTTTGATTAAATTAAATGTTGACGTTGTTTGTTCTCTATTTGCAAGAATTATTCATCCTTAAGATTGAATAATCTCGTTTCCTACTTTACTTGACGAACATGACAAATATTTTGCAGCAGTCTAATTTAAACCTCCCGTTCTTTCCGGACTCAAATAGACACATATTCCCGGCGAATTCGCTAATTAAAGATCTTTTAATTTTCTTAAACTGTCGCATTTCTTGTTAACTCACATTGCAGTGTAGAAAAATATCAGTATTCTGTTGGTAAAGTTTTCTGCTTCAGCATCCCTTTAAGTGACATATCGACTGCGGGTAGGAAGCAGGAAGGGCGATGACGAGGTCCGCGATTGACTACATCGTGATTTCTTCGTGACCGGAATTGCTCGCGAATAAATTGGCCGCGACAATTACCCCGACCAACGATCACACACGAGGGGGAAGGGGACGGGAGAGAGCGAACTCGCAGAGCTCTCCCGCGAGAAAACCGCGCGACGTTGGGTAACGCCACGGTGGACAGACAGACGGACGGATGAGAACCGCTAATCCGTCCGAGTGGCCAGAATGCAAAACAGAACGCGGATACACAAGCGCGCGCGCAGGTACTGAATTACACGGCGCTCCGGGCGAACAATGTAGCCATGGCATTATTATCCCTTAGCGTGTTCTATCAGCGTACACGGTAATATACGCGCGTGCGTCGAATTTAAGAGCCCCGCTTCTCTAAAGCGACAACCCCCGCGCGCTCGTTTCCCATCTCGGCCGAGTTCGCGAGCGAGAGAGCTCGTGACCAGCAGAATTGGCCAACAGCTATGTACTGGTCGCAGGAATTAATCGGCGATTAAGTTAATCGGAGCTTGGTTAAAGTCCTCCTAAATTGATATCATTAGCATCTGTAATCCATATTATTTTATGGATAAAGACCTTCATCTCTCTCCCATTTCTTTAACTTGATCTATGATGGGATCTATGATTAAGATGGGATCTCTTTCTAGTCAGGACGGCTCATGATTTTTCCCGGACGGTGACAACCAAGTGCGTTCATTGTATCTTACAGTTCACCACATCTCCATCGTTGGGGGTGACCCACGCACATATGTGCGTCTCCTCGATGCGACTACGATACGGTACGATACGGCGACGGCAACGAGGACCCGACTAAATACTTATCCCATGGTCAGGATTGATCCCAATCAGTCATTGGGTTTATACAATATGGTGCCATCGAATCCTGATATGTCATGCAACGCTATGTGGCAATCAGAACCGTATTAATATAATAAGAATTATTAATAAGTACAACCCGATAACATTATCTTATACAAAGTAGATAACTGATTGGGAACGAGGACCCAACTAGACACTTATCCCATGGTCCTGTAGTGCGATTCGAACTCGTTATTGCAGTTAACGATAGTTTCGTCATCATTGCGCAGCTTTTTCGTACTGTAGAAAAGCTGTGCAACAATAATGAGACTGTCGTTAACTACAATAACGAGTTACAGAATCGCATTACTGGTCAGGTTGATCCCAACCAGTCATCTGGTTTATACAAAATGGTGCCATCGAATCCTGATACGTCATGCAACGCTATGTGGCAATCAGAACCGTATTAATATAATAAGAATTATTAATAATTGTACGACCCGATAACATTATCTTACACAAAGCAGATAACTGATTGGGATTAACCTGATCGGGATTATAGGATCAATTTCTAATCGGGGACGCGTGTCATCCGGGACACGTTGGTCGCGCGCAGACACGAAGGCACCAAAGGACGGCGATAGGAGAAGACGCCGCCGCCGTGTCGGTCCAGATTTAACGCTTGCATTTACATTTAGAAGAGGTCTCTCACGCCGGTGAACCGTTGTTTACTAATCGGATACGGAAAATGGCACTCCCGGCCTGTGGGATTCATTCTTAGCGTTGTAAACATGTTCCAATGACCGCCGGTTAGTTTCAGGCCACCGGTCGCGGATGAACACGGTGACGAGAGCGAGTTCCTTAAGTCTAAATTGAGTGACCGGCATTCTTGATAGATTTCTTTGTCTTCCTTTCCACACATCCGACTGGTCATTTGTCCGGTTAACGTAAAATCGGCTGGATGCGCGAGAGCAAGAAATCGAAACCGCGCGCAGATATATAGTCCCTAAAAAAAAGTACGATAGAGAAAAAGAGAGGAACAACACTAACGAGCGCCGTTCTTTCAAAAAATGTTGCGTAGCGCGCGCGTCGCGACAGGGAATTAAAAAACATATTTTTGCAGGTAGTATCGTTTTGGAAATTGTACAACATGAACAATTCGCGATATTGAATGTTAAAAAAAAGAAGGAAGATAGAGTGAAAGAGAGAGATACATAGCTGTAAAAAAAGAATTGAGAGAGGAGGAAAAAACAAGTTTGACGCGGATGCTATGAAATATACGCTTGTTTTCCTGCTTTTCAACAGGAACGGAAAACTGGATGTGACTGAAGTTAACTATTTTCAACGTGCGCGCTTCCCCTCCCCCATTGTGTATACACGAGGTCGACGCGAGGAGAGATCCCTCGTTTCAATAAAAATATCATGTGCAACCGGCGAGACAAGTTGTTGAATTCAAGTCGCGACTTTTTCCCCAGCGACGTCGCGCCATTTTTTGCCCATCCCGCGCGCATTTTCGGCCATCATTTTTTTTTTTATCCGCGTGCGTGCAGAGCACCCACGTTTGTCGTTAATGAACACGCGTCTCTTTCGTCTCGTTGCAGCTGTTGGCGGGCAATAACAACGCGTACACGGAGAAGGAGCAGATCTTCGACCCGGCCATAGTCGCGACCAAGATCCGCTTCATCCCTTACACCTCTCACATGCGCATAGTGTGCATGCGCGTAGAGCTGTACGGCTGCCCATGGACAGGTGAGTGCGAGAAAAATCCTCTTTCCGTTGAGGCATACCACGAGATCGCGCGCGCACAGAAGAGTACACACCGCACTCGAGTAAATGCTACTTGTTTCAAGTATTTCATACTTGTTTATTCGCGCGTGTTTCACATATTCAAGTATTTATATAATCCGCAAATCTATCACGAGTTTACCGTAAACGTCACATTTATTCCAACTACATTCTGAATCCTACAAGTTTAGCAGTTTAATCAAGAATGTCAGATTAAAACAAGGATACGATTCGCTTATTACGTAAAATACAACTTTTTCTTTGATAAAGTTTTATGTTGTTCTGTGCTAAAAAGAACACACCCACACATATATTCTCTCTCTTGAGTGCATGTATAGGAAAGAACAAAGTATCTATTTAAAATTAATATACTGAAATAATCATTGTTTTATATATAAGTAACGATTTGTAATTTTGATAAAAGAGAGAACATTGAAGTCTTGAATTTCATAATGTTATAATTTTATTTAAACATTATACTAGTCTCATAAAAAATACAACAATGATTACTTTGATAATATGATATATTTTTCCAACATTTAAAGACATCTTCAATTATTCAATACTTTGTGCTATCCATTCATGAAAATTATATGTTTTTTTATAATAAGAATATATTTTTCTTCGTTAAATCATATAAAATGTATTAATGTAAATGTAACATATCTTCTTTTAATGCTGTGACCTTATTTTAAGATTTAAAATAAAGATGAAGAATAACAGTAACTTAAGATGAAAAATAGACATCTTCAAAACAAAAACGTTTTCTACGCGATAATGAGCTCTTCTGAAATTTATGACGAGTATATCTCAAGATTATTATCAAGAAAATTGTTCTATCTTGAAAATGAATGTTATTCAAAAAAAGGGAAATACTAAACTGAATAATCGTTTTTCTTAGCGGTAGAATATTTTTCTGTGTGAGTATGAGTGTGTTTATTCGTCGGCGATCAGCCGGTTGGCTTTTAACGAGCTTCCATGAAAACACATTCGGATCGGCATATTTCACGCGGGTATGATGTTTGCCGTTCATTCCGCGTCGCGCGGCTCTAGCCGGCCGTAATAAATGAGAAAAATATCCCGCTACCCGAGTCGAAACAATTTTATCAGCGGCGCGCAAAAAAAACACACTCGACGTGTTCCCCGATGTAATATGTGAAAATATTCGAGAGAAAGAGAGAGAGAGAGGGAGGAGAGAAAAGCGCACCTGGATATTTTTTATCGTCGCAAGGGCGAACGACGCTGCGATTCGATACACTTGTCGCGACTGATGAATTTGCCAACTGCGCTACGCTGCCACCTCGTCGCGAGGACGAAGCTGAGAACAAATGATTGCAGTCTCTCTCTCCCTTTCTCTCTCTGCGGAATCGCCCGTGTTGTGTGTTATCATGCATTTTACATTTCACGTCAACGACACGGCCCGCTCGGCAGGAATTTCCTGACGAGAGACATCACACGGCGTGGCGCGGCGAGCCGACGATAACTTAGATTTGTGCCTTGGATCCGCGGTCGAAACAACGGAAACGCGCGTAGGTACGTGTTGTACGTACATGCACACATACGTGTGCGAAGTAACGCCTCGCGCAGAATTTATTCGACGCCCGTATCCGCCACGACAACTTCGGCCGCACAGACGTGACTTCGTACTCTTCGCGCTCTCGTTCCCGCTCGCGAGAGCACGCTCTCGCGTTTGCCAGTGAATGAAGAGGTATTAACGATGTATCATCGTCATTAACGTAGATCAGTAAAGCGGAGTTTACAGTAAGAACCATAAAACTTAAGCTTTAAGCCTGAAACCTTAAGAAACCAATCACTGTCAGCTATTTTTCTTATATTTCACTCTAATTGATTAATTTCTTACAACTTCAGGTTTAAAGCCTAAGTTTTATAGCTTAAGTTCTCATTGTAGACTCCGCTTAAGATCACTGTTAAACTTGGTCTACAATAGCGGAGTAAGCCACATTCTATTGCGAAAACGTGGACGTGAAAGTCTACTAGTCAGAATATTTTATTCACTGATTGCTTTATCACTTATAACCACTTACGACCACGCTTACGCAATTGCAGAATGGCCTTTACGTGTAACTACGTTTTGCAAATCGTTGATGCAGAAAGCTACACGCGAGACGTCGCCGGAGCAACTTTCAACTGCGGACGCGGGTTTATTCAGCGCGCTCGTTTCGGCCTGCGGGACTTTCGACTCGCTCATGTGTTGAGAATGGTCAAGAAATATTAACGACTTTACTATTACATAGCGTTTTTCTCGGGTTTTTCGCGAAACTCGTCTGCACAGGGAATCGCATTTCGCTTCTATACACACGAAATATTCCACTTCTACATCATTATTCTGTGACAACGGATTCTCTGGGCGAATTGAGGTCGACTTCTTTTCTATTTTTTTTTAACGTTGAGATACTAAAAATTTTTGAAATAAATGAATAAATTGTGAACGACCAAGAGCTTTGCGAAAAGCCAAATGGACTAAATCACATTTTTAAGTCAATTCTCGATGGAGAGACCGCTTTAGTAACATTTTGCGACCACTTAGTCGCGGATGTAGAAGAAGGTCTTAAAAATTGGAAAGCAGTAAAAAACGATTATCTTTCTTGGGTATTTTTACCGGAAAAATTTTCCAAATTCAGAGAGAGAATCTGCTGTTATAACATAACGCGGTAAAAATGCATCGCTCCGTGCATCATTTTATACTATTTTGATATAAATTAAAGATTATATACGAAGAGAAAAGAATGGTTTATCTAACTAAAATTATAGTTATTTTTGGTCTCGGCCATATTTTTCCACATGAAAATAACAATAGTAACATGCATACATTATTATTATTATTACATGCAAGTTTATTATCACTAACATTATAATAAAATTAAATAAAAAATAGTTCCCTTCATCGTGATTTGTAATAATCATCTCTCTATATGATTATAGTTGCAAAAATCATTTTTTTCTCTGTATTAATTTTTCAAGGCGTTGCCTTAATATTATACAACTAAAGATTAATGAGCAATGATTATTAAATTTAAAATGAGACACCCTGTATGATATATCATATTTTCTTTTATCTGCAAGCTTGGTAAATATTATCCGTTAATAATCGTGCAATATACACAAATGCACGAAAAATGAGAATGGTGTCAATTAAAAAATAGTAAAATATGGCGCAGTTTTTATTTCTGACTTCAATAACTAATTTTTGGTTACGTTGACCTTTATGTATGCGACATCATACATTAGTACTGCGATTCGTTACTTAAAAAATGCATTTTTAAGGCAACGAATCGATAGGTCAGCGCAACCAAGAATTGATTGTTAAAACCAGAAAAAAGTTATGCCATACTATTTTTCTGGTTAACACAATCTTTTTTCCGTGTGCACTGAAAAACTCATTTATTTGAGTTAATTAAAATTTGGTTAAAATAAGGTGGAACAAGTATTTTGGTTGTAAGAATCAATATTTACTAAAAAATTCTCTCCGTGTATAATCCTATAGCTTCAAGATTTTTCAGCGGCTTACAAGTTCGACGATATTTGCACATACTTAATCTAAGAATATCAATTTCGATTGCTACACTGTAAAAACTAATGTGTTAAATTTAATACCTATCATGTGTTCTAAATCATCCACTCTTATTTATGTGTAAATTTGACACAGAACAAATGTGTTAAAAAGTAATACGCATAATATGGAAAAAATTAACATAAGAATCTAACACTTTAATACCGTTAGGAATCACAAGTTGTGTTAAATTGACATATTTAATATGTACTTTAAATCAAAGGTTTGATATTTTAAAACAAAAATGAAACAGGTTTAGTTTCAGAGAATCAAGTCTTTGAACGTAGAAAGAACGAAATTTTAACCCTCACAACCGAAACATTTGTTCGACCCTATTTTAACCAAATTTTTGTTAACCCAATTAAATGAATTTTTCAGTGTGGTATCGCCTCGTAGTGTTCAATTGGCATAATATTTTAAATATTTCAGAATATTATGCATATGTATATATATATATATATATATATATATATATATATATATATATCTTTGTAATAATCTCCCCTTTAAACTTTCATTTCCACGCATGAAGATCTTCCGAAGAAATATGCGCGACGCGCATCCGCAGTTTGCGCTTGCAGCCGGCCAAAAATCGGGGCGGAACTTTAATTTCGCGAGCCGTCGACTTCTACCGTCCGGCCCGAGTTGACGAGAGACGTCGATGTCGGGCGTCAGTCTCCCGAATCTCAGATTAACTTAGATTTACGATCACGGTCGGCCCTGAGCCGCAGCTGCGTCTACATTAATCCAACCCCGACGAACTACGCGCCACCCGCTAACTGTGCCATCTGCATAGCGCCAAGCGTCGTTATATCGTTTGAACGCACAATTACGCCCGTGGGCTGCCAATAATATTGACTTGCAAAATAAATTGTGACTTACGTGCGGGAATTAAGCGGGGGAGACTATAGTCGCTCGCCTCGCAACCACGCGCGCGCGACGATTATACCAAAAGGCAGCGGAATATAGAATTACGCGCGGTACAATTACCGTAATGAAACACTTCGGCTTCCTTTGGCGAGTCTTTTTAACGTTCCCCTAGCCGATGGCGCAATGAAACTACAATAAACGGCCGCGATAAGTATCCACGAGCGTTCCGTCATTTTTTATCTCACTATCGTCGTTCGAGAGAACAAGCGGCGCGATCGAATCGTTTGAATTCGTCGTAATGGCGGTTTGAATAGAAAGGGAACCTCGTGACTCTCCAGCCGCAAGGTTGTAAATTTATGTATGGTACGGAATATTACATGAGAGAGACATTACAGTGGCTATTATTACACTGTAAAAACTGATGTGTTAAATTTAACATTTCATATGTCCCAAATCATCCACTCTCATTTATGTGTAAATTTAACACAAAACAAATGTGATAAAAAGTAACACGCATAATAAAGTAACACGTGTAAAAAATTAACACAAGAATTTAACACTTCAGTACCGTCAGGAATCACAGTTTGTATTAAATTAACATATGTATAATGTTAAATTAACTAAAATAAAACGTTACTTCATCATTTGAAAGAAGTATTAATCTACGGTTTTGATGAAATGAAAATATTAAATTGACATAATCTATGTCTGACATATTAAATATGTCAATTTAACACAACTTATGATTCCTAACGGTATTAAAGTGTTAGATTCTTATGTTAATTTTTTCCATATTATGCGTATTACTTTTTAACACATTTGTTCTGTGTCAAATTTACACATAAATAAGAGTGGATGATTTAGAACACATGATAGGTATTAAATTTAACACATTAGTTTTTACAGTGTAGCAATCGAAATTGATATTCTTAGATTAAGTATGTGCAAATATCGTCGAACTTGTAAGCCGCTGAAAAATCTTGAAGCTATAGGATTATACACGGAGAGAATTTTTTAGTAAAAATCACTGTACGACTTTGTAAACGAGATTGACATTCTGCAGTAATTCGTCTCTGTCTTTTCATTTCATGTGCGTTACTTGTATTTTAGGAACGGGAATAAAACACCTTGCTATGTTTTCAGCGAAATTTGCTGGCTAGTTCCCTAATAAAATAGATCTTATTGATAGTCCATTTATAGACAAATAAACATAGTAAAATTGAAAAAAGTAATTAATAAATAAAATTGAAAAAATTAATTGATAAATAAAATTGAAAAAAACTGATAAAATTGAAAACAAATTATAATATTCTCTCCGTGTATAGACTATTGTGCTGCTTTGATGTTCTACACACAGAAAAATATATACTCTATTCAAGTAAATGTTTTACTTGTTTCAAGCGTTTCATAAGTTATGTATATCTGTGAATCTACTACAAGTTCGTTATAATCATCAAATTGATTCTCTCTCTCTCAATACATTCTGAATATTAATAGACTTAATATTTCAATCAAGAATATAAAATTGAAATAAAAATTCGTTTTGCTCACTACATAAAGTCGAACCAATTTTTTCTTCGATAAAGTTCTATAATTTTCTTGTGAAAAGAGTAAATTTTTTTTGAGCATATGATAATGTGCTTTTCCCAAATTAGTAATGAATATATTTTGGCACTATTATTAAGAAAATATTCTTTGTCGATGGTGGATATTGTACTTAAAAGAAAGCAATAAACTATGTGGTTATTTTTCTTAACAATAGAGTAATATATTTTTCTGTATGTAATACAAATCGTAACTCGCTGCCGTTTTTTCAATGCGGAAATTTAAAGGACTTGCTGTGAACGTTCACCCGAGTCGAAATTTTGATCCTACATTGACTCTGCAAATTCCATGCTTGAGTCAATGAAGAATCTCGAGATTATAAACTATTGACTTATCTTAATGCCGCAGACGGTTATTCACTGCCTTTCTCTGTCTTTCTCTGCATGTCGAAGAAACTCGAAGAGACACTCGTTCAGGAATGCTCAAACTTTCTTTTCTTCTTTTTAATTATTTTAATTATTTTATAATAATTAATTCTTAAGTCTTAATTATTATTATTAGTTCTCAATTATTTTTATTAATTTATTATTTAATATTTTATTAAATTTAATAAGGATAAAAAAATAAAATTTAATAAAATATCTAAATATGTATATAATATTTAAATATATATAATATTAAAATGTTTTATTATTTTGTAATCGTTTAACATTCGATTATCTCAATATTTTTAATAGAAATTCAAATTTGAAATACGAGTCGCACAGAATAGTCGCGATTAGATGATAACGATTCGAGATCCAACGTTTATCTCGATATTTTCGAGCCATGTTAAAGAAGCTCGAAAGGGCACTCGTTCAAGAATTACTTAATGTTCGAACTTTTTATTTATTTTTAATGATGTCAATTACTTGTCAATTATTCGATTACCTCAATATATTTTTTCAATAGAATTTCGCGTTTATGTTTAAAGGTTTCGCGTTTTAAAGTCTATGAACGCACAACGCGATCGAAACTCTCGTCTCCTCTCGTCACTATTTTCTCGTCACTACACGATGCATCAAGCTCCGCGGAAAAAATGTCGGAAAAATTAAGCACTCGGACGCATCGAATGCACAAAACCAACACTTGCTCACTGCCATTCGCAATAATCTGATTGCACAGAAAACCTCAAAAACGCACAATTAAACTATCGTTCAACAATTGCTCGATGCTCCAATGAGCGAAGTATGTCCTTGAGAAAAATATGTTTGGTATTTGTAACTGTAATCGTACAGAGAAATAATTACTATAAAGCATGGTCGAGGAAATCATTTTTTTCCGAAATTTTACTATAATGTTGATGATAATAACTACATATGAATATCACTACTACCATTTTCGTGTTAGAATAAAAAATATAGTTGGAAAAACAAAGTCAAAAGTAACTATCATTTCAGTTGGGTCAACTATTTTCTCCTCGGTGTGCTGTGATTTTACATTAATGCGTTAATGGGCAAATATATGACACATACGCGCGATTGGAAATGAGCGAAAGTGCGACTATTCGGCGACTTTTCAACCAGGAGTGAGATCAAGACATGAATTCCAGGCGACGTCCTCACCACTTACCTTAGTGTATTTATTTAATCTGCCTACCTTATGTATCTATCCACCTACCTTAAGCGGCCGCCTAACTCCTCTGATGCGTCTCCTTCCGCGAAGAAAGTCGCAAAAATTACGCGCACGAGTGCATTCGATGCATAAAAATCGCTCGTCAATTATCATACACGATTTGCATGATTTGAACAGCAGTTACACCGCTCAGCCGGAAAATCGTGAAAAGCGCACATAGTTTGTGCAGAACTCAGAAAAGTTAAGAATTTTATTGTTATTGTTATTTTGCGTTAATACACTGGAAAATATACACTCGCGATTGACAATTGGCAAAGTGCGATTATATTTGAGTGAAATTTATAAAAAAAAATATATCTATAAGTAGACGTTAAATTTATTTTTTAGCAAGCAGATGTTAAATTATTTAATAAGGATTAATGTGTGAGGGCAAATAGGTTGGTAAAGTAACAAGTCTTAATCTCATCTCTTCCTAGTGTCTCTTTTCTTTCTTTTTTCCTTTTTTTCTTTGCTTTTTTTTAGAAGTTTTGATGAGATTAGTAGTTCTTAAAAGAACTGATATATAGCTGGAAAGAAAAATATAAGATTATGTATCCAATAATGCTATTTGCCGAGATTCGAGTTTAGATTCTGTATAAGAACAAAGTATAAGAACAAAGAATAAAATGAAATGAGAAGACAAAGCGTTGGTCGGTGCAGCATTATTAGACGTAAGTATCACAACACTTGCAAGAATTATATTCAATTCCAAAGCCGGTATTCGTAGCTGTATTTTACTTCGTATAATCCTCGGCTGAGAGAGCACAATTAATTACAATTTTGTACTCAACTAATTAGAAGTTCGTATTTATGCGCCGTTATTTGCCGGCTGCTTCAATTAATGTATTTCTCGCGTGAAATAATAATATGATAAGTACAGATTGACGAAGAATTGGAGAAGCTACAATTACTTGTCTAACGATGACAGACTACGAATGTCGGCCTAAATTTCGACTCGGGTATCTGTTTGTAAGTTCGTCCAAAACGCCCGTTAAAAATGGAAATCTCCCGTGTAATAAATGATTTCGCGTACCTGAGATATATGATGCACCGTTGTCCACGTCCCAGTGTGTCCTCTGTGTCCTGGCTTCGCTCCTGGTCTCCCTCTATCCCGGCTTCCAGCATTCAGCACTCTGGCTCCCGTCTGCTCCGTCGTGGCACTGACACTGACACTCGCGTGGACACAATTCAGTCCAAGAGACACGTGTTAAATACCGCGACACCGACGAGAGACTAATTGTGTTCCATAATATATCGGCGAAATAGTTTAATTACTCGGGAGGAGCACAAAATATAACGCGCCGACACGTGCAGTTCGTCAGTATGCGTATCACTCGACGACCCGGGACTGAATGAAAGGATCCGGAGAGTCCCCGAGGCACAAGGACAAATTTGATTACTAGGTTTTGATTACGGAGAGCAACAACGGCGACATACTCAGTCCGTTGTGTACGTGTCGCTCGGCGACTCGGAATCATCTGCAAAAACATGTAAGACACCAAGGTAAATCTAACCGCCACGTATGTTATGATTGTATATGGCTGCCTGATGTTTATTTTAAACGACGACTGTTGGCGTTAGGGAGGGGAGGGGGAAGTTTACATTTCTCGCCAATTATTCTAATACTCGCGCGCATTGCATACTCTTTTTTAAAACCAAACGTTACATTACATTTTAAGTAAAATGTTAAAAGCATGTTATAAGTACCTACAAGAAAAATGTGGAGAAACAAAGAGCGGTTAGAAAATCAGCATAACAAAAACAGACAAAGCGAAACAGGAATTTCTATTTGTCTGTCATCGTTAATAAGTCTGGTAGCGCAAGAAACATACTGAGAGAAGAAACATCAAATTAATAGTTATTTACTCGGTGGATGTTATAATCACATATTTTATTTGTTTAAAATATTTTTCAGAAAAGAAAATATACATTTTCTTGAAAACTTGAGAAAACCTTAGCTTTTCATGAAAAGCTAAAGTACTTAAATACTTAATAAATATAAAAATATACAAATATACTTAATAAATACTACTTAAAAGATGTGAATGTATTATTAATACCCACCAAATAATTATTTACTATTTTTTAGATATTTTCTCTTTTGCGAATGTCATTAAAAAAATGACATTCGCATTCTTCAAATTAGCTTTAATTCCCGGTGTTGCCACAAAGTATCAAGGGAATGAGATCAGAAGGAGGGGGTGAGGATATATTCCCAAATTTTATAGTAGCTTATATTTACAGCAAAATTCTAGAGAACGAACTATGCAAAATTTGGTCCAGATTAGTCAAAGGGTTTAAAAATTAATAAAGAATATAAAAAATATTGAAAAAATATATATACTTCGAAAATTTGTAATGTAAAAATATACAAAGTTAATTTCTGTGAATAAGTTTTATATCCCAATAAAATAAATTTCTAAGTCTTCTTCCCACATTTCTCTCTGGGAAATCTGGGTCTGAAAAATTCAGGCAACCCCCGCGGCGCATATTGGCGACAGGACAAGGGCGCGAAACAATTTCACCCATCGCCATTATCGGGGGCGAGAAAAATGCTCGGCTGATAGGAACGGACGCAGGCGCGATACCTCGGGCCGCGAGTACCGAACCGTGTAACTCATTCGCGCTTATTGACGCCTGACATTCCGTCGGCGCATTTGCTTTTGACATAAGTCGCCCGCCTCGGCGTGTTTTTAACGAAAAAGCGGACGACGTCGAGTCCCCGAGATCAACCGTCGCCGCCTTGGTATCGCCTTGGTATCGAATCGAGTAATCCTCGGGGCGCTGAGATTAAAAATGTTGACCCTCGTTACTTTTTCCCGACGACGCGCGCCTGCCCGCGCTTTTCCCCGTAACCGTCCGCAATCTTATCACGTACTGTCGGCAAGGAGAAACGCTCGCTCGTTGGCCCGCTCACGCGTTTCCCGACCACGTAGCAACGTGATGATGCATAGTTCACGAGCTTATATATTCTTTATACCCGACTCCACCTTGTTCTTCCTTACAGAGGGTCTCGTCTCGTATTCCATGCCCCAAGGAATCAAGAGGGGCTCCGAGGTTGACCTTTCCGACAGAACGTACGACGGCCGGGAAGAAGGAGGTTACCTCTCCGGGGGACTTGGTCAACTCGTCGACGGGCAAAAGGGTCCCGACAACTTCAGATTGGACGTCAGCGGCAACGGCAAGGGTAAGGAAAGCGGCAACGAACGAACCAACGAAGCCTGGCGGGAGAGAGAGCGAGGGAGAGAAAGAGAGAGAGAAAGAGAGAGACGCGCTGTAAGGCGCGCTCGTTCGCGCTCTTCGTGCTGGAACGAGATTAGCGCCGGCGCTAGATCGTGTCTAGATTAGCGTGATAGAGCCGTCTCTCGAGCCTCCCTCGCTCCGTCCAACCGGGCTCGTCTCGTCTCGTCTCGTCTAGTCTAGTCTACTCTGGTCTTCTTATTCGCGGCCGATATCTCACGCTATCTCGGCTCGTTAACTCTTCTCCTTCCTCGCGAAACTGAATGAACCGAGCGAGCCTTGCGGGCGATTCCGCGAGGAGAGCAACGGGGATGATCGAACAGGAAGAGCGACGACGAGAACACCGAGAGAAAGAGTTTTGCTAATTTAACGAAGCACTCGCAACGAATGTTTCGTTGGTATGGCTCAGCAAATAAACCCGCAGTGGGAACAAATGATTTATTACTTTCGATTCGCTGCTCTAAACGACACTTCTGTAACAAGATATTACTGGCCTGGGCTAAATAGACGAGGACAAATGTGATTTGTGTCCTAGGCGATGTATATTTGGTAGAATGACAAATGATGAGAAATGATTGCCAACGATAACTGTTCGATTTGCCTGCGTAAAGAAATTTTTCAAGATTTGCTCAGATACAACATAGATTGGAATCAAATTTGCCGCTAAATTGGTTATCCTACTACGATATTAATTGATATTGTCTCATTGAGACAATACCAATTTATTGATATCGGCGTGGTCCCATTCTCGTCCCATAAACATGAATTTTCTGTCTAGAATTAAATTAAATTAAATTAAATTAAATTAAATTCATAGAAACATTATGGAAACTCGCGTTTTTTTCAGTCAGTAATATCGGTATATTTTGCAGTATCAAACAGGAAATTTAATTTTTATATCAATTATTGTATGTACATATATTCGATAAAATAAAAAACCAAAGAAGCAAAATATTTTTAAGACGCTTAGAACACTTTACTGAATAAAGAAATTGTTTGGAAAGAGTCAACATGTTTTTTTATTCAATTCTAACATAAAATAAAGATCAGAAAAATTATTGGGAATACCTTAAGTTTCTCCCCACCCTTACTAGGTTAGAATCACGTGTTTGCAACATTACACTTCTACCTAGAACCCATAATTATTTAAGGAAACTCCCAAAAACACAGTTAGATCGCAAGAAATTCTCTCTGTATTTCCCTACTGATCATTAAACATTACACGGAAAAAAATAATTTGTTGCAGCAGCAAACTAATTGCTATATATGGATAATTAAATATAATTCGCTGTGTTAGGTACTTTTTCTTTGCTGCAAGAATCTATTTTTTTTTCTTGCTATGATAACAAGAAAGTCTGCTCCTACAGCAAGAAAAGTGGCTAACGTAGCAAATTTGCTACAGATGGACAACTAAACATAATTTACTGCTTTAGTTACTTTTTTGTTGCAGGAACAGATTTTCTTGTTATTATAGCAAGGAAATTGGCTTCTGCAGCAAAGAAAAAGTGGCTAATACAGCAAATTATATTTACACTGAGAGAAATGTCTGATGATACTAACCAGAATTCTATTTAGGTTTACCAAACAGTATGAATAATCGTGTAACAAGATATTTAGTCAATGATACCAAACTATCTGGTGAGCGCATTGTCTAAGTAGCATTATAGTAATGCTTAAATACGTTTACTAAACCGTCTGGTATAGCATACAATTCATTTGATGAATGTTATGAATACAGTTGTGGAGTAGTGTTGAACTTCTTACCTAACCTAAAATCTAACCATATTATATATAATTTTCATATAATCTTATCATATTTCTTATTATATTTTCATATAATCTTATCATAATTCATATAATTTTATATAATCTTCATTCATTTACTTCTAAATTCGTCGACATATTTTAAGAAATTTCATTCTTCCAAATATTTGACGGTTTCAGCGTTTACTCTTTTATAGCACCGACGTCTTTACAAATTAATATAGATGAAAAAGGAAACGTCGCAGCGAGTAACAATTAACTATCGCGTCAATAGTATCATAGGGTCTAGAGAGAATTACCAAACTGTCTAGATGTCTACAACTAAATGTCTCGGTATTGACTACCAGATGCGTCGAGGCATCATAATCAGAATATTGAATATGTGAACCAGATATCGCATATAAATTCACCATATTACTTTCATAAGACGAGTATAGTGTCATTCACCAAACCATTTCTCTCAGTGTAGTTGTTCATACGCAGCAGATCATTTTTTTCCGTGTATAAACACTGTTTTGTTCTGATAACCAAGAAATCTTTTCTTCTCAGTGCGATGACGTCGGAACGGCTACGCAAACGATTGCGCGACAAAGTGCCTCTATAAAATACGCATTGCCCGTGCCGTACGGCGGATATAATTCGAAATATGCGGACGTGCGACGAAAATTTCGTTAAAATGTCCCGAATAGCAGCCGCTTTTTGGAACGAGCATTTTCGCCCGGGTTATTTAATGAATTTTCAATTTGCACGCGTCCCACTCGCTTGATTTCGCGGATCAAAAGCGCGCCCAGCTGCGCTTCTCAGTTGCGGCTCGTCCCTTTTTTGCATCCGGCCGGTTGTGGGACCCGCTCTGCGTTTGCCCAATACGATTGTTGGCCCGCAATCCGGAAAGTTTTTCATTTGATAAAGCGGCGCGATTTTAATGTGCTCCGACAAGCCCGCCAGCGATCTCGCTGCCCTTGTCGTCGTCGTAATGGGTTAGCTCCATTCGTCCGGTCCAAATGACCGGCCAAAAAACCTCGTCCATTTTAGGCCCTTCGCGATTCCAGCAATCGCATCCCGCAGAGAAATAAATTTTTTCAAAAGTATAGCATAGACTATAATATTCAATTCGCCTCAAAACTGGGTTTATCTCACTGCGATACTTAATTTAAGACCCTATTTCTGTCGCAAAATCTCTTCTATTTAGGATTCAAACACGAAAATTATAGAAACTCGCGATTCTTTTTTAGTTAATACTTGTATAAAAATGTCCCAAGATTTTCTCAGACACGATAAAAGAAAATAAATTTTCAAATATTTTTTATAAAATTTGATTAGAATGCCCAAATTCCTCCCAAAATTGATTACCCCATTATGATACCAATTCGAATATCCATTTATGTCCCAATCATGCCTTTCTGTTTAGAATTGAAACAGCAGTACTGTGCACTGAGAGAAAAATATAGTTGCCTTTGGCGTCAACTATACTCTCTTGTAATTTTAAATACAAAAATAGAAAAGTCATTGTTTTAGTAAATATTATTAGAAAAATGGTTCTTTTGATTATTTTTCTGGTTAAAATCACAAAAGAGTATAGTTGACGCCGAAAGCAACTATATTTTTCTTTCAGTGTGGGAAATTTTTGTAGACGTTTTTTTCATAATTAAACGAAAATATTTTTCAATATTTTTCTCAGGCACGATGTGTCTCTAAATATTGATTCATAAGTAAACCTACCCAAAGGTTAAACTCCGATTTCCTTCTAATTTTTGGTACAAATGTAGAAGTACAAAATATATTTAGGTCATATTTTTTCATTTTAGCCCGTTTTGAGTTTGACAGTTTATAGCTTTTTAATGTTCTCACTCTTATCATCAAAGATGCATAAGAAATAAAATTAAATACAAGATATAAGCGTTTTTTATTTTCTGATTATGAATATGAGGTCAAATGTGTAAAATTATTTGTATAAATAATAAAATGTTTAAACAAAAATTACTTATACAAATAATTTCTTGGTTTGGTCGAGATTTGAACCATTTTTGATTAATTTAGCACAGATTTGAAATACTCCGATTGAAATCTCGGCTAAAAAAATTTAGAATGATTCGTGTCTAAGCTATGCCGATTTTGTTAAAATTATTTAACTATATCTTGTATTCAATTTTATTTCTTATGCATTTTTGTTGCACTTGTTGATGATAGGAGTGAGAACATTAAAAAGCTATAAACTGTCCGTGAAACTCAAAGTGAGTCAAAATGAAATAATATGACCTAAATATTTTTTGTACTTGTACTTCCATATTTGTGCCAAATTAGAAAGAAATCAGAGTGTACCTTTTGGGTAAGTTTGTCAGAGGATTGTGTCAGAAATATTTTGATCCTTCAACAATCTTTCATCTCAGTTAAGTCCCGTTTATTAGTCGTGAGACCCGGAACCTATACAAAAATGAGCAATGCTTCTTAATTGCTCGCCGCGTGCTCACGTCTGCACTAAGACTGCTTTTCAACCGATCGTGTACCACAATAAATATAGAACGCTCTTCATCGTCGTCGTCATCGCGAGATGCGTTTACGTCGTTTTCGAGGCGCGCGAGATGAAAATGAAATTTTCCGTCGGTCGATTTCAGACGGAGTCTGTGCTTGTGTGTGTGTCAGTATAGACGGGAAAGTCGAAAGGGTCAGTAGAATCCGGGAAAGCCGTGTGTGTGGGAGAAAGAGAAAGAAACAAAGTGAATGAGACCGACGGAAGAGAGACGAAGAGAGTGAGAGCCAACGGAAGAGTCCGGGCGTTCCGAAGCCAAACGTGTTCCACGGCGCTCTCGAATCTGTTCCAATTTACATTTATATTGAACCGCGAGCTAGGCTGCAAGCAGCCGACGCTGTTTACTCGCTCTCTGGATACATTTGTGTCTTTCCATTTACGCCATGGGACACCCTGGCCGCTGCCGTCGTCACCGACGACTCGGATAACGCGCCCGGCTGGGTGCGCCTTCTCTCTTTCACCTTCTTAAACTTTTAAACCCGGCAAAACTGCGTGCAACCTCTCTCCCGGCTCTGCTTAAGCTGAGGAACGTCATCGCGCCGGCGTTCTCGCAGTCGAAACCCGCTGACTTCCTCACGGGGGATCGATATTCGCGACCACGACGACAACGGCGAGACGATATCGTTCGAGATGCACGCGGATGCCGCAAAGGAATAGGTAAAGGACACGAAGAAAGAGAGAAAAAAGGAGAGAGAGCAATGTATATGAGGTTATTTCGGTATGTCGATATAATGCTTCTCTCGGTTGACCGCTCGGGAGCGATCCTGTACAGAACCGCCGTGTCTAGGAAATACGTGGGAGTGTGGCACGCGAGCTTGTGGAGATATTATTTACAATCCGGTTATTATTTCCCTCGGAAAAGTCGCCCGGCTCGTTGCCCGTGTCTTTATATGAATATTTATTATCGGGCGAGAAACACGACTTATTTAAATGTTTATTAAACCCCCGTGGCCTTTCGAGTGACGTCCACGGCACAGGTCGCACCCCCTTACGTCGGGCTGTATGAATGCTGCATGAGTTATGCATAGTAAAGTACTTTTTGTTCCACATCGAAATATGCGAATTACAGGCTCTGAAATACGCGATTTCCTCTGTGACCGCCGTATGCACGGAGAGACGCGGTGCAAAAGTAAATAGTGCGCGTGCGGAGGGTGACTTTTAATTAAATCGCCGCAGTCGCAGCGGATGAAAACATACATCTACCTTATTGGCGAACATTTGCGCGACTAAATCGCGAGAGGCCATCTCGCGCGGTTCCTGACCAAACCAGGAGATTGATTCGCTTCATCGCGAGAAGAATGGGCAGATCTGTCCTTCGTTCGTTTGAGAGATCTCTTATGAAAACAGGTCACGAGGTGTCAGTCCTTATAAATAGCCGAGGCTCAGAGAGGAGAAACTCGAGAACGAAAATTGGCCCCAATGGACCAACCGGTGCTACACCGCGAGGGCTAATTACTCGATTCATTACGCGATAAATGCTCACGCGATTAATTCCCGAGGCCTTATCACGCGATGACAACTGATGCGTTGGCTGTTAAACGACCTCCCTCGCGTCTTCCCATCGCGAAAGCACGGCACAAAAGAATCCTCAGCGCCGCGTCGATTTGCACACACGCTACGCGCAACTGCACGAAGAGAGCGACCCGGCGCTTCTTCAACCCTTGCGACCAACTCTCGCCTCGTTTAACCCTCTGACAGGCGCAGCACCTGACAGACACGGTTTCTCATTTCAAAATCACCAAGCTCACTAATCAAAATATCTCCGAGCTAGTACAAGAGGTGGGAGTTCCCATTTTTTTCAGCGGTACTATCTGTGACCCGCCGATTAGAGCGCGTTAAGTATAATTGATAAATAACTCATTAACTGCTGCTCTTGTATCAAGAAACGGCAAAGGGTTTTCGCATAGGTTGGTGTGGGACACCCTATATATGATACATTATAGAGCAAAATTTTTTTTAAACATGGTGACTCTAATATCTATTACAAGTTTACATAATAATACATTACAAGATACATGACAAATATGTAAAATATAAGAAATCTTATAATATACTATTATTATGATTACTGCTTAACAAAAAATTGACCACTGAATGTGTAAAACAATATATTATATTTCAGTATAAAACAATAGATATTCTGAACTTTACGTGAAGTGGTTGAAATATCGATCACAAACGTAAAAAGGGTTAAAAAAACATTATAGACATGAACATTCTATAATTACATCCACGAGAGAAATTCACTTGCGTCTCTGAGATACGCTGTGACCATTTGCACTACAAAACAGGTATCCACCTCGATCGGAGAGTTAATAAAACGTCGATCGAAACTGGTCCCGTCCCGCAAGCGGGTCGGTTGCTTGACGGGCTTGACGGGCGCGGACATCCTTAATACTGCTTTACGAGCATTTTGCGCCCGTAACAGTATAGCGTCCAAAACGGTTTAAAGGAGCGCGCGGAAGAGAGGGAGAATCATCAAGCGACGCTGAGGGGTGAGACCAAAGGTATACACGATACACACCGGGCCCGTGGTAGTGGTGGTGGTTATCTTACGATCCTCGTGAAGGTTCAGAATTGATGGTAGATAGCGACCGAAAGCGGCGGCGACGACGACAGGAAACTGGAAACTATTTACTCGAGGGACGATATTAAGGGTAGGAAGGGGTCGCTCTGAGGAGAAGGAGGAGGGAAAGAGCGAAGGAGCGGCTATATGAAAGCGGATAGGTCAGGGCGATATAACGCAACCCTCAGTACATTGTTGAGAACGGAAGGGACGATCGCGCGCGCGCGCGCGCGACAGGGTGGCGGTTGCAGGAATTTGAAGTCGCGAGAGCACAATGCAAACCGACGACGCGATCGAAATTCTTGGTGAGTTTTAATAAACTGTGTAAGGTTCTTACCGAGACGAACTCACGAGCTCGACGAGGTGAGAGGAAATGAGTGAGAGAAGGAGGGAGGAGAGGCGGTTTTCCCTTCCGAGACGATGTCGAAACTCGGGCGCGGCCGTGGAAGAGAGAGCCCGGGAGAGCCTCGTTTTTCTTCCATCCCCGTTCTCCCGCAGCCAGCCCGCTCCCCCTCCCTCGCGGCCGTACCCTCCTACACTTTTCAGGGATTTCGTCGAGAAGCAGAGATAAAAGTACGAGGAATTTATAGCGCAAAGAACGGATCTCTCTCGCAGGCAGTGGAGCGTGGGATCTGTGTATCAACGTTTCGCGACATATAGGGAGATATCGAGGGTAAGGGAAGCAAGAGAGAAGAGAGAGAGGGAAAGAAATATAAACAAGCAGGATGGGGTGGAAACGCAGACCCGCGGCGACGAGTTTTCGTCCCTCTTACGAGGCTTTGATTCGTTGTCACGTTAAAGGCCGACGAGGACGACGAGAGACGAATCGAACGACTCTGAGGCGTTAATAAACTCGGGAATCCGGAAGGAAACAGAAATCTAAATACGCAAGAATCCAATTATCGCGCTGACGCGCGCGTTCCTTCTCGCGACAGATGAACGCCACGGGCAAACCCTCCCTCTGCTTTCCTCCTTCCTCGTGTCCGCATCTCTTCATTCTTTCGTTATTAATTCCTAGGAATGCGATGAATGACGAACACTGCGGCGGGGTAATTCGCGGGTATTTTTGCGCGGACAGCTCGACGAGCGCGAACGCAGTTGCCGCGACGATTAGAGATTTTCGAGAGTAATGCTTTAAAAGTAACTGGGCGGCGGAAGAGGGAAGGAGAGAAAAAGAGACTGAGAGAAAATAGAGAGTAGGGAGAGAGAGAAGAGGGAGAGAGAAAAGGGAGAGAGAGCGTTTCTGAGAAACGCATAACACGGCGCACCGGCCAGGCTTTAGGGTTATTGCAGTCCATTTTCAATCCGCATATTCCCGCGGGACACGTGTGTTTCCACATGTACTCATATAGCGGGATCTAATGGCGAGACTCGCGCAATAACCTGCCGTTGCTCCACAGCTCGAAACTCCTCCATATCGCGTAGCACGCTTCTCGCGCTCCTGCCATATACCGAGTGGAACATTTCCGGGAGAAATGAAGTGAGAGAGAGAGGGAGGGAGAGGGAGGGGGAGAGTGTGTGTGTATGAGCGAGAGAGAGAGAGAGTAACAGAAAGCACGAAAACAAACTCGAAACGTAATTAACGTTTCGAGGTAGCATACGAGTCCCACGCGAAAGCCCCCAACAACTTGCGAATCTGAAACGGGTAATTTAAATTCTATTAAGAGAACACTGGCGGCGCTTGAGGAAGAGTTACTCGCACGGCCGAGAAGGAAAGAGAGAGAGAGAGAGAAAAGGGGGGAAAAATCTCTCCTTGAATTTTCAAAAAGTTCCCGCAAAAGTTGGCCGGCTCGCGATGCGCGCTCGCGAATTATTTCAGTTATCGAGTTATCTTTATGAAATTACCTTCGTTGTGCGAAACGGCAACATCACGACGGTATTCCCGCCCGTCCGTCCGTTCCTCGAAGACTTTAACTCGCGCGAAACTTCCCTCGGCGTGGCTTAATTGGAAGTCAGATTTTTCGTCGGATTTTCGCGCGTGACGCAAGAAAACCTCATCCTATTGCCGCGAGTGAGCGAGCGAGCAAGCGAGAGAGAGAGAAAGAGAGAATGTTGGAGATCCGTTTATTTGATAGGCGCGCTTTTCGTTTACGCCGCGTTCGAATAAATTCGATGTCACGCACGGATTGTCTATCATTCGCGTTACAGGTTTTATTGTCTTGTTTATAGGTGCGTGCGTTGCAACCATAAATGGCATACCGCATCATACACAAACCGCAAACATAAATTCTCTCTTTAATTCGAATGCCCGCGGATCAGAATCCTTTTATACGCGACGCATGCGTTGCGATTTTTTATCGAATACGTTATCCGCGCACTGGACAAATTTGAAATAACAACTGCAAACCGTTCAATCATGCTTAAGCATTAAAAGGTACACGCGCGTACACCAGACGCGTTTGCATATTTGTAGAGAAATTGCATCGATATGCAGAGAGATAGAGAGAGAGAGAGAGAGAGAGAGAGAGAGAGAGAGAGAGAGGAGCAAAGAGAGGACGTGGATTAGCGATTGGAATTTCGCGGCCGTGTGTTTTCACGTTTTCGCTCGATATCTCGTCTCTTCGAGACCTTCCATTCTACGCTCTTCACCATTAAGAAAAAGAAGAATACTGTCAGTCACAAAAATCAATCTTACAGTACGCGACCGTGATTTTACATTTGCTGTGCTTGCGAATATTTTCGCGATAACATCTCTATTATTTTTTAACTGTTTTCTTTTCTTACGCTTACAAGATATTTGTTATGTACTGTGTTAGCAGGGTTGCATAAGTTAATATCTTTTTTAACCCACCAAGTCTGAAATTAATGGCTCGTATAGTTAACAAGTTAAAAGTTAATTAACGATATATGCGTTTTTTCCATAATCAACTTTTTAATCATAGATTGTGTAAACCAATAAGAAAATAGTTTTCATTTATGAGAAAGAGCACTGACCGTGTTTTGCGCTGAGGATTTCGTATAAAACACTGGCGCTCAAAGAAATAAGAAAGATTGTGTTTTTTTTTTTTGGTTTTTCACATTCTGCAGTGGTTTCGACATTATTATGACGACTTATTTTGACTTTATAAAGGAAAGTTATTAAGTTAAAGCTGTTCGCATTTCAAAGTAACTAAGTTAAAAGTTAACTCATTTAAAATTAATCAGGTCACAAGTTGCTAACTTTTTGACCAAGCTTTCAACTGATCAAGCTTAGTTATTAGTTACCCAGCCCTGATTATTAGTTTATCTATATATATTCATTTTGGCATAATATTCCGTTATACTCACACTCTAATTACGTTCCACATGACTTTCATAATGTAATCTTCTTTTTCATCGCATACGAGATTACATCCCGAAAAGTGCATAACAAACGACACACTATCTTTGGTTAAAGAAGAGAAAAATAAGGGAAGACGTCGTCGACTCCACACGTCAGTCCCAATGTGCGATTTTCTTCCCATTAATTCTTGGTGACATCTCGCCGTGTTAATTCGATCTCTCACGTTCTCGCGCGATTCTCCAGCCGTCATCACACGTAGGCGAAGCGCAGTGTGTCCCCCCTTCCCTTCGCGTTGGCGCTCTTTAAAAAAATGAGC
Organism: Odontomachus brunneus; assembly: GCF_010583005.1. Classification (NCBI taxonomy): domain Eukaryota; kingdom Metazoa; phylum Arthropoda; class Insecta; order Hymenoptera; family Formicidae; genus Odontomachus; species Odontomachus brunneus. The sequence continues at coordinate 796,196 of NW_022639473.1, forward strand.
GTTATTTTAACGGATAATTCGTTTGTTCCAGGCTACGAGTGGGTCGGCTGGCGGAACGACACGCCCAACATGCTCGGACGTCCGGTGGAAATAACTTTCGAGTTCGACTACTCGAGGAACTTCACTGCCATACACCTACACATGAACAATTACTTCACGAAGGACGTGCAGGTATCGGCCCCCCGGCCACCGTTACCGCTATTATTTCGGGAGTTACGAGCGCGCCCCGGAACTACCGTAAATCTCGCGATCACACACATTGCGACGCCTTGGCGCAAGCGCGCGCGCTTTTGAGCCGGTCTTTAAAAACATTTCCTCGCGATTTACAGCGCGGTAATTCTTGCCGGCTGCTCCGGAGCTTTCGGCGTTTCCATCGACGACAGCGTGTCGATGCCGCCGAGCTCTCGCTCGATCGCGCGCTCGAATGAAGGGCTCTCATCCGCGCGGTCTACCTCGCCCTAAATGTAGCACTTGAGCGTACGTTTCTCTTGCCGTCGCGCAATTTAACGATAAACTCTCGCGTGAAAGCCTCTTACACTTTCGAGGATGTATTGCTCAGAAATAGTGAAAAAATTTTTAAGACATTAAAGATCAATCCATGTCGTATACAAAATTGATCGCGCGCAATCTGGCGTTGATCTAGAGTCTGGATCAAAAGCTATTCTACTTTGAAGCAAGCGTAACAACGTCAAAATGAGATTTTGATGACGAATTGATGATGTTAACGTATTTAGCGCCGATGACACGTCATTCGACATCATCCTGCTATTTGGGACTATTTTTAGTAAAAGATAAGTAAAAATCTGGATAAACAAAGTTAAGGGGGCAAGTCACCTTTTCAGGCCACGAAAAGACAACAATATTCGGGAATTTATTTAAAGGAAATAAGAATGTGCTTGAATTTTATGTATCAATTATTTAATATTTACATTTTTATTTTTGCTTTATAACATGAAACAGAAACAAATTCTGACAAGAAACTTTAATCTCTTCTTTAAAACGAGTCTTCGAAAAATTCAATGATTTGAAAATAGAAACTGGCTCGAGGGACTATAACTACAACGCTATCTTGCGAGAAACTTTTCTCATTTTCTCGATTGGACTATTGCACAAACGCAATTCATGCGAGCTAAGGATGCTGCGACGTCATCTCCGCGCAATAGTAGAGCGATACATTTTTTGCTCAAATGCAGACATGCTTTAGTTACATATTTGAAATTCAAACGTATTTATCTACTGATTTTCTCCAAATAAACGCCCGAAAACACGGCTACCCATTTTGGCCTGATCCGCCCCCTTAACGACAGAAGCACGGCAGAAGATCCGGCCGCAAACTTTCGCAAGCCCCTAACGAAACGGAGAGTCGGCTTACCGCGCTCGTGGATAACATCCTCGATCCCGGGGTCGATCCTCGACCGAAGGGGCGCGATGATCATCTCGGAGCTCCTTCGGCCGGGCTCCTCGAGACACGCTTCTTTTTTTCTCCGGACGAATAAATAACGCGAAAAAGTCCCTCCCGGCCCAGGTTTTCTCGTACGCGAAGGTCTACCTTGGCATGGGCGGCAATCAGTTCACCGGCGAGCCCGTCCACTTCTCCTACATACCCGACCAGGTGCTCGAACAGGCGCGCGAGGTCACCATCAAGCTGCACGCGCGCGCCGGCCGCTTTCTCAAGTTGCAGCTCTACTTCGCGGCGCGCTGGATCATGCTCAGTGAAGTGATCTTCGAGTCAGGTAAGAGAAAAACGTGCCCTTTTCTGACGCGTTCCTACTCAATGGAGATTTATTTCTCCGTGCGTTACTTCGCGCAAAATACACGCAAAAGAGGAGAAACGGAGGAGCGCCTTCTACCATCTTTGGTCCCGTTCGCCTTCGCTTTTGCCTTCCCTGTCTTCCCTTCCTACTCTTGGCACTCTCTCTCTCTCTCTCTCTTTCTCTCTCTCGTGCGCGCGCGCGAACACGTTTTTAGTTAAACGGAAAATCAGAATAGGCGGCCCAGAAAATTGAGATCTAGAAATAGAGCAGTTTCGAAGTGTGTTATCTCGGGCGAGTGGGCGGGCGAGCGAGCGAGCGAGCGAACGAACGATCCGACACGATTTCCAATTTTAAATGACACACTTTCAATGGGGATGTGAGCGCGGGGGAGATGCCGCCGCCGCGAGGGCGGAGGTAAATCGTCCCGAGGTTCGCGTGCGCGGCGCGTTGTGAGCTCGCGGGAGAAAAATGATTCGGCGGTGTGCAGTTTCGAGAAACGCGCGTGAAATTCAAACGAGGCTCCCTCAGCAGCACGTCATTCGGCAACTCTTAATGAGTTGCCGCGCGAACGAATCGCCGAAGCGAATATTAACGCGTGAGCAGATCTCCACGGCACAGGTCGGTCGAAGGAAGCCGAGGCAAATCAACTGTAGACGCTTTTTGCGGTCGCTCTGGTCGTTCTCTCATTTTTTACATTTTTATTGTTCGGGGTTGTTAACGCGTTCACCGCCATGGGGGTTTCACCGGTGATCCCGGAACATTGTTAAAAAAAAAAAAAAAAAATGAAAAAAGGGCTTCGTGTTAGGTTGGCGCAAAAGGATTGTCGTGTTTGCCAAATAAAATGGAAAACGAAATTTTCCAATTCCGACGGATTATTAGGTTTTGCGAGTAAAATGAATAATATTTGAAGTAACCTCATAAAAATGTCACTTCTGTGTATGTTATTCATTTGAACGTAACGTCTACGCATTTTCAGTTGAAGTTAAATGAAACTGAACATTCATCAAAAACAATGACAAACGCATTGTGTGTGATCATATTTATTTTTTTATGTCATTTATTGATATTCAAGTTTTTTATTTAAGATATGTTATATTATTGATAGATCAAATGACATTAATTGGCAGGAAATATATATCCTACAACCTTTTGACTTTGTCACTTTTAAAATATCCCATAACTTTTGAAATAAAAAACGATTATACGTACTATAATATTTATATATTTTATCTCATTAATATTATTGCAAAGTAGTTGTTAATTATTTTTAATGTTTTTATTAATAAAATTTCCTCGCGAGTACTTAACAGAAAAATTATGAGTTTTTTGCACCAACCTAATAGCTAAAGCAGAAGTAAAATAATTATAGTCGGGAAAAGCTTGTTTGTTGCGAAGCAGAATGTATGCAATAACAGAAATGTATGTACATACGTAAACATCACTATTTGATTCAATAATAACAAAAACCTTGTATATGCATTTTATTATTGCTACTACCTCAGATTGGAACAATCGGTTCGATTGGCATCGAAAACAACTATAATTTGCATCGCAGACCGATAATTTTTTCCTCTTTCAGCACACGATACCGCCGTGTCTAATTGATTTCAAGCAATTGCACGCAACAAATTGAATCCACGGCCTAAAGCGAAACGATAAGACGAGCTGACTGATGCACGCATTACATAAATCGCATTTATTTACTTTATATCCTCGGTTATTCAAACTTCATCCAAGCTCCGAGATAATCCATGGAAATCGACGTGTCGATGAGCAACGGAGCGGATACGCGCGCGACGGAGAGAGAGAGAGAGAGAGAGAGAGAGAGAGAGAGAGAGAGAGAGAGAGGAAAGGAAAGAGAGATGTGTGTATCGGTCGCGATTTCGCGATCGATCGGACGACAATATCCTGGCCGGAAGTGGCCGCGCGAACGAGCGCGAGAACGCGAGAGACATTTAAAGTTCCCGAGATCGTTTAGTCCCCGCGTTGTTGCTCCGTCCGACTTTAAAGCACCGCGGAAAGCAAGAGGTAGAAGTATCCGCGGCACGTTGTGCGAATGAGAGCACGTGGCCGCAGACCGGAAACGAAACTTACTTACCACTCGAGCACACCCACACCCATCCAGACACACACCTGAAAAAGTTTCGCCTCGAAAAGCCGGAATCGTGCGTCCGCGTCGAGAGAGAGAGAAAGAGAAAGGAAGAGAGAAAGAGGGAGGAAGAAAGGGAAAGAGAGAGAAAGAGAGAACAGAGCCATCGTTAATCATTCTCTCTCAGTGCTATGTTCTTATGCCTCGCGAAAGATAACTTCGGCTGTGTAACACTCGAGCAAGGGTGATTTTCTTTGTCACCCCTCGTAACGCGGGCACACCTCACCTTGTCACGTGAAACTCCTTGCACGTATTTCCACCCCGTGCGCGTAACGCGCGCGTCACGTTGCTGGGCCTTTCAATGAGGCGCCTCGCGCTGTGCTATTTTAATTGCCGGAGTTTTATATCAGAAAAGGAGAAAGCGCGGGGCGAAAAGAGGCACGGCGGGTTATTAATACAGATGAATGGAGCGTGAAGAGGGTTTTTTTCCCCGGGGCAATAAGAGAACACCGCGTCGCGATGATTTTATGAACGGGAGGCTCGCTGGAGTCGTTCTCGCGCGCTATTCTATTAATAGAGACGCGCATCGATTGATCTGTGTTGATAATTAACGCGTTGTTATTATTACATCTCCCGAAACGAACTCGCCTCTTGCGCGCGTTTCCGCGAAGAGCAACACGGCGCAACGGTGACGTCGTGTGATCGTTAATCGTTTCCAACGTTCCGGGCCCGCCGTTCTATATATCGCGCCGCCCTTTCTACCCTCGAAACGACGGCTTTGTTTGCCCGGATAGAAAATAACTCGGATCCCCCTGTATAGATCGTCGTAATCCATACGCGCGCGGGGGAAATAGTACACAACCCGGAAAATACCGTGCCACCCGCAGCGATGCGACCGGAAATTGCGCTGAACTACATCGCGCGAGATACACGGCGAGCTTTATTAAACGTTTACCGGCCCGCTGCAACTATTACGATTACGCTACTTTTGCGCGAATGTAACTTTCAGTCCCGCAAATCAGAAGTCGCGAACGATCGCCCTGTAAGGAGACAGCAGAGCCCTCTTCTTTCCTCCTCCGTGGTGCGAATTCTCTTAAGGGTCATTTACAACGGGATTGGCAATAGACATTAAGTTCGTAAGCAGTAAACAAATTGATCGATCACGGTCAATTACAAGACTACACTGAGAGAAAAATTATATTAAAATCAACAAATATTTCCTTGATGGGTACCATTAACATATTTATTTAAATCTACATTCTCTTTAATTAAATCAAATATTGTTTATCTGATTTAAATAAACAATATTTGGTTTAAATAAAGAGAATTTAATATCAAGAAATATTTGTTGATTTTTTCCTCAGTGTAGTCGACTATGATTGGTCAATTTGCTTGCTGCTTACGCCTTACTGCCAATCCCATCGTAGATGAGTCTTTAGAGCGTAGATGTGGTGCAACTTTTTATGTAAAAATATGTAATATCTAAAAAGTTGTGATTGTATAGCCATAACAATCATTGGAAAATAAAGTGGACTAGTAACACAATAGAGTAGTAGAGTAGTTTAGCGATATTTCGACATGTGTGCTGGTGATCTCGATTGTTCTCATTCTTGCGTAAACTAGCATCATTATATTAACATGTGTTAACCGTTAGTTAACACAGACGTGGAAATCGGTCGTGAAATAAGTGAAAATTATATCGGCTTAAAGAAAACGACTTTGTTCCGCAACTGTGAATTAAATTTGCTTTGCACTGTTCTTTATGATTAAAAGGAAGATCAAAAGTATTTTAACCCTCCCCCTCCTCCTTCATGACCCGCGCTAACGGCGAAGTTCGGCCGAGAAACGACCATCTAGTTATGGACGATCGTTTCTCGACTAGTCATTTCACGGCGGACTATAGTGTCGTAGTAACAAAAAGGAATTAATTAATGAAACATTAAAAGCCGGAATTATTCCGATTGCGGAATAATCCGGAAAAGTTCCGCCGTAAAATATTAAATTCCTCTTGATTCGCACACTTGAACTATTCTATTTTTTAACTTATAGCAGACATAAATTAGATATATTTTGTATTCTACATCGAGTAAAAAAGTATTTGAAAATTTATTTGTGGGTTATAAAATTTATTCCTGCGAGATAAAGTTAATTTTTGTAAAAAATAAAGTTGCGAAACAAATTTTTGCCCCGCACACATACGAATAAATATTTAAAGTATTTTTTTTGTCTGTGTATTTTGCGAAATGTTTCAGTAGAAATAGCAATAAAGAGAAAAAAAAATTAAATTAATTTATTTATTAAAAAAGCAATCCCGCTCTGAGACCAATCAAACAATCATTTCGAATTAGAAGTTAAAATCGTTGAAACATTAAAATTTTTTTACAAAAAAAAATAAGAAATGGCAATCGATGTGAGCCAATACACGGAATTTATACACTCATCCAAAAATAGAAATTATCCTAATTAAACCAAATTGAAAGATTCGAGTATCAATCACCGAAGTCAAAATGATGACCAGCATGTCGAGAGATCCCTGAATCACCCCTGAACCAACAATCCACATTGACACAAAATCAGCGCGACTAATCGCGACAGAGCTTCCGCAGAAGCTAGCGAATTTCTCGGCGAATTAACCTTCTAGCCGTGCTCTGGGTCTTTTTTGACCCAGAGCAGTTTTAAAGTTCACACAGTTTTTCTAATATCCTAAAATACAAATGTGATACTTCGCGACTTTTCGAGTTATTTTAGAAAGAGTCAGTATATATTGCCCTAAATTATTTTATATAATGCTAAAATAAAAGATATCAAAAAATACATATATGTCAATTAAATAGTGAGTTCTCACCATTGGGTCTATTTAGACCCTGAACACGGTCAAAGTATATCCGAAACGAACACGGTTAGAAGGTTAAGAGGAACGCCGTGCCGTCGACGGCTCAACAATCGACATCTCGAACTCGGGAGCGGCTCCGCCGGCGAGTGACGCGAAAAAGTCGACGAGTTCTCAAGAGGTCGCAGAACGCGGCCTCTTTAGCAATGACTAGTTTAGCCGCCGCCGTCGGAACCGCATATCGACCGCCGATATTTAATCCGTCTCAAATGATCCGGGACGGAACTTTGTTGCCGCTGCCGGCCAGCCGGCTGGCTGGTCGGCACTCCGGGGTGTAGCGCGGCGCTTTCGAAAGTTCTGTGTCGCTCCGTTGCACCGGCCACATCGGGGGAGAACGTCGTTAATCATTCGACGTACTCCGGCGCTTCGTAACGCAAACGCGAGCGCGCTCGCGATAAGTTGGACCGGCCGGTTGGCCCAGAGGCGCGAGCAATGTTCCTCGTCACCTGTATACCACATAACTCGTATTCACGTCGCGCGAACGCTTCGTTGAGCCGCGTCATCGATAGGAAAATATATCGCTCCCCGCGGCAGTGGCGGCGGCGGTGGCGGCAACGACGGTGCTGGAGTTTTCCAACGAGCGACGAGCACGACGTTCGTTTTTCCCGCTCGGGACTCGAAAGCTTTCGAGCGAGAGGAAGGGAGAAAAGAGAGAGAGAGAGAGAGAGAGCTGGAGAGCAATTTCGCCTGCTCCTCGATTAATTTTCCTTTTTATGAGCGGCGCACGGCGCGTCTAACCGGCCGAAAATTGGAATATTTTCCGGGTGTCCATTAGTCGATAAACTCCGGCCGCGCGGCGCTAATTTTCGGTTTACCTAACGAGAAATTCCGGCCGCGTGTGACGCGAATTAAATCCCATCGGCGACGCGACATTCGCGCTCGCTCGCAGACAATCGATATATCGCGCGCGCCGAAAGCTGTATCCCGAATACAAACGAAATCCTCCGCGGGGCCACAAAGAAAAAGTAGTACGTGCCGCGCCACGCAATAGAGAGTCTCGTCTCGTCGGAAATAGCATGTACACGCTATTTAATTCGCTTCCCCGCACTCCCCCCGCGCCGATGTGTCGCGACACTTCGACGAGGATCAAATCCGCTTTCCACGACGTCATTGACGACCGGCTCCGTCGAGTTTCGCGTGGAATTGTCGGGTCGACCCGACGACGATTATGGTCTCTCTCTTTGTCCTTGTCCTCTCCATTAAAGCATTATCGAGACATTTGGGAAATGTGAATATGAATGAATTCTTTTCTTCAGATCATTGTTATAGAATGAAACGTTAGTTATTGGCATCCCCCTTAGTCATTGATGCTTTGAAAGAACTTGATTTCTCTCTTGCATCCAATATTTATTCAGTCTTGAGTTCGTGTTAATAGTTATTACTGGAAATTCGTCTCAAATATATTCATACTCAGGTTTGAATTCAGAGTTAAATGCTTTTTCGTTGAATCACGATTATAAACACAAATATCACGTATAGGATGATTAAGAAACAGTTGAATCTAACTCTGAATGAAAATCTGAGTATCTCATATGAGACTATTAATATCTGTCAGACTAGAAATGAGAATTCTTCCGTTGGCTCGCAATTCAAATAAAAAAAATGTCACATAGAACGTAATTCAATTGAATAATTCAACTTTATATCATAATTCAAATAAGACATTTGAATCTGACTCTGAATAAAAACCCGAATATATCTTGCGCAAGACAAGTTTTAGACGGCTGTTAATACGGGCTTTAGTTGTGAAGTTAATCAAAAGATTTTCCTTTGAAATCGTAGAACGCAAACAAAAAGTTTGACTGCAATGTTGGCCGCAAGGAAAACTTTCTTTCTAGAGTACCAATGACTGACGGGACTGTCAATAAATGGGCGTTTTACTCTGTGTGTATAAGGCAATAACTATTATATAATTGTAAAAAAATTACATATCTCATTAAAACAAAATAAAGTAATCTTTAGATCTTTGAAGCTACTGCTTCTATATCTAACAGAAAAGCATTAAGACGCCATAAGACGTTAGTTATCGTATGATTTCTGTTGGATAAATTTTTCTCCTGGCCTTTCATATCTTGAAGATATTCAAGGTAGCAATAATTATTGCCTCAATTTGTGCAGTATAACGAATAAGCAACGCATGATTCGATCCATCTTCGATCAGAAATCGCGATTACCCGCTTTCGTGATAATGGCCGGGTCAAATTGAACGAACATATTCGCTCCTGACGCAAATTGGCTGACCTTTTCAGATATGCCGACACGTGCATGTACATTTTGACACGTTAAATTTTCCTTTTTTAATTCGGACATTGTCGACACGAGATAAAACGAACGCCGCGGTGAATCAGCATTTACCACGAAATTCTATGAGAAAAAAATCGAATGATTGGCAGGTGTCATATTGATGTCGCTTTAAAATCACTTCCCTCAGATTTTAACGTGTTCCTCTCTGAAGAGGCTGAAGAGGGAGAGTTAGATAAACCTTAACTCTACTCCCTCTCAGCTTCTGTTGTGTATGTGCATGAGACGCTTTTGCTCGTTGCGGATGTTTACAATACATGTTTGACGAGTGCGAGCGAGTATTTCGCGCGGATTTCATTAGCCACCCCCGATCTTGAAATGCGCAGTTATCTCCGAATGGAACAACACCGAGGACGAGGAGGCGAAGAACAAGAGTGCCATTGTGCTCGCGACTGGCAGCCCCTATCAGAATAACGAGGGTCCACTGCAGAGGGACGAAGTGAAGGCCACTTTTAATAAGGAAGAGAGCAAAGATAACGCCTGTAAGTCTACTGCCGATCTTTTCCCCATTGTTATTCCGGCTAAGCTGCGTTCATAATTTTCCGCGTAATTGACGCTCCTTTCAACCGACCCTTCTCTCCTTTCCCCCTTCCCGTCACTTCTCCCATTCTCGTTGTCATTCTTTCCGGTAACGAGCTCGGTATGTATGCGCGAGAGGAAAATCGGCCGAGAGGAATCACCGTGGGATGACCAGTGACGATTTATCAATACGACTGTTGATACGAACTACTCTAGCACGTGTACGTACAGTGAGTCGCAAAATGATTTAGACACAATGAATTTCAAAACGTAGCCGAATGATTCAATGAGAAAACTTACTTTCTGACTAATTCGTTCTCTTATCGGACCAACTACTTACTAACAATTGTTGCTTTTAACCCCTTGAAACACAATACCTTCTAAATTCGGATTGTAATAAAATATCCATGTCAAAATTGAGTCATTACTGTGTGCGTATGTGTGAGACGAGCTTTCCCAGTAATTACGTTATTAATTATTATTATAATTAATTCTGATTATTACCCGTTATATTATTTATCACTCTTAATGATATTATTAATTATCTGACTGTTGCGAAGTTAAGTCCGTTAACGATTCTCAATGTTGACAGCCGATGAGCCCCCAACTTCACTGTGTCCAAATCAGGTTGCAATCTGCTGCGCATTTACGACACATCAGGATAAAATTAACCGGGTTATAATATTAATTGTATAACCCGCTGGATTCGCGCGTGGGAATTATTTTCGTTCGCGCGGAAACCGTTCCTTCTCGACATGGTGATAAATTCGTACCCGGGACAATTGAGTAGCGTAGCTATAAGCGTGACGAGTGATTGAATGATCTAAATTTATTTGTCGAACGAGGAAACACCAACGGGCTATTCCCTGACGATCGCGGTAAATAAATAATCGCGAGATGTCCGACAGGATCGCGGACGATCGCGTCGTGATCACGGAGTCGCATAGACACGACGACGACGACGACGACACATTCGCGCGCATCTCTGGAGAAATCTTGCACACCTCCGCCACCCCTCCGCCCCTTGTCCGACACGCGACATCGTTACGCCGGGAATTAATGGCGAAACGTTGTGACACGTCGCGCCGATCGGGGGTCAGAGGCGGCGAACGGTGAAAATCGGAGGGAACGCGCGCGGGGAGAAAATGAAAAAGAACACGAGACACATCGCGGGAACGAATCCCTCCCCCCCTCCCAGGAACTCTGGTTCTCGAGAGCCCGCTCGATTATCTGAAAAAGAAGCGAGCTCGCGCGGAGAAGAAAAGAGCGATCGCTGCCGCTTGTCCGTTTGGCCCCGGGCGAGTTTGTTAACTGACAGAGGAACCGCTCCCCGCTCCCCGCTTGCCGTCCCTCTCTATCCCCGCCATAACGGCAAATAAAAGCCGCGCAATTAACCTGATTAATTCCTTAACTCGCCCGCTCGAGTCGGCCCAAGAGGCGGGCGCGCGATAACGGGACGCGGTCGGGGGCTGACTAGAGAGACGCGCGTATTGAAGGCTGCCGTGGAAAAGAACAGGAAAACGGGATCCATTAACGAAACTTCTTTCATGCTAATTGATTACACTCGATATTGCCGCGCGCGGCAAGGAGGCGGAGGAGATCGATGGCGGGCGCAATTTGCATCTCCTCTTTCCTCCCGACTCGCTCGCGGGATTTTTCAATCGCCTCGCCGACGACGTCGCGGAAATCCCTTCGTAAACGGTGCGCGCGAGCTTTCCTTTACCTCGAGTTCGCTTTACGCCGTGGTCGTGTGTTCGACCGTGCCCGCCCGCGTTTCGCTCGCGCACTCCTTCCTACAGGGTGTACAAGATTGTCGAAAGCACGTTTGCAGATGAGTTCGGCAATCTTTCTTCATTGACCCTCACTGTCCGAGAAGCCACTACAGTGGCGTGGCCTCATAGACTCCACTACAGTGGCTTCTTGCCACTGTAGTGGGAATTCCGTGTTTTTTTATCAATTCTTTCTTTGATATGAAAGAGCTCTAATTCAAAGACTGTGAAAGTCGCCTGAGAGGTCAACCCGCGCCGTAAGGGATAATATCTCGAAGTTCCACGCGGTTGTTCAAGAAATGGCGGAAGAATTTTTTGTTCAGTTGAATCTAATCTACCTATACGCGTGCTTTTGACAACCTCGTGTCAGACACCCTGTATAGCGCGGAAATCCGCCCAAGGAAACGCAAGAAGGGGCCGGGGTGGGCGGCCACCCTGCGTTTATGTTTTCCTGCACTTCAAGCGCGACGTAGCTTGCCGATGCTCGTTACACGTTATTCCGCTGTGAAAAGAGAAAGAGAGCTACGAATGTATGTATGCCAACGCGAGTAATAATCCGCGCGTGAGAGAGGAGGGTGAGTTGGACTGGTCGGTCGGTCGAGGAAGGAGCAGAGAAGCTTGAAAACGTTGGAAAGGGTAACATTACGCTTTCTCGTGGAGCGGCCGTCTCCTGGAGAGAGCGAGCATGCACAACACATTATGCCGAAGGTAACTCGTAACAGTCCCAAAAGAAATCAGAGCAAAACGTCGCGCTAAAAAGCCGAAAAGGGAGATGAGAGAGAGAGAGAGAGAGAGAGAGAGAGAGAGAGAGAGAGAGAGAG
>NW_022639473.1:808616-810034 GCF_010583005.1 Odontomachus brunneus
AGAGAGAGAGAGAGAGAGAGAGAGAGAGAGAGAGAGAGAGAGAGAGCGCGAGACGAGATGAAACTTTTCGCCAGCCGACGTACACGTAGTACGTGCGCTCTACGTGAGTCGTTCGAGACGCTGAAAATTTAAGCCAACGGTTTTATCCGCGAGGAGAATACACAAGGACGCGGTCGGTTTGCCGAGCGAAGTCCGTCCGGCGTCGACTTCGACGTGTGGTTCGCTCCCTTCGCCGTGAACAAATATCAGAATGAATGTCTCTCTTTCAATTTTATGCAAATTGCATTCTTGAGAAGAGCGCGCAGTATGTGAAGCTTGAATGCAAAAACTGAGACTTCTTCGTCCGACCGTAGAATAACATTGTCTGAACGCGCGAATCACGCGTGAATATTTATTGAAATTGCGTTATCGAAGAGTACAATATCTCTCTGATTCCCGAGAACCGAATTTCGTTCATTCGGAACCGGCGATTCCGTTTCCTCCGAGCGAAACGCATTTAATTGTGTCATTGTCGCGTTAATATCAATATTTCCCCTCCATGTATTTTTATCAAATGATACAAGAGTTAATAATGAGTCGTCTACATCTAATTTATCTATTAATTTATTTCACTTTGTATAATTTATTTATAATTGATTAGACTCTAATAATTCTAACAACGACGATCTACAGGCTGAGTTACCTAACGTTAGATTCTAAAATAGCGTTAGAATTTCTATTGACGTTTATGTTAAGAGAGGGATAAATATATATTTTGTGGATAATAAAATATTCAAACCACACAGTTTATTTCTCACACATTTTCCTCTAATATAAGAAAATGAATATTTTATCTACATGCAGAAAAGGGATCAGAAGCGAAAATATAACTGTGACAATTGACGTGCTATTGGACGGTGCTAATAGGAACGGTTATAATGTCGTTATTACCGAAGCTAAATTTATCAACTATTTCACTGCTAGATCAGAATTCCCATTATCGTCTCGCTTTTCATCCAAATCACGCTTTATACTCATTAAAAATATAAAACTGACATTTCGCGTTGCAAATAAAAACTGAGATTTTCTATTTGTTTTTAACGTAGATCAATAATTAATGTCCATCTCAATGGACTCACAAAAAAGTTGTGTACTTACATGATCACTTGACGCTTATTCCACAGAAGGACAATTTCACGTTCTTAGGAAGCGCGGTGATCTCCCCTTTCCAATAGTCCTTGTTTCAAGTTGCTAGGATGTCTACAAGTGGCGTTATTAACGATTATGTCGATTCGCGTTTTAGATCACTCGGCGTAAGCGCTGAATACGTGACGACGGACGCGTGAATGGAATGCGAAGCACGACTACTCTCTCCCCGCGCGGTCACCTCTACGCGGCACGCGACGGCACGCACTGGCACGGGACGCTACCCCCCCCCC
>NW_022639473.1:810117-827863 GCF_010583005.1 Odontomachus brunneus
CCCCCCCCCCCCTCCTCGCCGCGGCTCAGATAAGCACCAGCCCCCCCCTTTTCCCTCCCCAGCGGCAACGATAAAATTGAATACAAAATATAGTTAAATTATTAATTTTAACAAAATCGGCATAGCTGAGACACGAACCATTCTAAATTTCTTTAGCCGAGATTTTAACCGAAATATTTTAAGTCTGTGCTAAATTAGTCAAAAATGGTTCGAATCTCGGCCAAACAAAAAAATTCAGCAATTTTAAAATTTTAACAAAATCGGCATAGCTGAGACACGAATCATTCAAAATTTCTTTAGCCAAGATTTTAACCGAAATATTTTCTGTGCTAAATTAATCAAAAATAGTTCCATCTCGGCCAAACCAAAAAATCCAGGAATTTTAATTAAATTTAACAAAATCAGTATAGCTGAAACACGAACCATTCTAAATTTCTTTAGCCGAGATTCCCAAAAGCCGAGATAACCAAAATATTTCAAATCTGCGCAAATGTGTAAAATTATTTGTATAAATAATAAAATGTTTAAATAAAACATGTAAAAAGTTGAAAAAAATTATTGATACAAGTAATTTCTCAGTTTGACCAAGATTCAAAACATTTTTGACTAATTTAGCATAGATTTCAAATATTTCGATTGGAATCTCGGCTAAAAAAATTTAGAATAGTTTGTGTCTCAGCCGATTTTGTTAAAATAATTTAACTATACCTTGTATTCAATTTTATTTCTTATGCATTTTTGTCGTACTTGTTGATGATAGGAGTGAGAACATTAAAAAGCTATAAATTGCCCGTGAAACTCAAAGTGGACCAAAATGAAAAAATATGATCTAAATATTTTTTGTACTTCTACATTTGTGTCAAATTAGAAAAAAATCGGAGTGTATTTTTAGATAGGTTTACTTGTAAGTCATATTTTCGCTTATAATGTTAGATGATTCATCCTGTTATATAGATTCAGTTAATTAAATTAAAGAAAGTGAAAAACCAATATTTACTTTCTTCCCTGCGCGTTTTTAGAGGACCAGGTTTTACTATGATATAATAAACGCATTTATCTCTCCCTCTCCTTTGTTTCTTTCCAATGGCCACTTGCCGATTCGACGACGCCACGTTGGACGACGATGATTCCCCGACCGCGATGTTATTTGTTCCAGAAGAGCAAATAAGACGCGTCGTTAGAGCTCGTGTTCCAAGGCGCGTAGATGTTTTTCCACGGTCTCTCTGGGAGAGAGAACGCCCTCTCCGAGGAAGAGAATCGTATCGCGAACTTGATTATCGCGAGAAAAAATATCTGAGGAGAAAGCGACATTCGAGTGTCTTTCCTCGGCGACTTCCTTGTATAGGCTCGCGTTGCCTTTCTTTCCAGTCTTTCCTGATTGATTTGCAAAATAGAAAAATCCTCCAACAGCGAGTCCAGTTGACCAACTGGCTGCCTGCCTGGTTGGCTGGCAAGCTGCGGTGGATATCCTACACGAAAGCTATCAGCGGATATTGTTTTTGTTCAACCGGGTACTGATCAACCGTGATCCAGTTACGAGCTGCGCGATGAACGCAATCATCATTATCGTTCCATCGTGCATTATGCGAGGCTACCTCGGCCGGGTATTATCCACGGTGATAGATCGTGTTGCTCGATGCATCAGGCGCGTCATGGCCGAGTGAGTGCGCTATCGCGTACACGCGCGGATCAGCTGTCCGTCGCGCGGCGCGCCGCGCCGCGTCGAAATATTATTAATGGCAGAAGGGACTCTTTTGTTCGTCCGGACTGTCGTTGTTATCGCTGCCGCGTTTCGGCCACGTTCCGAGCCTGTGTATCCGAAACACACATGTGTCGCGCCGTCGGTTGCCCGTGGACGCGCGCGGCGCTCGAGCCGCGATCGCGCTCGAGGATTCGCGATAACGCGGAGGCAATTAACTAATTTTCTAATTAACCCCGCTCCAAGATACCATTCGCTCGGGAGCCCGTTAGCGCGCCAACGGTAATGATAGATTCCGATAATTGGGACAATTTATCGCGCATCCTAATGATCAATAATAATGAGAGTCCGCCTCCCTATCTAATTTATCTATCAATTTATTTTCATTTGCGTAATTTATCTGCGTGATAATCTATACATTACGTTCCTCGATGATTCTAGTAATAACGACACGACTAATTGAACTCAAAAATGGAAGAGACACGACGCGAGAGACTGCGAGACGAGGGGGAGAGGAGTTGGCGAAGAGTGAGGGAGAAGGGAAGGGAAAGAGGAAGTTTCGCCAGCGAGAGCCGCCGGCGAGCGTCGTCTAATCGCCGCGGAAATTAATCGGTCGGCGGGAGACAGTGAGCAGTCGAATTTGATGGAACACTCGGGCTAATCGATCGCGTGCTAAAAAGCAGCTCTACCGAAGCCTCACGGGACCAACGGGTTCTCGGCGTTACGATTAATTAATGTAAATTGCCTCTGGAACGCGCTGTAAGCCAGTGACAATGTGCAAGATCACTGAGCTTGCGATGTAACCGTTAATCGTTGAGCTAATCGATTCTCTCTGCATCCCTCTGAACATGACGGCTGTATCTGTGATTATATATACATGTGTATATATATATATATATATATATATATATATATATATATATACACATATATATAGTATATACCTAATAGAGTATATATATATGCAAAGACCCGTAGGTGGACGCGCTCGTTCAGACGCATATATCCGCTTCTCAGTTCCAGATAAGAGCAAAGAGCCAGAATCGAAGCAATTCGTCGGCCTGGTGATCGGCATCCTGACGACCGTGATCGTGATGCTGCTCGCAGCGATCACGTTCATTTTCTACAGAAACCGCAGGCTCAAGGCCGCCCTCGCGCCATCGACCTTCTACGATCAGCAGGGTGATCATCTTAAGGTCTGTGTCTACAGTTGTGTCTAACCAATTGACAATTTGCACGTGATATAATCGCTGCTTCCTCGCGACACGCGTCGTTATCTTCGATTTTCGCGCGAACGTTTAAGCCAAGTGCGAGTACAGATCTCTACCGAGAGAAAAAAATTGGTAAATCTTATCATATGGTAGTTATCAAATCTTGCAATCACACTCACTGAATTATAGTTTCTCTCGACGTCAACTATATTTTTTATGGCTCTACCGTAATGTAGTAATAATAGCAATATGCATACGCTGAGAGAAAATATTTAAAGAATAAAAAATATTTATAAATATTAATAAATATTTTTTATTTAATTAAATACAAAGCAAAAAACGTTGAGAGAAGATATCTAGAAAATAAGAAATATTAATCCCATGGGTATACTAAAGTATAGCATATTTAGTTAAAAATTCAAATTTTCTTTTTTAAATATTAAGTATTTAATATCTATAAATATTTTCATAATTAAATTAAAAAATTACTATTTTTATAATTAGTTTATAATTTAAAAATAAATATTTTTTATTTAATTTTATAAAAATATTCATAAATATTAAATACTTAATATTTAAGTAAGAAAACTTAAATTTGAATAAATATGTTACTTTAGTATCTACTCACGGGATAAATATTTTTTATTTTTTAGATATCTTCTCTCTCAATGTTCTTTTGCTCTGGAGAAACATTTGCAGTGCTATGCAACGAAATAAAGAAACACACCACGAAAACTGCATTATATTAGTATCCAGCGTCCCCTTAATCGCCGTGACGCGCAATTTCGTTTCGTGCTCTCATTGTTTCAAAGAAAATATTGGTTTGTGCAACAAATAGATTTGGATTTTTCAGGTACGATTGAACAATTTTATTTTTATGCCGTTATAATTTAATGATACAATGTATGCACCGTTTTGATCTGCAATCTTTGCCATATTTCGCGAGATTGTAACGGCATGAAAATATAGTTGTCTTATTTCATCTGAAAAAAATACCTAAAATTATTTATTACATAACCCAATATTTCAACACGGTGTTTTATTCTGTCTTTCTTTCTCTCTCTCTCTCTTTCTCCCTTTCTCTTGCGAGCTTTTACATCTAGACCAACGTATGTAATAGGTAGGCAGCTATAAGTTGTTTTGCGCGATTGCTCAAAAGCGCCGTAGAGTGAATGGAAGCGTCGAGCAAATAGATGCGCCTGTTCGGTTTATTAGATCCAGAGGCGAGACTCCGATGTTAAAGCAGGTCGGCAGTCGTCGTCGTCGTCGTCGTAGTTGTAGTCGTAACGCGGAGAAAAATTGCGAGCGAAGGACGAGATCGTCGTCGTCGTTTAATAAATCGTCGAGATAACACGATCGCCGCCGCGAAAAGGAAGAAGGAACGATTGTTCAGTGTCCGGTTCCCAGACCGCGCCCAATTCCCGTCCTCGTGCTCGACGACGCGCGATAATTCGAGAACGGCAGGCTCGTATCATGGATTCTAATGAGTACTTCTAACATCTTTCACATTCGCATTTCGCAACAGAAACAACCAAGCCAGATCTACACTACGAAAATATTATGTTTGACAAGGTTTATTTGTGTCGTGGCGAGAACAAGAAGCAATTTTTGCAAATAAAAATTTTATTCTTTAGTGCACTGACACGCTATTTTCATTCTGTAAGAACATTTGCAGTGCACTGAGAAAGAAAAAAGATAGTTGACCTCTAACTAAAATTATTATTATTTTCGGTCACAACTACATATTTTTTGGTCATTCTAACATGGAAATGGCGATAACATGCATATAAGTTTATCATTGCTAACATTATAGTAGAATTTAATGAGAGAGAGAGAAAATGCTGTTCTTCACCATAATTTAATTATTTCTCTATATAATAACAGCTACAAACATCATATATTTTTAGTGTATATTAAGATAAAAAATACATTGAGAAAGAAAGATCTAACTAAAATTATTTAGCTCCAATCTTTTTTAATATAATTTAACATAAAAATGATAGTCAATAGCATGCATATAAATTTATTATCACTAACATTATAGTAGAATTCAATTAAGAAATGGTCTCCTCGCTCATAATTTACAGTGATTATTTATTTATGTGATTATAGCTACGAATATCAAGCATTTTTTTTCTTTCTCAGTATGCACAGCGTCGGATAGGAAAACAGCGCAAACTACGAAAACTGCATCATGTCGGTGCCCAGCATTCGTTTAAGGGACGCTCCGAGATTGTTCACGGCGCGCGATTAACAACCGTGTGCAATTCGCGCGGATTAATCTCGTCGCGTATTTATACGGAGAGAACGGTGACGGCGAAGGGAGCGCCAAGTGACGGCAATTAGCGCGATTAAACGGCTCGATTGTGCTAATGCGCGAATTTTATGCGCGCGTTGAAATCCCCTCCTATGCGAAACACACATCATGTTTCGCGCGAGAACGAGCGGGAAAAATGGCGAAGGGGGAACACCGTCGTTCTCTCGCAGCGAGCGCGCGTGTACCGGCGACGACGATATTTTTCTCCGGCATTCGCGCGCATTCCGCCACCGCCGTCGACGACGACGACGACGACGACATCGTCGTAACGTCCTCTCGCCGTTGAAAACGCTTCCCGGCGAAAAAGAGACGTTTCGGCCTCGCACCTCGTCCTAACGCGGACGAGCGTCTAACTTTGTCGTAAATTCCGCTCCGACTCCTGTCCTACGGAACAACGAGAATTATTAACGTCGCGCGTTCACCGTTCTCCTCCCTCTTCTCTTTCCTCTCGCATCCTCTTCCTCTGTCGCCTGCGGACAGTTTCGCGCGACTTCCACGAGGCACGGTTTATAACGGAGGAACTCTGATCTCTCTTCCTGTGTGTACTCGTGCGCGCCGCTGACCCAGTGCCGAAAACAGGGCCGTTGCGCGCGAGGAAGATATTTGCCAGCTTGAGGAGAACGCGGAGAAAGGCGTGGAAAAAGGCGCCGAGAAGGGCGGAAAATCGACGGACGTGTACGCGTGTTTTATGTTCGATTATCATCCCGCTTGTCGTCCAAACGCGAAATCGCAGCGGCGATTCGCGACGATTATTGAATGCGCCAGGATAACGAGCCAAGTAGTAAAGAGAGAGGGGGGAGGAAGAGAGAGAGAGAGAAAGAGAGAGAGAGAGAGAGAGAATTTGTCAAGAAGTCGTTTGCGGCAGACGAGAAAGCGAAGACGAAGAAGAAAACGTTAGTTGGAGAATCGTTGGTAAGGGCGGAGGAGGGAGAATCGAGCATGTTACGCAAAAAGTTGATACTTGGCCGACTGGAGAGCAAGCCAGGGGAAGTCAACGCCGACAGAGAAAAGAAGGAAGGAAGGAAAGAGTGAGGCCTGGAAACTTGGCGTATGTTTACCAACCCACTGTTGTTCTAACCGGATTAATAGCGAAGTGAAGTTCGTCGAAATGGACAGTTCTTTCTTTCTTTTCCTTCCCTTGCGCCGCTTACCCATCCTTCTTCCCGGAATATAACGGAAGACAGTAATTAACGACTCGCCGAACGATGAGAAATAATGAGTGCCAGACAGTTGAGCTTGCGAACTCCTTGCTTCCCCTCTCCCCCCCCCACCCATCTCTCTCTCTCTCTCTCTCTCTCTCTCTCTCTCTCTTTTTCTCTCTCTCACGTAGCTCTTTCCTAATTTGACAATTTGCACGGGCGCGAGGGCGACTAGAGAAACGTACGGAGCGCAACAGTCGACGATTAATAATGACGTTAACAACCGATCGAAACAAATTGAAGACTCGGCGAGCGCGCCAACGGCATTAGCTATCGGCTAATTAGTCGCTGGAAATATTTTACCGGGTATTCATTATTAACAGTGATAAGTGAAGGGAGAAGTCGAGCGTTCCGCGAATCGAAAAAAATCCGTCGGATGAATCGTGTCTATTATCGTAAATCCGACACGAGTCGATCTTAATTAAAATCTTAACACACGGTGAATGTGCAAATTCATTCTCCACACAAACTGTCATTTTTATCTCCTCGACGCAACTTCACCCGCTATTTTTCCTTCTCTTTAGGACGAAATTGCCAATGTTAATAATTTTGACCTGCACTTGGAATGATCATTCTTGCTAAAGTTTAATAATTTCTACATAATTTACTTTTATATCCCGCAAATATAAATGTTGAAACGTCCTCTTCTCAGTGCAAAGTTTCACGAAAATGTGTATTGTGTTATTAGCGTCGTGAGAATTACCGGAAATATTTGACATAGTGTCGACCAACTACCCAAGCAGTCAAATGCGTCCTATAATTTCCGACCTACCCACATAGGGAAGGCACGAGGACGTAAGCGCGCGCTTATAATGTCTCCTGCCTGGAAGTCCCGGCTGCTGGAGGCTCGAGCAGACGCGCGCGAAGTCTCACGGCCGTACATCACTCAAGATATTCTTCGACAATATCGTCCCCAGCTAAGTTTTTACCAGCCACCACAAGGAGGAGGAAAAGTAGGAGGAGTAGGAGGAGGAGGAAAGTGAACGAACGCGCACGACTAGTCGAGCTGACTCCACTTAATTAAAAGAGCCGCTGGGATGGTCGTATTGCGACGTCGTTGTCCTCGTCGCCGTCGTCTTCGTCGAGAAGACGTGCGTTATCTTCGTCGTTCGCCCGCCACTAAGCGGCGTCATACACACCCCGAGAGAACGCCCTTCTCCTCTTCCTCCTCTTTCCCGGCCACCTCCACTTCGTTTTCTTCTCGCTCGACGATCTTCTCGCCGGCCGAGATCTCCATCCCCCCGGCTACACGTTTCACGGCATTAGCCACCTGCTACTTGTCCCGTCTTGAAGTTGCGCGAGCCAGCCAGTCGCCTGGTCGTCCCCGCCTCGGCGAAATGACCCTATTGCCCTTCGCGCAACCTGCGACCCTCGTCGGGCCGGCGAGGTACGACCGAGGGACTACATCTGCCAGGTATAGGAAAAGCCGCTGTCAATTTATCGAGCGGCCCGCGGCTTGGCTTCGCCAAGCAGCAGCAGGAACAACTACGTCTTCGCCACTTCCGTCCTCCCCGATTCCACTCGAACACCTGACCCAACTGGCCGAAACTCGCCGACCCGATACAAGGTTGACCGCTTACGCGCGCAGAAAATCCTCAACTTCTCACCAGTCGAACCAGTCGAACCACTTTAGACTTAAACTTTCTAATTCTGAGGGATCAGTGTATGTATAATACATATAGAAACTGAAAGGTCCTACTTAGCGTCTCTGAAAGCACACAAAATGCCACTTGTAGATTCTAAAGAGAACCACTCAGCTAAGCTACTAAATTAAATAGGGTCAAAAGAGGTTGGTATAAGGTACAGAGTATCCAAAGATAAAGTTAAATGCAACGTTAAGGTTGAAAGTAGGATCAAAATTTCGACTCGGGTTTGTATCCAGTGTCTCTTCCTGAACGGACTTTGTCTTTTTCCTTCTTTTTCTCTCTGTTTCTCTCTCTCGTTCTTTCTTTCAAGACGAGACTTCTGTTGTACGCTCTTGTTCGCTCTCTCTCCCTCCTATTTTCTCTTATCATTAATCAAATAGTCGGCAATTTATTATAACGTAATTACTCGTTGCATCCCTTTAGTTAAATACTGCATTATAGTCTACGCCGGCGCTCAATTAATTAATCTCTCTATGACTGCGCGCTACAACTTATTAATTATCACCGGAGGCGAGCGGCTTCTCGCGATCGATCAGGCACGTCGCTCATTTCGCGGCCGGGCATGCCATTTTTCACGTGCACCTCTATCCGTCGATATCGGCCAAACCGATCCCGTGCCACCCTTCTTTCGCCACCTCCACCTTCTCCTCTACCTCATCCTTTTGCCGAATGTTTGTAGGAAAACGAGCAAAGAAAACAAATAAAGACTTATATAGTAAAATAAAGAAAACTGAAGAAACTAAAATAACAATATTAGTCTTCTGAAGAAGGAAATCAATATTTTCGCTCAACGCTTGAAAAGCTACGGACAGGAAGCTGGAGAAGCCAAAAAAATAAGGAAAATTGAAGAAACCGAAGTGATGATGTAACGAAAAAATGAAAACAGCAATAAATAATTGATATAAAAGGGTGTCAAAACGAATTGGCGCAAGTATCGCGTTCCATCTCTCTAAAGACGAGAATCGACGTTTCCATTTCCTCAGCGTTTCGAAAGCTAAAGACATCGATTCCCGTCTCCGCAATGTGTTAATCGAGTGACGCGCGGAGACCGTGAAAGGCAAACTTTGTTTCGCGCTTGATATCACAATATACACACACGTACACCGCATCGATCGTCCGATCGGAAGGGTTATGACGCAAGAGAGCCTGTCGCTTTTTTCGGTTCCGGTTCGCGAGCGTGGCTCTCCATCGGTCCGCTTTAAAACGTCGAGGGGGAAGGGAGGGAAAACTCCGCCGCGCAAGCGGGATAGTATATCGCTTAAAGCTCCGCAAAGTGTTGCGCTCTTTTTTCCCCTCCTTTTTATCCGGGAATTTACGATGCAGCGAATTCTTGCTCCAGATTTCGCGTTGCGTGAGGATTATTCAATTTACGCAAGCGACCCGTCCGCGTGCTCGGCCCACTCACCCGACTCGTGCCACTTATAGAATTAGCCAACGGAATTATATCGGATCTCTCGGATGCGCAGCATCCGCGTTATTGGCGCAGCAGTGCGATTGATACACGTTCGCATCATCGTCGTACAAATTAGCACTGCATCGCGCATCAACGCAATGCTCTTAGGGTCGGTCGGTTCGTCAACAATCATTTAAGCCCGGGTTTGAGTTCAGAGTCTGTTCAAACGTATCAAATGCGTTGTTAGAACAGAGTTTGAATCTAAGTGTGAACTTAATGTATTATTGAAAAATCGATCCTCAAAGTCCGTCACACACAACCTTGGGTAAATTTTTGTGGCCGCAATGAAGGCCTGCACACAGAAAAAAAGTCATTCTTCTGCTGAGAAAAGCGATTATTCGGTTTGCTCGTCTTCTTTTTCAAGTAATAGTCACCGTCGACAAAGAATATCTTCTTGATAACAGCCTTGAAATGTAGTCATCGCAAATTTGAGAAAGACTCATTATCATGCGCTCCAAAGACGGATCTTCACAAGAATAAAATGAATTTTTATCGAAGAAAAAGTTAGCTCAGTGCTTACTATAGTAAGCAAATTGGTTTTAATTCGATATTTTCCCTTGAATATCGTTGAACTTACTGGGATTGAGAATTTGTTTTGAAGAAATATGATGCTTGTGCAATGACAAGTAATATTGATTTGAATGTAGCATGCATTTTCTATGCGTGAAGGGACCCGAAGATAATCGAGCAAGGATATTATCGATTATTTTTAGTCACATATCCGGCATAAATATTTGGATATCTAGAACATAATCAGTATTACATAATTTGCTAATTTACAATTACTTCGATGTTTTATCGACACGTATACAGAGCTCTATACGAAGACAAATGCTGCTGAATCAATAGAATTGGTCAACAGCATCTCTCGATGCAATAGCAATATTTTTGGAGCAATATTGTTACTCGACTTATTAAATACAATGTATGATGTATTGGTTTCAATAATATTGCCATTGAATCAAGAAGATTTACTCCAATTACAGTGCTGTTGACCAATTTTATTGACAACTGTGTTTTCTCTCATATGCAATAAAACGTATTGATTGATTCTAAGATATTTTTATGAAATCACGTTTCTGCAGTATTCTATACGGAAAAAACATTTCTGTTGATACAACCGAATTTTCGGTTGCTCAGGGATCAGACAAAAATTCGGCTGTAGGAATAGAAAAATTTCTTTATGAGGCTTTTATATAGTCAATTGTTCTCAGTTGTTTCAACCGAGTTCTAATATCGTTGAATGTTCAGACGAATATTTTCGGTTGCGACAACAGAAATATTAGTTTTCATAATAGAAATGCCGTTTCTGATCACCTAATTTTCAGTTGGTTCCTATTTGGTTGCACCAACTGAAATTTTTTTTACGTGTACGACGCAAAGTTTACCGACAGGAAGATCAAACAGCAAAGTTTATCGTGTACTCTAAATCCCGTATGGTTTGGTTTGGTTTGGTTAATAAGTGCGATACGCGTCACTTCCCGAGTCGAAATTTTGATCTTGCTTTTCATCTCAATGTCCCATTTAACGCCCACTTCGATACTCTGAAGCCTATATCAACTTCTTTCAATTCTACTTAATCTACTAGCTCTGCCGAGAAAGATCCTCGTGGGAACCTACAAGTGGCACTTCGTGCGTTTTCCGGCATTTAAGGGTGCTAAGTAGAACTTGAGTTTTGAGGGTGTATTAAACACACACTGTTCTTCTTTCAGATTATATAGATATTAGAAAATTGAGGTTGAAGGCTAAGATTTCGACTCGAGTTTATTCATAGGCTCGTCGTACTCATGGTCGGACGTGCCTATTCTGTGCTTGCGCGAAAATAACGTCGATGAACAGGAGGCAGAGAGAAAGAGAAATAAACAAACAGACAGGGACAGGGATAGGAATCTAGAAACAGCGATACAAGAATACAGAGAGAGAGAGAGAGAGAGAGAGAGAGAGAGACTGGGGGAGCGCACCCCATCTTGCAAAAGTGGAACGCACCAATGCGATTACCGGACTTCAGCCCGGAGGTTCCGCGCGACGATACGAGGGACGGCTGTGTGAAAACAGATTATTTTAATTTAAAGCAACAGAGACTCGCTCGATTCTGCCGGCGCGCTGTAATCCCGCGCGTGCGTGCGCATTGTGCTCGCTTAGATAGTCCCGCGGGATTACCCGTTAAATCCATTGGAGCAGATCGGGGACGTTTAAACGCGGACACGTCGACTCGATCGAGGGCGGAGAGGACGGACATCAGTTGGATACGTCGTTCGCGGTTTCATCGCGAGAGTGTCGCGCCATACGGCCACTCAACGAGCGAGAACGCGGAGAACACCCCCGTTCAAACGTGCTAATTATAATATCCGGCGTTTCGCGCCGTCTCGACCGGCCAAGTGCGCCCGAGCGAAAGGAAGACGGCGAATCGCGTTAATTGAAAACGGGTCAGTGCCGTGAAAAATTAATAAAAAGAAAAAGAGCGAGAAAGAGGGAAGTAGAGAAGGGTGGAGAGGGAGCAAGAAAGAAAAAACGTTGAAACAAGTGAAACGGCCGGGAGAGAGACACTTTCGGACGTAGAGAGAGAGAAAGGGTGAGGGAGAAGACTCGGGAAATGTGCAAACAGCCCGATGACGACGGCGACGGCGACGACGTCGGCGACGGGTCGCGCGGCTTTTGCGGAAAAGAGGCGAAGATGTACTCATGGTAATGAAAATGGCAAAAAGCACTCCGGCGCTAATTAATGGAGGATCGTTTTGTGCCCCGGAATCTTCGCCGTCGGCACTTCTGGGATTTCGTCGAGTGACCCTCCCCTCTCCCTCCGTCGCTCGCGATTTCGATTCCCATTTCCCGCCCCCTCATCGCGCATCGTTATTCGCCCCCTGCACGCCTCGTGTAGCCTGGCCGCGTTAACGGGTTTAACAGTTTTCTATTAGAGTCTCGCACAGAAGTCTAGTATTAGAGTCTTCGGCGGTTCCCGTTGGATTTCGTTGGGGGCGAGTCGTTTCGCGGAACTCCGGGTCGGACAATCGCCTGAAAGGCGCCGAAAAGTGCCGGCCAAACGGATACTTTGGCCAAACACATATGTACGCGTGTGCTACACCGCTTTGTTCATGACAATCGAAATCTGGCGAAAAATCCGCTCGACTTTTGCAAGCCTCCGAAATATAATTTGTCACTCTAAGTGTGTGGTTGAGCGCGCTACAAGAGGGCGATGTTATATAGAAGCCGGTCATAAAGAGAATCCCTTTACGCGATTAACATATAAATTAAAGAGAGCAGACTATTTTTCCAGGAAAATAAATTCACCGAATATCGGTGCTTTCACAATAATTATTTAATACGCGGCAAATTTCACAAATGTACCGACATCTGTTCTGCATATAATGAATTTTTAATAGAGAGAGAGAGCCGATAAATTAAATTCATATTTCATACTTCATTTTTATTAAAAATTCTTTCTTTCATTCATGGTATTCACAATGACTTGATTGACTTTTTCTGAACAATTCATTATTTTTTATTGCACTGAGAAGAAAAACATCTGAAGAATAAAAAATATTTATTCGCGATGGTACTGACGACATAGCTCACTATTAATTTAAATATAAATTCTTTTATTTGAATAGAATAAACAATTGATTCCAAGAAAAACTAATGTTTTCAGAAAATAGATATCTTCTTGTTTGAAAAATATTTTATATTACTTTCATTATATATATATATTCTTCTACTTTACTTCTCTCTTAGGTATTTTTTCTATTTTATTCATTTTTTATTCACATTCTATTTTATTCCTATTAGATATTTTTTTTCTCTCAATGTGAGTGCCAATAAGATTAGAAAATTCTTGCCTTGTCGTAAAAGAAATAACCTAGCTCAAACTAAGCGCTCAAATCACGGCCGTGATTTTTGATAATCAATTGTGTTCTACAAAAAACACAAATTCGGAGAACTAAGCATTTACAAAAATTGTGAAAAATAAAATAAAGAAAAATGTTTATTCCATGAATATGGAAAAACTCTAATTGCTCTTATTCAAAGACACAAAAGTGTCCAGGAACAGGAGCGTGTCTAAGCATTGGAAAATTCGCCTTCATAAAATCAACGGTCACACGATGCGCGGGTAAACACGAGGAGAGCGACGCGGGTAGCGCGCGAATCGCAAATTGATTTATGCTCGTCGCGCGCGGAATGTCAATTTTCGCGCGTTCCCTCTGGCGTTCCGCGTTTTTCTCGGCGCAATCAAATCCCTGGTGCCTTAATCGCGCGTGCAACAACAAAGAGCAGCCACGTCCTTTCTCTTCCTTTTTCCCCACGGCGAAATCGAATCCCGCGCGCTGGCGAATCGACGCCAACCGGGCTGCGCGTATAAATTATCAATAATCCACTCGATTTAAATGCACCTTTAATTCAGCGACCTCGTTAAGAGATTACTCGACGGCTATCGTTTGCCGATCTCGTAATCGCGGTTGAACTCGATACGCGATTAGTATGCGGGTAAACACGCAATATCTCTGAACAAATACGCCGCTTCGATAAATCCCGCGGAACGTGCGCGCGTAAGCTCTCTCTCACTCTCTCTCTCCCTCTCTGTCTCTCTCTGCCTATCTCGCGCTCACTCTTTCGCCCTCTCTCTCTCTCTCTCTCTTTCTCTCTTTGTCCATAGAGAGCCTGTAATTTATTTTGCGCGCAGCGATATTCCGCACGGAATACCAAACTTATACTTAAGAGAAAAGATACCAAAAGAGAAAAAGAGAGAAAGAGAAGTCTCCCTCTCGGCGTCAGACAACGCGACTGATACGCTGATAAAAGCATTCCCCGGCCAATCGAACGTGTCCGGATTTGCGGAGCGGAGTATCTCTCACGGATACGCGGAGGACGTCGTACGGGGTCCTTTTGTAGTACGGTCGATTGATATACCATACGTGAAAGGAAAAGCTACTGGATTATTTCGCGCGCACGCGGCGTTCCGACAATGAAACGGGATATTCGCGGCCCAAGACCGAGGCCAATTCCGAAGTCGATAGAAATCTCCTTCTCGAGCCAATGACCGTGATCTCTGCCGGTCGAACGAGTGACACGCGGTCTCATTAACGTTAGAAAAGACGTGACGACCAAGTTTTACTCATGCTGAAAGCTTTAGGATAGTGATACTATGGTGCATTCAAGATAGAGATGAGTAATCTTTACTCGTTCAAGTGATGTCTCATCAAAAATCACCTCAATGGATAATGAAATCAATATCAGAAGAGAAGTTTTACATTTCAGCTTAACCCCTAGATCGCCAATGCTACACCGACGGAAAGAAATATGTAAAAATGCGAAATATGTGTGTATCCGACGAATACACTTATAACATTTATTCACTTATACTCTAATATATTTATTTATTACTATACTTACGTTAATATATTTGAAAAAGATATTTACTTGTACTAAAATATCTTTCAAATAAGAAAATATATATTTTCTTAAAACCTTAGTTTTTTCATGAAAATACGATTGTTTATTCTACTTGAATAAAAAAATTTAGATTTAAGTAAATAAATGTATTGTTAGTACACAAGGAAATAAATATTTCTCATTTTTCAGATTTTTTCAAATGTAGCAGTAATATTTAGTCTGTTATCGCCAAAAAGAATCATTTTGATTTCATTAATTTCTTTATTTTTTATTTGTAATTTATCTTAATATTGTTAATAATTTGTTTACAAAAGAAAATGATAACAATATGAAAAATAATAATGATAAAAGTTGCAACATTTTTGTAATATTGGACTATACAGAATTATTGCATAGTCAAAATTATTATATATTTGTTTAAAAATATTATGCACGTTTGACTATTTATCATAAAATTATTGGAAATACTCGAATGTTTTTTATATTGTGTATTCAGTATATCGTCGAATTTTTATTATTTCTTCAGTAATTTAAACTGCAATTTCGGCGTATTTCAGCTTTATAAAGAACACTGCAAAAAGAAATATAATTTCACAACGTAACTTTTACTACAATATTTTTCCCGTCTAGGTCAATGCGATTAACATTGGCGATTTAAGATTAAAGAAGCTTCACACGCAATATGAGTGGAAGTTATTCAGTCCACTTTTCTATGACTAAAGTATTTTATCGATGGCACGCGACGGATAATTCTCAGCGAGCCGATGAATGCATGTGTGGCACCTTTGAAAATGTCACACGTCGCGTCGAGCCGGGCGAATTTTATTTTCCTGAAAGCCGTTTAATCGCGTGCCTCGATATATCGAGGGGCGAGGCGAAGCCGGAGGAAAACACTTAATGAGCCGGCCGATAGTGAGCGGTTTATTTTTACACGGCGTTATTTTCCGTCATTAAAAATAAGCGAGTTATTTCAAGTCGCTCTACATATTGCACGACGCGCTCCCGGTTAATGATGCTTTCGTAACTTCGTGTATTAATAAATTCTTAGCAGTCCCGCGCACGTGTAGTAGACTTTTTCGCGGAAAGAATGAAGATGAGCAGGAGGAGGAAGAGGAAGAGAGATGACGAAGAGGAAGGCGAGGAGAAAGATAGATTTCACGCTAGACCAACGGCATGGGAATAAACTCGCAGTTATCTCACGGCGATAAAAGTCGAGAGTGGCGCGCGTCGCGAGGAACTCGGTCACCTCGATCATCGCCGGGTCACTGATATTCGCCTAATCAAGCGCCAATTCCTGACCGACCATCGCCACTTTGGTCAGGAAGACCGCGTCAAGTTTGTCTCTGACTCTTCGCCCGCTCTTCTTCCTCTCCTCGTCGGCGAGGATCGCGTCGTTACAGCCTCGCCAGACCATTTTCGCGACGATAAGCAAGGTCGTTCCGCAAACTAGGTACCATCTCACCGGCGGCAATAGCAATACCTCCGCCAAACCGCCCGCCGCCACGCCGTGCGACGGGCCGTTTCGGGCGTCCGATCAACGGGAGGCTACGAGCCGTCGACGACGATGACGTCGTCGTCGACGCAGTGCGCTCGTCGCTTCGAGTGCCCCGGTAAGGGCGCAGGAAGTCGCGACAGGACTCTAGATAGCTCTAATGGAGAAAGAGGCGTTACATGCGTCCTCCTCGTGTTATTAGAGCGACGAGGGAGAAAGAGGATGAGAGAGAGAGAGAGAGAGAGAGAGAGAGAGAGAGAGAGAGAGGAGGGGAAGGCGAAGAGAAAGAGACACAGAAGCAGAGAACTTGCGACCGCGAGATACACACTTGCGGTTGCCGCTGCATGCGTGTGTACGCGGGGTGAGACACAGTGCGAAAAGGGGTGATAGCGGCGGCAGCGGTGGCGGCGAAGATTCGCGTAGAATCCCGATGGCTAAGTGGTTATCTTATCTTAACAGCCGCGCCGCAGCATCTCGCCAGTCTGCCACCCTCTAACGCTCCCTAAACGGAAATTAACACCCTCCCCTACGCCCCCAGCTCCCTCCTTCTCGCCGCGAGTAGTCAGGCCCGACACCCCAGCCCCGGCGGCAACGCAAAAATCAATGGATATTATATCGCGGCTCTGAGGGGCGACTTTCGTCGCGTTTCTGCTACATGTGTCCCCCTTTCCCCTCCTCTACCACCACCACCGCCATCATCACCTTTTCTTCTGCGATCGCTCGCAGAAGCGAGGGTGTGACGATATAAGTACAGTCGTCGTCTCGTGGAAGAACGCCTCGCGATATCTAGGAAGGAAAAGAGCGAAAAATCCGGCAGCTGGATTGTTTGTTATAATAAAACTGTTAATTTCCTGGAGAGAGAGGGCTGGTGGCGGCGGTGATGGCGTGTCTCGGGCTCGAACGGCCGTCCGTGCGGTCTCGCGCGTTCCTTACGATCGTGAAAAGCGAGATAAAGGCGTCGGGGAAGGAAGTGGCGCGGAGATAAGGGCTTTACGGGTGGGTGCCGGGCGCGGTTTTACGTCCGCGTTTCAGACGGTGGCCGCGCCGCCATGACGAATCCCGCTAATGGAGAAACGCAAATGCAACCGCTGTCGTCGACGTCGCGCCGTCCTTGCGAAACGCCGTTGGCGACGGCAACGGCGAGAGGACGATAATGCCGGACTGTGCTTCGGTGCGATGATTAGAGTTCCTCTCGAGTTCCTCAGAGTTAGGACCGTCCGCCATTTGTAACGAGCAAGTGAGCGCGGCTGAATGAGAGAGAAGCTACAGTGTGCTTCGTCACTTCAATCTTAAAGTCTCTCTCTCTCTCTCTCTCTCTCTCTCTCTCTCTCTCTCTCTCTCTCT
>NW_022639473.1:828464-855665 GCF_010583005.1 Odontomachus brunneus
TCTCTCTCTCTCTCTCTCTCTCTCTCTCTCTCTCTCTCTCTCTCTCTCGCTCTTGCTCTCGCTCTTTCATGCATACACAATTCTACCAGAGTTTCTTTCTCACTTTCACTCACGTCACCCCTGAAAATGGCGGACAGAAGACAAATTAATCAGGAATCGTCATGCTTTGTCCTAACTCTGACTAGAAGAACTTTGAGCGACGATGATGGTGTTGGAAGGTGGAGCGGCGCTCTCCCTTACCGGTGTTCGGGAAATTCGACGCGTGGGACTTTTCGCCGAAGTGCTCAGCGCAAGGTCAAAAAGCCGAATTTCCGGCCGTGAAAGCGGCGTGATATATTAGCCAGAACGCGTGGCAAGATCTTGTTCCTATCCTGCGGCTTTCTTGTTGCCGCTTCGCGCGCTATTTACATCCCTGAGATGAGTCTAATATATCGCGCGTGAACGCCCGGGAAAGCACACCGATAATTACGCGCGTCTATAACGCCGAGTATCGCATGCTATCGGAATTGAGGAGTCTATCTACCAGACTCGCGTCCCAAAGCGTCTTTTTCACGGAAAATTCTCCTGGAAATCCATATATTCCACGTTACATACACTATGTGGATTTTCAGTGAAACTTCCCTTAAAAATATGATCAACCTTTATCAATGTAGTATTTCCATAGTAACCAATCAGAAATCCTCATGTTCTGTCCTAACTCTGAGGACTTAGGGGAACTCTAGGCAATCACGTTCTAACTATTGAAAAAATTCTGAAAAATTCTGCGAAGTCGAGATGTCGTATGTACCTTCGTCCTTTCCGAACGTGAACTTAAATAGTTAATCAAACACGCCCCAAGACTTCGCGAGTTAAAGATATGAACGCGAGAAACTCATACCACCCTCACTCACACACTTGAGAGGCACACGAAAGAGCAACATAGATAGATAAATAGAGAGAGAGAGAGAGAGCTGCTCTCGAAATATCGAAATTTGAATCACTCCAAGCTGCCAGCGGCGAGTTTACGGGGTCTCGGCGAGGGAGTCGTTTGCCGCCGTTATGCTTGCCGTCGATGATAAAAATAAGTCCACGTTCTCTACCACGCGTCCCGTCCCGTCCGCCCACCGTCTGTTTATTGTACGACGGTGTACCGAGTGCCGTAAAATAAAATTACGCGATCGACGATACGTAGTAGAGCGGTAGTAGAGCAGTAGTAGCGGCAGTCAGTAGGCCAGCCGGTCGCGTCGCACAATAACCAGACGCGCGCGACCTCCTGGGACCTGCCGCGCGCGCGCGTTGTCTCTCTGTTTCGTCGGCTATGAATAATCTAAGGAGTGAGATAGATAGACAGATAGATGGACGCGTTATTTGTCGAGTGCACTGTCTGTTCAAACGCCAAAGATAACACAAAATTAAAAATGAACAATTGGACAACTCGTGTTTTCGCATCATGATTGGTAAAAACAGTATGTACCCTCCTTCCTCTCCCCATTATTGTCAGATACATTCAGGAGAGTGCAAGAATAGTCGACAACTGAAACCTTCTCGATCCAGTAGCAATATTATTGAAACTAATGCTCGAGTTATTAAAATAATGCTGTATTAGCTCAAATAATATTGCTGTTGTGTCAAGAAGATTCACTCTAATTATAACGTTTCTAATCATTTCTACTGATATACCAAGAGAAAAAATATCTGAAAATGAGAGACAGTTATTTCATGGTACTAGTAATATATTAACTTGTACTGATATACATATATTTACACTGAGAACATATATATCTTCTTAACAGAGAGATTGCTGTTAAAAAATTTTTTTTTTAATAGCGTTCTGTTTAAATAAAAGAATTCAGATATAAGTAAATATGTTACTCTTGTAACCACTGAATAAATATTTTTTTATTTTTCAGATATTTTTTTCTCTCAAACTGTACAACTGCTTTTTTTTGTATAGCCGCAAAAATCTGCTTAAATCTGCAGAGCTTTCCGCAATAGAACATTTTATAGATCAATTTTGTTTTAAATATTCAAAAAGAGGAAAAGAGAGAGAGAGAGAGAGAGAGAGGGAAAGCAATCGAAATCCCGTTGCATAAAAAGAGAGATGAGATAGATAGACGAGAGAAGGAACAAGAGGACGAGAAAGTGGAAGCGACCGACGGCGATATATCGCCACGCGACGCGTGCGTAAATGTCAGCTGCATTAACGATAATGCTCGATATTCGATCGCAGGTTTCCGTGCAGGAGCAGGGTGAGCACAAGGGACCAATTTGCCCTCCGCTTCCGACGCAGTACCATTCGACCGCCTACAGCACGACGACGCCGCAGTTACACAAACCCGTCACGGATTATGCCGGTTGGTAGCGACATTAAAAGAGCGCACTGCGTTTCGAGCCGTCGTAGCCGCGGATCGACATTCTCCGGCGCGTTCGCGCGACCAGGGGGCTGTTAAAACGATCGGGGAATCACCGGTCGTTATAGTCCGATCGCTTGCGAGGGTGATCGGCAATTTCGAGACCAGGCATCCTTCACGACCTTTGAAACCTAATCGCTCGCATTAACCCTTCTGCTACCAACAGCACACATGTATTTTCCCTATCATTAATAATAACCTGTTAAGTTGAATGAGCTTTTTTGGCATTCACAACACATCAGCTATCCGTCCCTTTGGCGCCAAATACAAGACTTTCAATTTTTTTGGCTAAAACTACATTACATTAATGTACTTAATAAAGTGAAAATTTTTAAAAAGTGTACTTTCAAAAAACAAAATTAAAACAAAATTCAAAAAACATTGTATCTTTAAAGAACAAAATTAGTAGCAAAAGAGTTGAAACATTACTTCCGACCCTCCTCTCTCTACTTCCCGATTCGCAAAAAGTCACTTCGCGACAGCATCACGTAGTAGAGGAGACCAAGGCTATTTGGCCACCGGAGTAAGTTGCCAAAATCAATTATTTCTACTGTTCTTTAACAGATTTCAGAATCAAGCAAGCAGGGATTTTGAAGCCATCTTCGACATGTTTAAAAATCTTGCTTGCTCAATTTTGTAACTTGTTAGAAAATACTAAAAATAATCGGTTTTGCCAACTAGCTCCGGTCTTCTCTATACATTTACTTTTGCATCTCAGTACTTGGACCAATACAACGACACACATGTGTCGTAATATATTTATACTGAGTTTAGCATTAATTTATAAAGAAAATAAAAAGAAAATGTTTGTGGCTTGTGAGATTGGCTGGAACGAGATACCACCATCGAGGTCGACGTGACAGGATCGCAGAGAGCTAACTCTTTGAAAGTCCGCTTCGTTAATTCCGTAACACGTGCACTTTAGTACTTTATTATCATGTTGTTGTATTTTCTGCGTTCTTTCGCATATTCATTTTTAATTCCTACGAAACTGTTCTGAAGAGGTTCTTATATCTTCGCGTGACGATCGTCCGCACTTTATTTTTAATTGTACTGAATTGTTATATATATTCTTTCTATTTTTAATACAATTCTTGATATTATTTTCACATGTCTGCTTTTATTAACTCTCGATCTCTACTTTTATTTTCCTACTGTTATTATGTTATTCTATTTTCGGCACTATTTTGAGCATTTATTTTTAATTTCGAAACCATTTCGAGGGAATTTTTATAGTCTCGTTCTCATTCTTTTTCTCTTGGCATCGCTTTATCCATATTTTCTTTACATCGTATTTTCGCGTAACGGCTGTCTATATTTTATTTTTCTGATTGTACTTGAGTGTATCGCTCGAACAAAAAATTTATCCTCCAGTATAATAAAGCAGACTCTACTCCACTCTCCTACTATTTTGTTCGACATTTGTATCTCGTATTTCTAGTCTTGTGTGATACAATTCTCACATATTTATTTGCCTCCATTCCTACTTTTATTATCCCTACGAATCAACTCATTCCGTTCTCCCTTTCTCCCTTTCAGATAATGAATCTCTCTTTCTCTTTCTCTGTGTCCCTGTCTATCCTATCCCTATCTCTGTCTTTAGGTCCGTTCTTTTTAGCTGAACTGCATACTGATATACAATATTAAGTTAATTAAGTGTAAATGTATTTTGCTTCACTCTAACTTATTGCACCAGTTCAGTTAAAAAGAACAGACCTTTTGTGTCTCTGTCCTTTTCCCTCTCTACCTCTTTGCCTTTCCTCCCTCATCACCGCAATAACGCTCCAGAGGCGCGTTTCTCCCGCGGGGCTAAGCGCGATTATCGATTACCCGTCGCAAATCAGATCCCGCGGAATTAGTCGACCGATCTGCACGCGCGGCTCCTCCGGCACGAGAGCCCTCGGATGTCAGAAGTCGATCGGCGCACCGGTTACATCCAATCTCCGCTGAAGACGTTTTCGCTTCCGTGCCGTCCGGCGCGCGACCTGCTCCCGCATCGACACCGGGATAGTTTCGTGTTATCGCGGGAATTCTAACGGTCCGTCCCACGGGCTGACGAGGTCCCCGCGGGGGCCGGGCAGAAGCCGAGGTTTCGAATCTCTACGCCTGGTTTGCGCCGTGGCCGCACACCACGTAGTTGGAATAGTCCGGCGAACTATTCCGCTGCGTCTCCTCCGTAGTTGGCACAGCTCGCCGGACACAGCGGCCGACCAACGGGCTTCCACAGAGAAACTGTTTGCCGTGGCGCGACCTTGTTTAATCGAATTAGACGGAGGTCTTTGATTAATTAACTATCGGCAGCGACAGCTCGTCCGTCGTATCTAGCGCCCGTACCCATCTCCCTTCTCCCCTTCCTCCTAACGATCTCTTTTTCACACAATCGTGTCGAACGCAACTGTCGCGCGCGACGCCTTGCTCGCGACTCACGGTAGCTACGAGTTTCGCTAGAGAGGTACACACGGTTCGATGACAACGTAATCCATCGAAACGAACGTGCTCCCTCCGGTTGAATCGCGAGTTAGCCCGTCGGGGACGTCGGGTGAACGCGGTTCACCTCGCCGCGAGTTATCTCGATAAAATAACTTAGGAAAATCGAAGAGCCACCATAGGCTGTCAGTTTGCGAATGTGATTGACTATTATAGCTTAATCAAAGACCAAAAAACGTTGAACGGATTCTTTAAGAATTCTCACGCTTCAATCGTAGTCTCAATCTTCTTCAATGACAACGAAATGAACCTTGCCGTCTTTTCGCCGCTGAAAAGGGTTGAAACGTTTTATTGGCTCTTGATGAATATTATTTCATATCTAACGTTTGATCAAACTATATACACCGAGAGGAAAATTGATCTAACTTTAAAATTATAGTTATTTTTTACAAAAAAAGTTACTATAATTTCCAACCATATCTTTTACTGTTCTAATACGAAAATAGTAGTAGTAACATATGTGTAATTATTATCATTAATATTACAGTACAATTTAATAAATATACGCGCTGTGATTCTCTCGACCACAATTTATAGTAATTATTTTTCTAATTCAAGCATTTTTCCTCGACATAATAATAATAAATTCTGCAATAAAAATATGTATAATAACAAAAAAGAATATATAAAACAAAAATATACGTAATAATATTAAAAGAAAATATAGCATAATAAGTCAGTATATACACAATATTTCAATAGTAAATAAAATTCTCTCCGTGTATATACATTTTCAAGAAAAAGACAGAGAAAAACGTCGACGCGAAACGCCGCGAAAGGGTGGCTCTCGCACTTTTAACCCGCTCGAATTTTCTTCTCGATCCGCACGCGGGACAGGGATCGGCGAGCCGGTGCAGCCGGTTATTCCGCTCCTGCTCAACTCGGCGATCAATCTCGCCCGGCCAATTCCGGCAGCCCAAGAATACTCGTCTAACCCGCCGCCGCCCATACCACCGCCGCCGGAGAAGTATTACACCAATACGGACATCTGCAAGGTGAGTCGCGCAAAAATGTATGGCAGACATGCGATCCGCGCGCCGATTAAGCGCCCTGTACGTATATCGGAGGGAGGGAGGGGGGAGGGAGAAAAGGGGGCATTAATGCCTTGTGCCGGGGATACCACACTGTGCGCGAAACTGTGTCAAACGCCGCCTCGTGACCGTCATGATCGCGGCCGGTTTCGCAAGGTTGCCGCCGCCGGGGTTTTATGTAAATCCGTCGAGGTTAATTCGAATATTATACCGCTTGACTTTTCAATTTTCCTGCCACACGGTCTCGCCTCCCTTTCGGCCTGAATCGCCACCGCGTATGGACGTGCGACTGTGCACAAGACCGTGTAATAAGCGTGATTGTCGTTTCGGGAGGGATCGCCAGCATCGATCGGGGGCACTCGATGCCACGAGAAAAAATTGGAGATGAGAGAGAGAGAGAGAGAGAGAAGAGGATGAGGAGGAGAAAGTGATCCTACATATCGCGGGAATGGAGTTTTGCGTCCAGACAAAAGTGCCAATGCCTGAACACGTACCCAATCTCGGACGCTCTTATTGTTTTGATTTTTAAATACGAATATTTTAAACTTTCAACATAAAATATTATATATATGCATGCATTGAATAGATAGATTCTGTGTTGAAAGTTTATAAATATTCGTATTATTTAAATATCAAAACAATAAAAATGTTCATGATTAGAAATCTAGTGAGAGAAGAAATATCTGGAGAATAAAAAATATTTATTCGGTGGTACTGATAACATGTTTACTTCTTGAATCTAAATTATTT
This sequence comes from Odontomachus brunneus, assembly GCF_010583005.1. Taxonomy (NCBI): domain Eukaryota; kingdom Metazoa; phylum Arthropoda; class Insecta; order Hymenoptera; family Formicidae; genus Odontomachus; species Odontomachus brunneus. Next base: position 835,123 of record NW_022639473.1, read on the forward strand.
TGTTTAAATAGAAAAAACAGTAGGTTTTATGAAAAACAATGATGTTTTAGAGAAATATATATTTTCTCATTTAGAAGAAATTTTTCCTTAATGTAAAAATGTGTGTATTAGCATATAAGTGAATATTATTAATATCTACATTGAGAAAAAATACTTGAAAATTTATTAGTAAGATATATAGATTATTTCTGCGAAATAAAGTTTATTTTTATGAATAAATTTTATATTTCACAAATTAATTTTCAAGTGTTTCTTTTTCAATATATCAAATAAATATTTCTTACTTTTAGACATTTTTTCTCTCAGTATATGCGTTCATGGTTTAACTTATATGCACTTAGAGAAAAAAATACGAGAGAAAAATAAGAGAGAAAAAAAATATGATAACTATGTAAGTTTTGTATGCAGAATTATTAGTTTAATAGTATCCAATGTTTTTTGTAGTTATCGCAACTAAAGCTTAATGATTGCAAGAGAGAGAGATCTACATACTTATTATTATATTATATTCCCATAATTATTCAGGTTTAATTGCGATGACTACAAAGTCGACGACTACTAGTCGATTAAACTATGTACATTCATTTTTAGCATGTAAAACTCGTATAGTTGTTATCTCCATAGTTGCTACTGCCACGTATTCTTCCCCGAGTGTGCGTTACGATAACGATCAGTCGCCACGTAAAGTATATTTTAATGGCCGTGTACCCCGTTATGTGTGTGTATATATGTATATATGTACACGTGTATACCGTCGCCCCGACCTAATCTCGTTTTCAACAGGGGCCTGTTTATCCTACACACAATATGCACGACGCAAAATACTTCATCCTGTGAATTATGAGGATTAATGACCGAAAAACGAGGAAACAACGGACGCGCTATCAATCATCACTACCAGCGAAGAAAACGTCTTTCGCGGTCGCACACAGATTATAGAGCGATAATGTAAAGGGCGTGGTTATTGATTACGGACCCGCGTGCACACGTGGATTTTTATTTGATTAGATTATTAGAGCAGGTGGTCCGCTCTGTGCGAAAGGTAGTCACACTAAACCGAACAACGTCGCGCTTTATGCTGTGTTATCGTATGACGCGTTCTTTCTCATTTCCTTTTCTGATAATACACTTTTATTCACACGCATTGGGTATCCGTATTTTCCCGTAATTATGCTGGAAAATTAACTCTTTAGTAATATCTTCACTCGCTATTTTCAGATATTAATATTCTGTTATTGCGCAATATGTCCCGTCGAAATGCTGAGTAAATATTCCAAAGTCTGCATAAAATTCATAGAAATTTCCAATTTTCCCTCTATTAAAGCAATTTATAAAACACTTTGGGTACACTAAATGTGCAAAACTATGATTTATTCCGTGACCGCGGGACGATTATGAGAACTTGTATAATCGAATACGAGTAACTGGAAATATCATTTTCGGTTCATTTATATACTTCGTCATTTTATTTACTTCGCAATAAATAAAATCTCTCTTCTCTTATTATCGATAAGTGGAGAAATATTTCGAGATCATCTCGACATCTTTTTCATCTTTCTGGCCCCTCCTCCGCGAAAAGTTCAATTAGCAAAAGTGAGTATATTTGTTTCGCTCTTTTCATTCGCGTACACGGCCCATCCTGTGTGTCGCATGATTCGAAGAGAAAAAATGGACAGAAATAATCGTTTCGCGTCGCGTGTATTCGTATGTCGCAGAATCCTTTACCACCACTGCCACCATCACCGACGCCGAGCACGCCACCCCCAATGAGCGCGAAAGCCTCCAGCAGCATGACTAGCTACAGTCCGGAGGATATGCTCACGGAGGAGGAGGAAGAGATCCCCGAGTGTATCTTCGACTTTCCGCGGGAGAAGCTCAGCATCGTTGAAAATCTCGGATGCGGATACTTCGGCGATGTTCACATCTGCGAGGTCGACAGGTTTCCCGGATACGAGGAGATCTTCAAGAATATCTCCAGCGACCTGGTGCTTGTTAAATCCTTAAGACCGGGGTCCTCCGATGCTATTAGGTAAGCGTCGTGTGTGCATAAATTTTCTAGAGTTGAGATAAAAATGCGGGCGGGCGGGCGAACAAACGAGCGAACACGTCGCGGAATAATTCAGAGGCTCTTCGAAACGTTCTCGTTCGCGGAACGACCGTAATCGACTGTAATCGGCTGTTAATGAGCAGCTATAACCGACTAGAATGGCTCTGAGTGACTATAATTGACTATAAATACCCTCTGGATATTACTTTATTATGTAATAAAGATTTACTCTTCTATTTTTCCACTTCTGAGAGACAGTCATGAATCTTTTTCTCTAGTGCGAACTCGTGAAAGGTGAATTAGAAATGTATCCTATTGTTTTGATCAGGTTGTTTTGATCCCAGTTATAAGTAGAGAAAAGCCATTAATAATTGAATACCTCTTACAAATCAAATAACTGATTGGGATCAATCTGATCAAAATCACAGGATAAATTTCTAAACAAAACAAATTTCTAAAAACAACTTCGTTAAAAGTGAATTTTCTATCAGCCAAAGATTAGATGAAAATCTCGCTTGTGGAAACAGAAAGATGCCTGCAGGAGGTTTCCACTCATCCAATTGCTCTCGGTTATCTCAAGCGAGTTTTTAATGCAGCTGACTGTTCAGACGAATGTTTTCAGTCGCGGTAACAGAGTTATTATTTCTCGTCGGCGAATTTTTCGTCCGATCTCCATCCAGTTACCCGAACTAAAATCTCCATGTAATCGGAATGTTTCCATATACGGGAAAAAAAGTTTGATCGAATTAACCACACACACAATTTCTGCTGAGCTGTAAACGAGCCAGAAAATTCCGTTTGAAGTTAACCAAGAATCTTGTCAACTTGAATCCCGAATTCTGATAACTCCAAGCGGAATCTCTGGTTCGTTCATATTTTTCAGCAGAAATTCGCTCGATCCAACTGAACTTTTCTCCCTCCTTGTATGCTTTCAAGTTAGAACATTTTCACTTTTCACGAGTTCGCGCGAGAAGAAGAGATCGCGATCAGTCATCCGAATGGTTTCATTTCAAGTCGCGGCAGGCGACCATAATCGACGACCATAATCGACGGCTATAAACAACTACGACTGCAAGCGACCGTAACTGACCAAATAGCTCGAAATATTATCTTTCGTCGCGCGATGGAGGGAAGCTGTGCTTCTATTTCCACTCTCTCCATGTCAATGTAACATGATTACACGATATCGCCGCGTCCGTAATCGATACGCCGGAGTTACTATTAGAAACTGGAACGGCACGCTGATTACTTGCAATCACTTCGTATCTCGACTCCGTGGTGGCGCCAGGACCACCGCAGGATGCATGCGTGCACTCACTACATAAACGCACTGCATAAACGCGCGTCAAATTTCCCCGTATGAGTTTGGACCTTGCGGGATGAACTCTGATGCGGTCCCGCGAGAAATGATGGCGAAAGAAGAGATATTCCGAACGCGAGATAGAAAATTATTCGGCTGGAAGAGAGACGCGCGCACGCGCGTTAACGGCGTAATTCGATGAAGCGACGCAAAGTGATTTCGAATGTAATGACACGCTAGGCACATTAAGTAGACGCGGGCGAATAATGCGGAAGGGCTTTAAGCGATCGATGATTGGCATGTAATCGAATGGCTCGTTCGCCCGCGTCAATATAATTTTTCATAAAGCCAGCGAGTTCCCTCTGTCTCCTTCCCCTTCCCTCCCTCCCTCCCTACCATACATCCTCTCTTTCCCCATCACTGTATTTCTCTCTTTATTTGCCGCTCGCTCGCGCTCGCTGCCTTCAAAAACACCAAACTTCCGGTCGCTCTCAAAGCGTCTTTCCCGCGGCGCGCGCAATTTGTCCGCTCGGCCGTGCGAAATATTTGTCAATAATTCTGTTTACACCCGTGAATATTGCTCGCGCATATCGAAAGTTTAATTCGCGAAATCTCGCCCGCCAATTCCCTAAATCCACTAGCGACCCACTTGCGACAGAGAGAGGGAGAGAGGGGGAGAGAGAGAAAAAGAGAGAAACGCGTCCCGGGCGAGCTTTTCCGAGGAAATGCTCGAAAAAGGTGTAATTATAGCGATCGCGCGCGGCGATACCGCACAACACGCCGCTCGATACGTTTAATTCCGTCGAATAATGTTACGCGGCTGGAAAATAATTATCCGCCGCCGTATAACACATCGTGGAAATAATTAAAAAGTTCAGATTGCGGCGCGAGCGTGCCGTAATGTCCCTTGCGTTACGTGTAATTGCGCGCGTTACGCGTAATACGCAATTAACACACGCGTCCGTGACGTAATTCCGGTGCGCGCGCGCACACCCCGGAGCGCGCGTTACTGTTCCGACAACTCGTTTCGTTTCATTTCCCTGTCTCTCTTGACCAGCGGGAGCAAGAGAGAGAGAGAGAGAGAGAGTTTTTACACGAGCGACCCATTTCGGCCGGAGGAGTATCAAAAACCGATCCGAGCGGGTGCAGTCGCGCGACTCGCTTCGTCGTCGAACCCTCGTCAAACCGCGCCCACGAGAGCGTGCGCGCGAGAGAGAGAGAAAGAGAGAAAACGCGATATATACATGGAGTCGATGAAAGACTTCCTTTTATTGCGTTTCCCCGACGGCGCGACGTTTGTAGCGGTGTTTTGTTCGTCGGGACGATTGCGATTCTCGCGCGGAATAGGCCGATAGAGATGGAAACGGGCGGCGGAGCGTGTCGCGGCGGATTCAACGGTCCGACGGCGCGTGTTGTCGTCGTCGCGACGGCGAAAGGATGATCCCCGCAGACAGGATCACGGATGGCGTCGTCGACAAAACACATTTCGCCGGCTGGGAAAAGCGCGCAACTCGTGCCGTCGTCCTCTTCCTCGTCCTCGTCGTCGTCGTCGTCGTCGTCGTCGTCGTCGTCGTCATCGTGGCTCGTGTCGGAGCATGCAATCGTCCTCGTCGCAGCGCCTTTATCCTTTTTTATCTACGACTTTCCACCGGCTGCAAACAACAGCAACAGCAACGCTGACGACGACGACGACGACGACGACGACGACGGAGGCAGCAGCATTCCGGAAAAGTCCGTCGATCCGACGACCTGCTCTCGCCGATAGATTTTTGCTCCTCGATCGTGTTACATCTCCGTCGTCCGACGATAGAATTTCTTGTCGCGATGCCACGAGGAATGGATATCTCCTTCTGCTTTGACACTTCGATCATTCGACACGTCGTTCGCCCATTTTCGCGTGATCGTGATCGCAGCGTATTGCGCGAATAGAAATGCATTCCGCCACTTTGCGATCTCTCTCTCTCTCTCTCTCTTGCTCGTTTTTTCTCTCTTTCTCTAAAAAATTAATGCCCGCGTATGCATGCGCTCTGTTAAATGCACACCCGAATGTCGATGGAATTCTCGACTCGCACGCGTTTTTATCTCCCTCGCTTCCACTTCTTCTTTCTCTCTCTTTCTCATTTAATGACACCAAATTTAATTTCCCTTCGATATGGTGAAAATGTAAATTATTTGTGAACTAAATAAACCGATTTTTCCAAATTTGGACGGCATGAATTTAACCTGCTCTTTAGGAATGAATTTATCGAAGTTCGAAGGAAATTATTCAAGAGGCATCTCTGTTAATCTATTAACAACGAAATTTCTATTTCTCGTCTATAATTTTATAGCAAATTCATTCGCAATAATTTTTTTTATATTTTTGTTGACAATGTTTTTCAATTAAAAAAAAAACTGAACGTCTCTAAACGTACGTACGACGTACAGTCGGCTGACTGAGGGTTGCAACGTTTTTCCTTGATGAATTTTGCAATGCATTCCATATCCAACTGAAAAGTTTATCTCCTGAAAATGACTAAAAAACAATTAGATATATGATGCGTTACAAAACTTATTGAGGGAAAATGTTGCGACCTTTAACCCCTTGACTGTTGAATGAAAAAATGCTTACAATTTTTACTGAAATTGCTTTTGACAAAAATATTAATAAAATTATAAAATGATTACTTTCAAAGGGTTGAATCTAAATCTGAAGTCAAAATTTCGAAATTAAAAACGGTTGATTCAATATAGTGAACCAAAAATCCAAAAAATCGTTTAATTCGCATAAAATTTTGAGGGTTTTTAGAAATTATTGTTATTGTTTTCGATTTTAAAATTAAATTGTTTGGAAGAATGACGAATATGGCGGCAAAAAATGTGAAAGAATAAAAAACCCTGAAAATCAATTTTTATACAAATTGAATCATGTTTTGAATTTTTTCCCATCGTATTGAATTTGCCATTTTGAATTCATGAATTTCTATTTTGAATTTGAAATCAGCGGTTTCAAAAACTTTTAAATTTCAATTCTTATGCAAATCGAATGATTTTTTGAATATTCGGTCCGCCATATTGAATTTGGTAATTTTGAGCTCAGATTCGAATTCAGTGATCCCAAAACCAAGAAAATATAGTAACTAATTACTTCGGTGTGTCTTTTTCAAATGTTCCGTCATGATATTTCCGTCATTAGCACTTTTGGCTAGTTTTATTATTGCGAATATTTCCGTCACTGATCGAGTCAAGAATTCGATCGGTCGACGTATAGATTATCGATGTTTCTAAAAAGATCACAGCATCTGTTAACCAAAATCAGGCACGAAGTTTTTCTCATTATCGCTAGACACGATTTACGTAAACGTTCTTAAACATGTTCTATACAACTGTCTAATAAACGCTTTTATCCATCCCCACCCATCTTCATCTTAAATCCGACGCCGTTAAAAAAATAATAATCCCGTCGGGAGGATATTATATATCACGTCCCTCTCTCTCTCTCTCCATCCTTGCTCGATACATATTTACGATAATATTTACGGAGCAGTTGCTTTTCTGCGGCGGGAGATCGATTATTCGGCCGCGAAATAATAAATCGATCCATTAGCGGTACACCGCTTGTACATTTGCCCGGTAATGATTCATGGTGCAGGAGAAGGTGACTGTCTTTCGCGCACGCGGCTCTCGTCAAAAATTCAGAGGGCGCATCAAGTCATGGATTAGAATTTTTATGGTGACGCGCACCCCTCCGCGTCGAACCCTCATCGAATCCATAAACCATCGCGCGTACTGCTCCCTCTCCCTCTCTCTCTCTTTCTCTACTTCACTCCTTCTCTCTGCATCTTCGCCGGAATTCACTCAGACGCCTCTCGGCGCAATAGTCGCGGCACTTAGCTGTTATTCGTGACTCTCCCTGCCGGTTTCTCCTTACCTCACCTTAGCCTTTCGCGTTCTCGCGCCGCCCCGAGAAAGAAGGTGGAAGACGGGGCAAGAGGGAGAGAGAAAGAAGGCGAGAGTCATTCCTCTTTTTTCCGCTCTCTCCGTCGCCGTGAGAGACCGACGAACTTCCGTGAGACAAGCGGAGCGACACGAAAAGAGAGAAAGAGAGAGAAAGAAATAGACAGACAGATAGAATACCCGCATTACTTCCGGCATATATATCCGCATCCGTATTCAATAGTCGTGGCCTTGATGCCGCGAGAGCGGCCCATAAAGATATTACATCCGGACGCTCCGTGTGTGTTTTCCAGGATAGAATTTCAACAGGAGGCGAAGAGGCTGGTACGAATCGCCGATCGAAACGTCGCGCGGCTACTCGGTGCCAGCCTCGAGGACGATCCCATGTGCATCGTATTGGAAAACGGCGAGTACGGGGATTTGAATCAATACCTGCAGAGTCACATCGCCGAGACGTCGAGCATGCACACGGCCAAGACCCTCAGGTAGGTACGCGTCGTACTTTCGCGAGAGCACACGAGACCTTATTTTTCCTCCTCCTCCTTTTTTTTTCTTCTAATTCTACTGATATACGCGACTTTAGCGACAGAAAATACTTGTGAGACCATGAATACACATCCAAAACTCGCGATCTTAATTTCACCGACAGATTCTCTTAGCAATTTGAAAATAACTTTCCCTCGAATGTAGAGACGCGATAATTTTTCTTTATCAAAAACGTCGCAGAAGAGATCCTTTTATTCAAGGTGAATTTATCTATTTATTCATTTATTCGGGAATTATTTCTTTAGTACAATTACACACGTGACCAGAAAGTTTTTTTCCTGGTGGATCAATGTATTCAACCACTTAGAGTTAACTTTCGGTCAGTAAGAGTCGCGACGATCGAAGCTGGCTGATACTCCACTGGAACGGAGAAAATGTCTCGGTGTGTGCAACGTGTCGTTGACACTCTGTTAACCCTTCCTGCCCCTCGAGAAGTCGTTCTCCGCTACTGACACGCTCGCGCGAGCGACCAGTAGTTATTGACCAGAAGTGAACTTCTCAGCGGATCTCTCGTTTCGCGAATTCGATCCACGCGTCCTCACTCGCGAGCAGGAGCGCACCGACGAAAAATGCACATGTACCGCGCGGAAGCGCTCGTTATTCGAATAATTAACACAATTTAATGAGCACAAATTTGATATCACGGCGCGGAATAATTTGTAACATTAGTATCGCGTTTTAAAAGCGACATAGAGGTATGTATAGGTATGTATACGTATGTGTGTGTGTGTGTGTGTGTGTGTGTGTGTGTGTGTGTGTGTGTGTGTGTGTGTGTGTGGTGTGTATATATGTGTACGACATATGTGTATGCCCGTGTATGTATTATCGATGGCGCGTATTAACGCGCATCGGCGAACGGCACGTTGCGAGACATCGAGTAAATAACACATCATACGTAATAGATATTACACAATTATGCGATCGTCACCGTTTTGGCATAAAATCAATAAACCGGATTTCGACGTGGCTCAGATTTCGCGCCCTTCCCTCAACCACGTGTGTTCATTATCTCAACATACACACACACACACACACATTCGTCTTGAAATTATTCAGAACAAAATCCACCCGATTAACTGACGCTCGAAGTCCGCGGTCGATCATTTCGCAGTGTATTAAAACGTCAGGGACTCGGTCGATTCGCGTCCTAAGAAATGCAGAAACGTCAACGTCACCGCGAGTTCGCGCATGCAAATCTCTGTGTGTGTACGCCTGCGGATAATACAATTTCCGCGTCGGTTGCGCGTGAGAGAGAAAGACAGAGGAGAGAAGCCATTAATATTTTCTCGCGTATCGCGGAATCGCGTCGAATGGCGAATTTTGATGGAACGATCGGTTTATGGATTATGATAAGTGCGCGACAGGTTGGACGCTCTCCCGACAAAACGCGGCGGGGAGGCCGATAACGGGAAGGGGCGAGAGGGAGGGGGGGAGGAAATCCACCTGCCGGTTTGAACGCCCGCGGATCTCGCTCGCGCTAGCGATTTTTTTCCGGTTTTATTCTGTCGCCAAGCGCGGAGGAAAACGTCAGTTCCAATCACGTCCGGAGGACGCGTGAAAACCTGGCGCGCGATGACCAGGGACTATACTACCGGCCGCGGAAAGTACTCGAAATACGAGAAATCGGCTGAAAATGAGAGGTGAGCGACGGAGAGGATGATCGGTGCTCGTGACAGGTGTCGGCGGAGCGTGTTTTCCCGCGCTATCGTTTTCAGCTTCCGCGCGAGATGAAGCAGCGGCGACGGCCGTCGGAGATCGCGCCGCTTTGTTTTCATCGAGTGCTGCGGAAAATATTGATGCCTGTTCAATAATTCGCGCGAGTATGTCTCGCCGATCGCGACAGTGCTGAGGGATAAAGAGAGAAAGGGAGTGACAGTTTCTCGTACCGTTTTTATCGTACGCTTCCGTGGTCGCGGAATCGCATACCTCGCGAGATGTTAATTTTGCCCGGCGGATAATCTCTTCTTAACGAGATTTCACGTGTCTTTTAATAACAATAAGTTATCAGTGAGTGAATATATCAATTTTTTTTTATGAATTGTTGTAATAAAATATTTATATAGTATGTAGTTATTAGTAAATAATTATAATATAATCATAATAAATAATTATAATATAATATAGTAAATTAGTATTGTAATTTGTGTGTGTTAAGAAAAGTTGATTTTTTTGCTAATAAAAAAGCTAATTTACTATTGCTCAGACAAGAATATTAGTAATTACTATATTAATAAAAATTGCTACATTATAACAGAGTGCTACAGTAATTTATTGAAACAAATTTTTATTAATACAGTAATTACTAATATTTTTGTCTGAGCAATAGTAAATTAGCTTTTTTATTAACAAAAAAATCAACTTTTCTTAACACACACAAATTACAATACTAATTTACTATATTATATTATAATTATTTATTATGATTATATTATAATTATTTACTAATAACTACATACTATATAAATATTTCATTACAGCAATTCATAAAAAAAATTGATATATTCACTCACTGATAACTTATTGTTATTAAAAGAAACGTGAAATTTCGTAAAATAATTTATTGAAAAAAGTTTTTTTATTTATTTCCTAAATGATAACTTATAATTGCTTATATTGAGAGAAGAAATATTTAAAAAGTAAAAAATATTTGGTGGCTCCTAATAATATATTTACTTAACGCTAGAACTTTTTAGATGGGTAAAATTCATCCAGACCAACTTTTTAAACGCTTCCGTTCTCAAAAATATGTTTTTTGTATTTTTTCAATATAACTTTTCCCAAATTTATTGAATCGCTAAAACATTAATAGATTCATATCACTCAATGTTTTTTACACCGATTAAAACCGAGAATTCACCGAGGATTAAATTTCAATCACTTTTCTGGACGTTATAAACAAATAAAAATGCACTGTGTAGAATTTCCTTCATGTTTAGAGTTTAATTTTTTATATTTAGAATTCTAGGGTAAAATCTAAATTTTTTTTGTTTCAATAAAATAAACAATTTCATGAAAAGCTAAAGCTTTAAAGAACTATATTTTCTTACTCGAAAAATATTTTATTTGAATATAAGTAAATATATGTTATCAGTATCCACCAAATAAATATTTGTTAAATTAATTCTTCATTTCTTAAATAATTCTTCTCTCAATGCAAGCAACGATATTAGCAACGATATTAGCAACGCGCACACAATTAATCTTAGTTAATATAAAATCAATAGCAAAACTTGTATTCCCCTTTGGGACATGAGTCTTTCAGAAATCGAACTCTGACCAGCTTTCATTAAAGTTACTCAACTTTCTAAATTACCCAATTTTTTAAACTTCAATCTTTTCGAAAGCACAACACGATCACCACGATATCAAAATTAAAAGATCTGCGAAACGTGAAGTTGAACGGTTCAACTTATAGAGGAGAGATTTCTATTTCTTCCCAGCGTAGTGTGAGAGAGGGTTAATCGCGAGGACCAATCCCGCATACTCGCGCAGTTCCGGTGTAATTTGTAGGAAGAACCGTAACGCTAATCGCGCGCATGGCGTACTCGAGTAACTCGCGCTTAACAGCCGCGCACTGCCGCGGCGGCAATGTAACCGAAGTGCTTCATTAAATCGCCGACACATGTACTGTCGTTCATAAACGAAATCGTCATCATTCATCTCGCGTCGTTCCAACGACAGCAGTCACGGTCGCGGTAGTTCGTCGCGCCAGCGAATCCCAATATCCAAGAGCGACAGAACGGCCTGGTGCTTTCCGCACACGGAGAGAATAGATGGTGTGTGTCATATAAATTCTTGCCAATTTCTAGTTTCTAGTAGTGCAGAATGAAACTGACTGTAAAATTATAATATCAAAAAGCACAGCAAATCTTTTTTATAATAGCACATTTCAGTTCCTACAGTAAGAGAAAAATATATGATATTTGTAACTATAATCATATAGAGGAATAGTTACTACAAATCATAGTCAAGTATTTTTTAGGCAATTGTATCATAATTGTTAGTTATAATAATGCTATATGCATGTGTTACTACTACTATCTTCATGTTGAAACAACCAAAAAATATGGTTGCTGCCAAATTGGGCATATCTAAATCATATTTTTTTTCTGATAATATATATATATATATATATATATATATATATATATATATATATATATATATATAAGATTATCATCACTAAAATTATAATGTAATTGACCAATTGTTTTCACCATAATTTATAGCAATTATTTCTTTATATGATTATAGTTATAAATACACACATGAAACGAGAGGATAACAAATTACTTCAGAATGCCAATTTACTCCTTAAGGCTCCTAGCCCCTCGCATTGTCTATCTCTTTTTAATAACGTCAGAAGCGAGAAAATGCATGCTAAAAATTCTTGCGAAATACGTTAAAATAAAAATATACATCCATAAAGTAACACTTACAATCAATTAAACAAATTTGTAAGATATTCCGCACTCCCTTTTTGCATAATCAATAATTTGTCGTAAATTAATGTGACATACAATTCATCTTCATAACCTATTTCTTCACCTACTTCTATTCAGATTAATTTATCGATATTTATTATAGAATTGCAGGGCTGCCAGCGAGTCACTTTTTCCTTTTTTATCCCTTTTTTTTTTCAAAAGGTCACTTTTAGTCACCTTTTCCAAATTTTGTCACTTTTTCCTTTTTTTTTTGTCATTCATAAGCTGAAAATATATTTTTAATAATTTACATACAGGTGCGTCTCTCTCAGCTAAAAGTCATACATGTAACATACATGTTAAAAATATGCACGTCAACTCCATTATTTGTTCCGTCCTTTTTCCATTATCTTTTCGCAGTTTTTTATTTCGAAAAGGCTGCGTGACCGTCCGTCGCTGCCGCCGCAAACCGCGCGATTGGCCTGAGTTGCGCATCTAAGAGCTTGTTCAGACGAAACGTTTCTGTCGCGAAAAACCGCCGTATACCAATATTCATAAAAAATCGATGAAAAACATCCAAACTTGTGAGCCGCCATATTGAATCCGCTACTTTGAAAAAGAATTATAAAAATCTACCGAGGAATTCGTAATCAGCGACCTAAAAAACCCCTGTATACCAATTTTCATGAAAAACCGATAGATAGAAAAATATGTGTCTGAAAAGGTTAACTTTGTTTATTTATATAAACAAATTGACAGACAATAAAGAAAAATCCCACCTTGCCCAATACTCCTGAACATATTACTAAGGTAAAATTACAAAAAAAAAGTAGAGAAGTTGAGTATTAAATATTGGAAAAATTAAAAAAATTTCTTAGAAATAGGTGGTACTCTGAGAGTACGATCATGCAGAAAAGGGTTAAATATGATACCTAAATGTGATGAAATGTGAAAAATAAGTTATGTTGAAGATTTTCCTTCATATTGAAATAAATTTGAATTCGTTCAAAGTATAAATCAATTTTAACAATACTAACTACCGTGTATTTTAATTATGGTCACTTTTTTATTACTTTTTTTTTGTGAAAAAGCACTTTTTCCCTTTTTTTCCTCTGGACATCGCTGGTAGTCCTGGAATTGGTATGATTTAATATAGAATAAATGATTGATTAGAGAAAAAGGGGAGTGCACGGAATATCTTACAAATTTGTTTAATCGATTGCAATTGTTACTTTATGGATATATATTTTTATTTCAACATATTTCACAAGAATTTTTAGCATGCATTTTCTCGCTTCTGACATTACTAAAAAGAGATAGACAATGCGAGGCCAAAAATCTTAATTACAAAAAATTTTCCATGATAGCGTTTGCTATAAAATTCTTTCCGTGCACACACGGTCGCTCCCTGTTCTCTTTTTCTTGTTCTCTTTCTTTCAACGGTAACAGAGTCGCGTTTCGCCGACGTCGCAAATGAGGCTTTAAGATCCGCGACGCTGAGTCGTCCGGAAAATTTTTACACGCCATGATATTAGTGTCCTCGCTGCCATCGAAACTCCACTCGTCGTGATTTTTTTTAATTTTTTCTATCTTTCTTTCGTACACAAGAGATGACCCCGTATACACTGAGAGAAAGAATATCTAAGAAATAGTAAATATTTATTCGGTAGGTACTGATAACATATTTGCTTATAAAATAAAATATTTTTTTATTTAGCTAACATAAAACATTTTTCAAATAACAAAATGTACATTTTCTTAAAGCCTTAAGGAAACCTTAACTTTTGATGAAAGCAATTATATTTGTTCTATTTAAAAAAAAAAAATTAAGACTTGTGTAAATATGTTATTAGTACCACCAAGAGAAAATAAATATTTGTTATTTTTCTCTCAGTGTAGGGGAAATTTCTTAGGATTTTATTAGTAATGTTTCAAACATAAAATTCTAAGGAAGAAATCCCAAGTTTTTTCTATGTTCTTACTTCATTTCAGATTAGAATTGAATAAGACATGTATCAACTTTCTAAATAATTTTATTACTCAGCAAAATATTCCAACAGTTTTAAAAACGTTATATTTTCTTTACCTTTTATCCTACTGAATGCAATAGTTGGTATAAAAATGTGGGATTCCCTGACATCATAAAAGTCGACGTTGTTGATTGAAAAAAGCGCAAGTTCTCATAGTAGTTTCGTGTTCTCAAGAAGCTATGTTTGAGAAGCTATGTTGAGATCCCCCCATATCGCAGTGAGATAAACCTTAGGACAAACTTGGGTATTCCAAATACTCGTATATGCTGTATCTGAGAAAATCTTGCGGAATTTCCACGCGAAGAGCTGAATCCGCGCGATTCAAACAAATCACATTGTTTTTATCTCTTTCTCCTTCGAATGTCGAATAACGCGCGGACTGACGCGAGATGTCGGTCGAGCAATTTTTTAATGCTCTTCCAGAGGATTAAACGACCGGAAACAGTTTGGGCGGGGGAGCATCTCTTCGTCGCGGCGAGCCTTTTTACGTATTACCGCTCGTTCCGGCATATATGACGTGCATTTGCGTCGTAACGACGTTAAGTCCGGAGAAACGACACAGCCGCGCATCGAAACGACTCTATATCGGTGTATCTCCCGCGGAAATACCCGGGTACAGGTCGCGGTCGTTCCGGCGCAAACGGTTCGCCGGGTATGTGTGCACCCGGCAATGTAAATAGTAAAAACGTAGTACCCACTTTCTCCGCGACGGACACGGGAGCGCGAACGCGCGCGATCCGGGGGCCGATTTTCAAATTCAATTTACCCGTAGCGGAAGTGCAGCGCGCGATCAAGCGGGCGCGAGAGAGTCTGATAATTCGCCCAGATAAAAAACTCCACTGGTCTCTTTTGCTTTTCTTCTTTGAAATCAGGCACAAAGAAGTTAGATCTCGAAATTTTTTTTCAGACAATTCCAATACATGTGCGGAGGGTCACAATATTTGTTATTTCAAGGACAATAATTAGGACAATAATTAAAAAAGTTAATAATTACAATTTTTAAGAAATTACAAAATTAATAAATAACTTATTAAAAAATTAATTAAAAAATTAATTAAAATTAATTAATCATCATGATAATAATAATAATTTAGTTTTATTTAATTCAGTGGTTTTTATTTGTTAAAGTTAAATACTATTTCAGTTAATCTCGTTAAAACCGACCAAAACATCCCATTTCACGTTTATGTAAAAAATTTTGCTTTCTCTTTTCCTCCCTCCTCTCCGTCTTTCCCTCCTTATTTCTCTGTCTGTGCGAACACGATGAAGTTAGAATGCCCGACGTTTGTGGCGTTGTCGCGGCGAACGCCCCGTCCGTGTGTGCGCGCACACACGGGCAAGTTTCCGCGAGTAAACTTCACGGCGTAACCGAGCCGGTTCTTCGTGTTGCAGTTTCGGCACATTGGTTTACATGGCCACGCAAATAGCATCCGGCATGAAGTATCTTGAGGAAATGGACTTCGTGCATCGGGATCTCGCCACAAGGTAAGCTTGCGCGCGCGCGCCTCGCGCACACACCCGTGCTTTCCCACGAGGCCGCTTTGAGGTGTCGCTCATTAATGAGCAGCTGTTGTTGTCGCATTATTGGTTTGCCGCTCCGAAAGCAGCGCGCCAGACGCACAGACGCCCGTCGTCGTCTATTCCCGTCGCGAACACGGTGATATACGCGAGAGAGAATGCGAGCGCGCGTCGTCGGCAAATCCGACGTTTTTCTCTCGTTATAATGAGCGCGACAAGGAGATTACTTTCAATGTTAGCCTAATGAGACGATCTTTTGGCCTTTCCAACCGCGCTCCCCAAGCCGTGTTTTTAGGAACCACGTGGAAACACGTGGCAGCGTTTTGCACTGATTTTTACGGTATTTTAGGTATGTCATAGAGCGACTAGAAGTAAGAGATACGTATTATTCAAGATATTTTCTCGCTCATTTAAACACTGAGACATATTCAGGGCTTGATACAATTCACTGAGAAAAGCACGACCATATTAATTGCGAGCGAATTCAAAACTGTTCTCGAAATCGTGTGAAATAGGTCAAGTAACTTTAATAATATTGCATAAGAATATTTTTATGGCGTATGCTACTCTTCACCCTCGTGTGTACGAATTTTTTAACCCCAACCCTCTTCTGAAACTTGGAAAAATTAAAACGCACAATTACACGAAGCATCTTAAACAGCACGAAATTTCTCTCTGAAACTGTATGCCACATCTTCTAAGATATCCGCTTACGATCGATTCGATTCGATTACCTTGCAGGGTAATTACCTTGTTTCCACCGCCACGACGTTTCGTGCTTTCGCGCGAGTCGACTTGAATTTCCTCGTCCGACTGAAATTTCTTACTTCGTCCTAACAAGGGCTCAACTTCAATTGCCCGCTCATCATAACGACCTCGAAAAATCAGCCCGCGAGATCAAAGAACGCGATACCGAGTCCTCTCGGGGTAAACGTACACAACGATCCGGCGAAGCACGTGGTCCCAACGCGACCCCGACAAAGTAACGCGTCCGTTCGCTCATTCGTCCGGCGACTCGTTAAATGCCCGCGATCTTAAATTCATTTCCGGGCGAGCGAGGGAGGAGGGAACGCTTTAATCTCTGGATGCGCGCGTTGCCGGAGGACGGAAAATCGTCCCGTGCGTCGAGCAAACAAACAGACTGTGCCGCATACTCTATCCGGTCTTTCCGCGAGCGTACGAAAGCGCGCCTCCAGGCATTACGATAGAGGATTGCTTTATTACAGCGGTCGATTGTTTTATCTCGCTCCCCTTCTCTCGAGAGCGCGTTCTATATTGTATATACAGGGTGTCCGGTAACTCGCGTCGGAACCGCGGTGTACACACAGATGAACCAGACAAACGAGGAAAAAATTTCGACGCCATTTCTCGGAGAATCACATAAAATTTTGAGTTATTGATCGAAGAAGATTGACAGCGAATAATCATGTGCGATACGGCAGATGAGTGGTGCACTGTGAAAAAAGTCCTTGCACGATTATTTGTGGGACAAAGGTTTATTTCACGGAAACCAACTTTATCTCATAGAAGTAAGCTTTACTTCACCGAAATCAACTTCGTATCTCATAAATAAATTTTCAAATATTTTTTCTCAGTGATAGTGAGACGTCTGCCGTCGTGTGTGTTGTAGATTATGTCAAACTGAACAAAAAAATTTTCTATCATTTTGCGAATAATCACATAAGTTTTTAATTATTAATTAAAGGACATTGGTGCGTTACAGTCCGTCAATCTTCTTTAATGAATAACTCAAAATTTTACGTGTTCTTTGCAAAATGGTAGAGGAACTTTTTCTTTATTTTGACTAATCTATCTGTACACCGCGGCTTTGACACGAATTATCGGACACCCTGTGTATATATATGTACACACACACACACACACCCGTGGTTCACGCATTCACTACTGTTCCACCCCCATTCGCGCGGCGCGACCACATTTGGAAACTCTTGAGCCGCCCTCCTGTCCCCTGGCGGCCCCCCCCTCCCCCTTCGACTCTCAAACAACGCCGGCAGCGCGGCACGACAACCAATATCGCGGGGCTATTAAAAGCGAGGGGGATGCCGCAGGCGGGAGAGGAGAAGGAAGCAAGAGGACGCCGGGAGGCCGGAGGGGCTCTCGGGTCACGTGTTGGAATTATTAACTCTAATCGTAAACCTTAATTATCATGCCCTTCGGCGCGATCGTTGTCGTAATGGCGGAGCGAGGGTAAGGAGAGGCTAGACGAAAGGGGCAAGATTCATTGGTGATTTGTGGGGGCGGTTGGAGCGCGCGACACTAAGCGAAACGCCGATGGTGCCGGTACCATCGGGAAACGCACATTCGTAATCGAGGATTCGAGAGTTCAAACGGGAAGAAAGATTTCAGTTCGTGCAACTGCGTGAATGGGGACATCAGACGGAAAACTCGCTGACGAGAAATAATGTCTTTGTTACCGCGGTCGGGAACATTCGTCTGAACATTCAGCCGCGTGAGAATGTGGGTTGAAGTAACTGATAATGAATCAGACATAACCAGAGCGACTTTGATTTCACAGCTATCCTATTCCTCCTTCAGTTCTTTTGATAGGAAAAATTTTATGAAACATATGATAATATTCATTCTTCTGTATAGATCTTAGTTTGCCTATCAGAGAATGTCAAAGTTAGAAAAAAAAAACGTTCTCTTTTAACTTATATTGAGCAATAGTTCGAACGAAAGATCTCGTCGAGAAAGCGCACTTAGCAACCGGGACCGAGGTATTGATTCGAAGATAAACGATGAGGAATAATGCAACCTTCGACGGACGGTATGGCGGGTATCTGTCATTAGTGTCGCGAAGCAGCATCGCACGGTAGCTGTGTTTCTGGAGATACGACAGATGTTTTGCGGAAAGTTCCCTTTCGACGACGAATCGTACTTGATACTCTTCATGAATTATTTCCTGACGCGATTCGAACGACAGGAAGCTTTAATCGCCGAGATCGAAGCGTTAACGGAGCGAACTTCGACGAAAGACCAGTCGGACATGTTTCCGCGTCGCGAATTAGATCGTCGCTGTGGCTCACGAATTATCTTTTGGCGAAAGGTTCGCTGCTTCAAAGTGCGAGTGATACTTTTTGCCGATTGTTCCTTCGCGCGATTCGAACGTGAGAGCGCTCTAGTAGCCCGGATTCTGATCCGTCGACGACGCGAAATCGCTCGCGCAAGCGAGCGAGCGAGCGTTTTGGCGAAACGCGGCTGCCGAAAATCGTAAAAGCGCAATCGCATTTGAATGGCCGCGGAAACAAAAAAAAGCGAAGTGGGAGAGCGGGGCAGAAAGAGTGGGGGAGGAGGGGAGAAAAAAAAACAGCCGAGCAGAGGCCGACGAGCAAGGTTTTTACGGTTGGCGGAAGTGGAAAAACTTGCCGGCGAATCTGGCGGAGCGCGCACAGACGTTGACAGCAACGGGTGTGGGAGAGCGTCCACCGGTGTGCGCGCGTAAAATAAAAGCGTCGTGGTAGCTACTAAACCATCCCCGCGCTACCGTTCTCTCTTTGTCTTTCTCTCTCCCCCTGTTGCTGCCTGTGCCCTCCCCCGCTCCCGCGGACCGCGATAAACGGCGAGGTTTACGCGCAAATCAGCGCGAAACTTGGAACGACCGCCGCCGACTGTTTCGACACCGACGAGCGCCTGGAAGCGTGAGTTGGCTGTAGCTACCCGCTCGCGAGAGAGCTCTCCCGCGAGAACTCGCGAACCAGGCCGAAATGGCGAGATACCACCTACGCCTCGTGGCACATCGCGTCCTATGCTTCGTGGTTTAAAAATATCATTCGTCTGTGCGCATCGGGAGTATCGAAAATAGCGATGTGCGATTTTATCGGGACACGTATCCTGAGTACGTTATTAGGAAATAATCTCCTCGTTTCTAGGTATTATGCTCGTTGCGATATGCCCAGTCAGCGTCTCCAAGGACCATCGCACGCAAAACGAGACGTGACTGCATATGCATAGCACAAGACCACCTCGACCAGTAATGAACATCTAGAACAAAGTTGCCATGTTGATCTGTAAACATGCTCATTGGTTGAAATGGTCTCACGCTATGCATATGCAGTTGTGTTATTTCGTGGACAATGAGACCCTTACACTCGTTATTGCCATCGACTCACTCCAGTAGCAGTAGAATCGGACTCGATTATCGACTTTGTTAATCGGGAATTAGAAATGCTAATGAGAGAGGTAATATATATATATATATATATATATATATATATATATATATATATATATATATATATATATATATATATATACACACATATATATGCTGTCGAGTGATCATCTCTCGCGGTGCGGATTACACAATTACAGATAAATATTGACTACGCGGAAAAGCTCGGCCGAAACTCTCTGCAAGAGAGGGAAATGCATCGTTGGAAAACTAGCGTTTAGTTATGCCCGTGTGATGTTTCGACAGGCTCTTTTGTTTGCTTTTGATACGCCTGCCGCGCACAGAATATAAAAAATAGAGTGCATGCGAACACACATACACTTTTCCATTTAGTCATATGTATACATACATACATATATACATTCGATCCGCGAGCCGATAGGATATTGCAGCTGTACAGTTAGCAGAGAGTTCATGGCCGGCGTTAATAAAAAGAATGGAAGTGTTAATTTCATCAGAAAAAAAATAAAATAATAATTCTATTGTTCCCGGCTTTCGAAATTCGCGAGACGGAAATAGCCGCGTTCGGAAAAACCAAAAAAAAAAAAAA
>NW_022639473.1:856405-857515 GCF_010583005.1 Odontomachus brunneus
ATATATATATATATATACACACATATATATGCTGTCGAGTGATCATCTCTCGCGGTGCGGATTACACAATTACAGATAAATATTGACTACGCGGAAAAGCTCGGCCGAAACTCTCTGCAAGAGAGGGAAATGCATCGTTGGAAAACTAGCGTTTAGTTATGCCCGTGTGATGTTTCGACAGGCTCTTTTGTTTGCTTTTGATACGCCTGCCGCGCACAGAATATAAAAAATAGAGTGCATGCGAACACACATACACTTTTCCATTTAGTCATATGTATACATACATACATATATACATTCGATCCGCGAGCCGATAGGATATTGCAGCTGTACAGTTAGCAGAGAGTTCATGGCCGGCGTTAATAAAAAGAATGGAAGTGTTAATTTCATCAGAAAAAAAATAAAATAATAATTCTATTGTTCCCGGCTTTCGAAATTCGCGAGACGGAAATAGCCGCGTTCGGAAAAACCAAAAAAAAAAAAAAAGGAGAGACAACAGAAAACCAAAAATCAACCGCCTCGCTTCCCCTTCGCTCCCATCACCCCCGAACAAAAAAAAAAAGAGAAAAAAGGAAAACCGATCCATTTCGATCCGAGACGCAACATTTCCGGACGTTCCCTTTTTTTCCAGGAATTGCATAGTGGGTCGCGGATGCATCGTCAAGATATCCGATTTGGGCAGCGGACGGAGTGCATACGCAGCGGATTACTTCCGTGTCGAAGGACGACCGCCGTTACCGATCCGATGGATGGCGTGGGAGTCAATGCTAATGGTGAGTGCGTATTCGCAATGAGTGCAGATGCCGCATACACAGTGTGTAAAGTTAAAGGTGTTATAGACTGTTATATCCAAAACTAAGCGAAATATGAAATCTTTGTTTTCTATCAACCGTTTAGTGCGTCAAAGGTAACATCATTTGACCATGTCTAGAAAATTCTTTTTCTAGATGGAGTTACCAAGGTAAATTCAAGAACACTTTGACTTTTTAATTGTGTCGACACAATGTAACACCTTTAACTTTACTCCTTATACGTTTAAAACTTATACATATATCTCCCTCTCTCCCTCTCTCTCTCTCTCTCTCTCTCTCTCTCTCTCTCTCTCTCTCT
>NW_022639473.1:857836-858492 GCF_010583005.1 Odontomachus brunneus
CTCTCTCTCTCTCTCTCTCTCTCTCTCTCTCTCTCTGTCCCTATGTCCCTGTTCCTATGTTCCCATTTCTGCGTCCCTGTCCCTTTTTCTCGCTTTCGCGTTCTCTCTCGATATTTTTCACCTTCAGCCGTCGGAGAGATTTAACACTGCCGCGGTATAGATCTCTGTGTTTGCTTTTTCCGGAAGCTCTCGATTTAGACGGGGTCGAGCACGGAGGCACGGAAGGCGAGAAAGGGGAGGGAAGGGGAAGGAGGGAGGAACTGTTCGCGCGTTAGCGGCAATAAAGATCGGCGATGCGAGAGCTTCGATAGAATTATAAATAAAAAAAAAAGGAGAAGAGCGGGGGATAAATCAAATTGGCACGGGCGACTTTCGCCGGGTTGAACGGCGGGCGTGATGGCGGAAGGAGGGAGGGAGAAGGAGGGGAACAGGTCGTTTGCTCGTGCCACTCCACGCACGACGAGCTGGTGGACGTGTCGTTTTTGACGAACTACGGTCCACGCATCCGTGCCGAACGCGAAATTTCGTCTCGCTCGGATGCGTGTGGCTCCCTTCTTTTCATATCCCTGCCGTTGTTTCTCGCGCCCGGAAACAGAACCTCTGTGCTCGCGATAGTTTCTCTCTCTCTCTCTCTCTCTCTCTCTCTCTCTCTCTCT
>NW_022639473.1:863132-866120 GCF_010583005.1 Odontomachus brunneus
ATATATATATATATATATATATATATATATATATATATGTACGTATGTAGACACACACATATATAACGATTCGCTCATTCTTCGGCGCCGTTCGCGGAAGTAGTATTCGTGAAATACGTAACTGTATAACGGCAAATTAATATCAAAATGGTAATTCGACGAGGACAGAAATGCGAACGGGGGGAGGGGAAAAAGGGAGAGAGGATGGGAAATATAGTATTGAATATCTAGCTAGAGCTCTCTCTCTTTCTCTTTCTGTCGACCGCTCGATCGACCCCGACATCGTCGCCGTTTCAAACTGACTGCACGCCATTAATGTTTCATTATTGCCCATCATTTATCCGAACCGTGCGCGCCCACGCACTCGCCCGCCATTGTGCCGCGCTAATGAAACGATCCCGTTTCCTACCTGCGCGAAATAGCGCTTCAAGAATTATCTGGGATTAGCGTCGATATAATGCTTTCACGTCGATCGTATATCGAGTCTTGCGCGCGATCATGGAGGAGCGCATTCCTCCATGAGCCGGTAGACTGGTGAGTGAGTGAGCGAGAAGGTGAGAAAGAGAGAAAGAGAGAGAGAGAGAGAGATCAAGTGGCGATTACGCAATGTGGATGGTCGGTAAAGCCGATGACGCCGTTTGAAATTCCGCGCGCGCGGAAACGGACTTTCGAGTCATTCTATTATTCCGACATATTATTCGCGCAGCGCGCGAGACAAACGGTCGAAACGGCAAAACGCAACGACGGCATTAATAACGCGGTCCGCGCTGAACTTTCCGTTCGTGTTATTTTGCCTCTAAAATCAAACGCGCGGTCGTGAAAAATACACGCACAGAGAAAAATATCATTGTACCCCTCGCCAAGAGAAGCGATTGTTTACTTCACCCTGAGCCACTTCACCTCTAAGAGACAAAATTGGCAACGTAAAGGTTAAAGCTTGATCTACAATATGCTCTTTGCTTCCTGCTTCTTTCTCTTTATCTCTTTCTAACTCAAACCTTAAGTTTTAAGCTTGATTTATAATGTGTTATTTGCTTCCTATTTCTTTATCTTTTTCTAACTTTTTCTTTATCTTTTTCTGACTCAAGTTTTAAATCTTAAATTAAAAGAAGACAGAAAACAAGAAACAGGAAGCAAAGAACACATTGTAGATTCAGGCTTTAAGCCAGAAAAAGACAGAAGACAAGAAACAGAATGCAAAGAGCATATTGTAGATCAGGCTTAACACCAGAACCGCTATTGAGTCCTGTGACCAAGGAATCGATCGACATTCTGCGGCGAGGAGCCAGGAGCCTTAATTTCACAGTACTCACGACTGAACTATCAACGTCGCGCTACCGAAATCTGCGGCCAAAGGGTCGACGACAATCACACACCACACACGCCAACGCCCGTGGCCCGTTCACCCACGTGTCGGGCGACGAGTCACGTAAAGCTGCAGCGGCGTTGAGCGCGTTTCAACGAGGCAATCAACGCGAGCGGCATTTCAGCCGCGAAAAAATATAATCGCGGTCATGCTCCCGACTCCCGCGTATGTATTCGTCCCCAGCCGGCGTCTCCTTCGAGAGACATTCGATTAAACGATTTGCTCGATCCTCACCGCCCCCGCTGCTTCCCCCGTCTGTCGAGGCGGATTCGGGTCGGCGACGTCGCACAGACGGTTATTTATCGCCCGCTCAGCGACGATAATTTCCGCGGAAGTAACAACGCGCGCGCGTGCGTGCGTGCGCGCACGTGTGCACGCGCTTGCTTCGTGAAGTAATCGAATCACGCCTTAAGATCTTCCCGTGCACGCGCAAACTGCAAACTCTCCGCACGCATATGCAATCTTCCCAGCGCGCGCCGCCACCGTCGGCGGCAGATATTATGTAATTTAAGTACTTAAGTCGGGGTAATTTCGCGTCGCGTACGCAGCCGCCCGTCGTAAATCGATTTGAAATCGCGCCGCGCAACACGCAGCGCGCCCGCGAGAGAGAGAGTTTCTCCCCGAAAACACCTCCTTCGTTTACTTACTTATTCATTCGTTTCCCGCTGAAGAAAAAAAAATTATACCCGCGGTCTCTTGCGAGGTTTTGTTAATTGCGGTGTTAATAACAATAGAGAGGCGAATAAATATCTGAGATATTTTTAAATCGACGCGCAAGATATATTTGTTTTACGTTCTGGTTTGTTGTTGCGTCTTCTTTTTTTTTTATTTTTTTTTTCCATTCGAAAGAGTGAGGTGTGTGCGTCGTTGATTTTTTTAATTAAAAAGCCGACGTGTTTAATAAACGAAGCCTTTCCCCTCGTGTACATGGAACCTGTATATCGGGTGTACGATATTTTATCGTACAATTAGTTTGCTCGGCGGATCATACACATGCCAATGGGAGCGGAAGGTACACAAGCGTCAATGTGAGAGAGGAAAAGAGTAAAACCGGTGTAACTGCTTTACGGCGTTCCGCGAAGCTTGGGCTTAACCGAGTTACTCGGCTGAACTTTGGGGGAAAACTCGAAGGCGCATACAGTTTCCATAAATTACTCCTCTCACGCTTAAACATTAGGTTTCCGGCGCCGAGTAAATCCCGGCTTTTAATCTTTTTCGCGGCAAACGCGGAATCGGATGTTAACCCAAAAATATATATGTCGCGCGAAGAAGTGAGAACGAGATCTTCCCGTGCGTCTCACATACCATAATATCGCCGTTATTTCATGTAATAATTTTTCTCGCGTATATAAATCGATTCAGCACATTTGTGTATGTAAATTCAACATGTATGCACCTACATAGTGAAACAAGTCACACTGATATCATAACGGGCTCACAATCTTTATTGTGAGTCCATTGTGACGTCACAGTGACTTATGTTGCTATGAGAATAAATTCAACGTATATATTAAATATAAATTAAACATATATATAAATTCAGCATGTATACAGAAAAATTTAGAGCACACACACACACACACACACACACACACACACACACACACACACACATATATATA
>NW_022639473.1:871420-873368 GCF_010583005.1 Odontomachus brunneus
CACACACACACACACACACACACACACACACACACACACACACACATATATATATATAAAATGTATATATCAATTCTGGCATATATAAATAAATTCTCAGCATAATGCATGAGAGACAAGTCGTGTCGAATAATTAATAGTAGGCAATTGAATTAAGTTGCAGCGTAAGAGAAACTTGTACAATGCGGAATGTGTCGCGAAACTACACCCGAGTCGAAATTTTGGTTCCGCATTAACTCAGCAAATTCCCGCCAACTTGAAGGACCAATGGAGAATCTCGAGATATAACGCGCCTTTATAGACCACCGTCCTTCATTTGATGCCTCGAAATTACCTAATATTCGATTATCTACATTTAATTTTTCTTCTTTAATTTCGTTATAAACAATACATTAATCATACAGCTCGTTCAATGCAAAAATAAACTTGCAAGTACTTTTTTCTCACACTGAGAAAAAATATTAAAAAATTTATTGGTAAGATATAAGATTTACTTTTCACAAAAATAAACTTTATATCATATAAATAAATTTCTAAATATTTCTTCTCAGTGCAGTGTGCAAATTAACAATTGCGGGACTCCCGATAATTCCAAATCTGGACTCGGGCATCGCGCGACATTCTGATAGCGTGTCGATACTTTGATTGAAACCAGAAATTCTTAAATAAAAGTGTCGAACTCATAGCAATCAAGATCGACGACTGATTTAAATCGGGCTGTGATATCATATTTGATTTTTCGCGTTAGAATTCGCGCGTTAACGTAGCAGTGTATAACTTTTCTCTTACGCTTCTCGTTGGGAACCAATGCGATTTATTACGCATGCACAAATAGTAAGTTACGCTCAGTGAGCGTTTGAATTACACGCTCACCATTGCGCGCTGAGATCCAACAACGTCCAACTAGGTCCATCCGGACCTATCCAGGTCCATCCTGGTCATGAGCCCGCAGCTTCCGCTTCACGTCGTCTCACGTCGTCCCACGTTCGTTGCACTTCACTCGCTACGGGACCAAAGTTCACGTTTTTGACAGATTAACGACGAGAAAAATCGTGATTCATCTCGACGAAGCGACGAATGGCGAATTTCCCATTAAATTCTCGGCTATCGCAATAATTCTGCGAATGTAATTCAGGAGAGAACGACCTTTCCCGAGTGGCCAGGCGTCGGGATGCGCGAGCGAGGAAAATAAGCGGCGAGAATCACGTCGATCGCGAAATGTAATCGCGACTGTGCCTGAAAATCCTACCCCTTCGACGCGAAACGTAATCGCGACACGTGGACGAACGGGAAACTTTCGTCGTGCATCGGTGGCTTGTTTTCTTTTTTTTTTCGTCACGAGCAATTCGCCAGCGACGGCGCCGTGTGTCGCGCGGGACATTACGCGCAAAAAATGGGGAACGGCGCGGATTAAAAACCGTAAACGATCGCGCGCGCCAAGTGCGATTTCGCGGGCGGTATAATAGCGGACGCGGAATCGCCACGTCGGACTCTCGCTGCGCGGTATTTTCGGTGGAGCTTATCGCCGCGGCATCGAAATTAATTTAGCCACGTTCATTTCTCTCTCTCTCTCTCTCTCTCTCTCGCTCTCTCCCTCTCCGTTCACTGGGATCGTAGCGGCGTGAATGCACGCGAGCGCGAGGAGCACGAAAAATTGATAATCGCAGCGATCGCGAAATCTATCAATACGACCGAACTAATCGCGCGTTTCGCGCGTGGTAGCGCAACGTTGCTGCTGCGCATTATATCACGCTCGGAACAATCGTTGAATCGCACAACGCGAATAATTCCGCAGAATAATTCTACGGTTTCGACTCAATATAAAATGGAATAGTTAATAATAGAGCGCCGTATTAATGTAATCACGCTAGCGTCCGATGTGAGTAATTTGCATTAAAATTTATTGAAAAATAGCAAAAGTTCTACGATATGTATATATATATATATA
>NW_022639473.1:873378-878409 GCF_010583005.1 Odontomachus brunneus
TGCGCGATATGAATCATTCGAGTGAAATCTCCGATCGACCGCCAAATAAAAGAGATCATCTATTCCACTCGGACAAGAAGTGGAAAGACCCAAAACGACGAAGCAAATGGGTAAATAAATAATTATGCCCGACAATTGTACTTACATATCGCTATTTTTCATAAAGATTTGACATTTTTTTACTCAAGAACTGAAATGCTAAATATGAAATCGAAATTGTAAGATACGGTCAAAGTGGCGGAATTTTTCGCGAATTTTAAGCCTCGGGAGATCAAACAGAAAGCAAAATTATCTTCTTCGATCGATTTTAAGTAGACTCGAATGCCACATAATTCAGAAATTCTCGCGAGAGGGATGTTAACGCGAAAAAAGAAGTTTGGTTGGCCGAGCCTCTTATAAACTCTTAAACTTGATCTACAATGCATTCCTCGTTTCCTGCTCCTTTTTCTTCATCCCTCTTCGACTCAAACCTTAAGCCTTGAACCAGAAGAAGAAAGAGAACAAGAAATAAAAAGCAGAGAGCACATTGTAGATTAAGCTTTGAACTTACGAAACACTCGAAACAAGTAATACCTACTTGAATGCGGTATGCATTTCTTTGCGAGTACCCACCGAGTAAATATCTTTTAATCTTCGAACATTTTCTCGCTCGGAGTGCGAATAACTGACGCGAATTACGGGATATTCTGTGCGCAAATCGTTGTTCGCGAAACCCATCGTCGACGGCGATGACGAGGAGAGGGGCGGCGGGAGAAATTAAACTTCGCATTTATGCCGATGTGTGTGTCTTGCTTTTAATTTCTCGAACGTTGACGCGCGGCCAATATGGGACTGTCGATTCGCGAAACCGCTCGACATCAGGTCCGATAGAGCCGTCTGCGGTCACGTCGGTATTAAGCGAATTGAGCCCCGGCCATCGCGCGGCGCGGCGCGATACGCGTCATTGAGCTATAAAAGTGCCGTGGAAAATATGCGATACGCGCGTTTGGAAATTCATTTTCGGTGTTGAACGGCTTTTACGGCTTAACCGCTCGACAATCCAAACACAATCGTTCCGCTTCGCGTGCTGCGCCGCGTCCAACACGGCCGTTTCCGCTGGCATTACAACGCCGCCGCAGCCGCCACCCTCGCACGCCGATGGAAGATACCACGGCGTTCACTCTTCCACGGTGCCAAGGGGTTGAGGGTGGAGTGGAGGAAATATGTGCCAACTGGGACCCGCGGTGGAAAGAGACTCTCTTTTTTTTCCTAAGCGACCTTTTTAAAAGCGTTACCGGTGTTGCTTGGAAAAATTAAGGACTGGAATTGATCCAACGAATACTGATAATATACCGAGGGTTATATGAGATTTTCAATATTGCACATTGCGTTTGCAATAGAGGCGCGAGTGGATCTCGTAGGAAATTCTAGTAAGTCAGTGTTTAAACACATATCAAGGCGTTTGATCAAGCGATCGACAATTCTCGACAGGATCAAGAATACTCCGCAGGACTTAGAGATGAATAAATCAAGAGTCTAAGAGCACGAATGTCCGACGGTTAGACATATTAGCGCGAGAACAGAGAAGCTCGCTAGGAGAGAGAGAGAGAGAGAGAGAGAGAGAGAGCCGCGATGAGCCTCGCTCGATGAAAAATTCAGCACGCCATTCTCGACGTCGAAGATCTAGACACAACCGTCAGATCGCTTTAAATATGCAGAAATACGAGGAGACGTACGAGTGCGCGACAGACTCGAGTATTTAACGACGGGAATTCCAAAAATTAATATAATTACGCGAGTGAGAAAGAGAAAAAGAAAGAGAGAGAATAGAGAAGAGAGAGGAGGAGAGAGAGGATAATTCCGTGGAGTTTCTCCATGAACAATTCACGCTCTTCCGAAGATAATAAAATCGTTATTATTCGCTTAATATATCGCACCGATTTCAATTATATATATTTTTCCCCCGGGGTGTATCGAATACGCTTTTACTAGGACGGGGAAAGTAGCTTTACGTCGAGTATATAAATTTTATTTCGCTATTTGTTAGCCGCAAACGAAATGAAGATATATATATATATATATATATATATATATATATATATGTACGTATGTAGACACACACATATATAACGATTCGCTCATTCTTCGGCGCCGTTCGCGGAAGTAGTATTCGTGAAATACGTAACTGTATAACGGCAAATTAATATCAAAATGGTAATTCGACGAGGACAGAAATGCGAACGGGGGGAGGGGAAAAAGGGAGAGAGGATGGGAAATATAGTATTGAATATCTAGCTAGAGCTCTCTCTCTTTCTCTTTCTGTCGACCGCTCGATCGACCCCGACATCGTCGCCGTTTCAAACTGACTGCACGCCATTAATGTTTCATTATTGCCCATCATTTATCCGAACCGTGCGCGCCCACGCACTCGCCCGCCATTGTGCCGCGCTAATGAAACGATCCCGTTTCCTACCTGCGCGAAATAGCGCTTCAAGAATTATCTGGGATTAGCGTCGATATAATGCTTTCACGTCGATCGTATATCGAGTCTTGCGCGCGATCATGGAGGAGCGCATTCCTCCATGAGCCGGTAGACTGGTGAGTGAGTGAGCGAGAAGGTGAGAAAGAGAGAAAGAGAGAGAGAGAGAGAGATCAAGTGGCGATTACGCAATGTGGATGGTCGGTAAAGCCGATGACGCCGTTTGAAATTCCGCGCGCGCGGAAACGGACTTTCGAGTCATTCTATTATTCCGACATATTATTCGCGCAGCGCGCGAGACAAACGGTCGAAACGGCAAAACGCAACGACGGCATTAATAACGCGGTCCGCGCTGAACTTTCCGTTCGTGTTATTTTGCCTCTAAAATCAAACGCGCGGTCGTGAAAAATACACGCACAGAGAAAAATATCATTGTACCCCTCGCCAAGAGAAGCGATTGTTTACTTCACCCTGAGCCACTTCACCTCTAAGAGACAAAATTGGCAACGTAAAGGTTAAAGCTTGATCTACAATATGCTCTTTGCTTCCTGCTTCTTTCTCTTTATCTCTTTCTAACTCAAACCTTAAGTTTTAAGCTTGATTTATAATGTGTTATTTGCTTCCTATTTCTTTATCTTTTTCTAACTTTTTCTTTATCTTTTTCTGACTCAAGTTTTAAATCTTAAATTAAAAGAAGACAGAAAACAAGAAACAGGAAGCAAAGAACACATTGTAGATTCAGGCTTTAAGCCAGAAAAAGACAGAAGACAAGAAACAGAATGCAAAGAGCATATTGTAGATCAGGCTTAACACCAGAACCGCTATTGAGTCCTGTGACCAAGGAATCGATCGACATTCTGCGGCGAGGAGCCAGGAGCCTTAATTTCACAGTACTCACGACTGAACTATCAACGTCGCGCTACCGAAATCTGCGGCCAAAGGGTCGACGACAATCACACACCACACACGCCAACGCCCGTGGCCCGTTCACCCACGTGTCGGGCGACGAGTCACGTAAAGCTGCAGCGGCGTTGAGCGCGTTTCAACGAGGCAATCAACGCGAGCGGCATTTCAGCCGCGAAAAAATATAATCGCGGTCATGCTCCCGACTCCCGCGTATGTATTCGTCCCCAGCCGGCGTCTCCTTCGAGAGACATTCGATTAAACGATTTGCTCGATCCTCACCGCCCCCGCTGCTTCCCCCGTCTGTCGAGGCGGATTCGGGTCGGCGACGTCGCACAGACGGTTATTTATCGCCCGCTCAGCGACGATAATTTCCGCGGAAGTAACAACGCGCGCGCGTGCGTGCGTGCGCGCACGTGTGCACGCGCTTGCTTCGTGAAGTAATCGAATCACGCCTTAAGATCTTCCCGTGCACGCGCAAACTGCAAACTCTCCGCACGCATATGCAATCTTCCCAGCGCGCGCCGCCACCGTCGGCGGCAGATATTATGTAATTTAAGTACTTAAGTCGGGGTAATTTCGCGTCGCGTACGCAGCCGCCCGTCGTAAATCGATTTGAAATCGCGCCGCGCAACACGCAGCGCGCCCGCGAGAGAGAGAGTTTCTCCCCGAAAACACCTCCTTCGTTTACTTACTTATTCATTCGTTTCCCGCTGAAGAAAAAAAAATTATACCCGCGGTCTCTTGCGAGGTTTTGTTAATTGCGGTGTTAATAACAATAGAGAGGCGAATAAATATCTGAGATATTTTTAAATCGACGCGCAAGATATATTTGTTTTACGTTCTGGTTTGTTGTTGCGTCTTCTTTTTTTTTTATTTTTTTTTTCCATTCGAAAGAGTGAGGTGTGTGCGTCGTTGATTTTTTTAATTAAAAAGCCGACGTGTTTAATAAACGAAGCCTTTCCCCTCGTGTACATGGAACCTGTATATCGGGTGTACGATATTTTATCGTACAATTAGTTTGCTCGGCGGATCATACACATGCCAATGGGAGCGGAAGGTACACAAGCGTCAATGTGAGAGAGGAAAAGAGTAAAACCGGTGTAACTGCTTTACGGCGTTCCGCGAAGCTTGGGCTTAACCGAGTTACTCGGCTGAACTTTGGGGGAAAACTCGAAGGCGCATACAGTTTCCATAAATTACTCCTCTCACGCTTAAACATTAGGTTTCCGGCGCCGAGTAAATCCCGGCTTTTAATCTTTTTCGCGGCAAACGCGGAATCGGATGTTAACCCAAAAATATATATGTCGCGCGAAGAAGTGAGAACGAGATCTTCCCGTGCGTCTCACATACCATAATATCGCCGTTATTTCATGTAATAATTTTTCTCGCGTATATAAATCGATTCAGCACATTTGTGTATGTAAATTCAACATGTATGCACCTACATAGTGAAACAAGTCACACTGATATCATAACGGGCTCACAATCTTTATTGTGAGTCCATTGTGACGTCACAGTGACTTATGTTGCTATGAGAATAAATTCAACGTATATATTAAATATAAATTAAACATATATATAAATTCAGCATGTATACAGAAAAATTTAGAGCACACACACACACACACACACACACACACACACACACACACACACACATATATATA
>NW_022639473.1:879079-886379 GCF_010583005.1 Odontomachus brunneus
TATATATATATATATATATATATATATATATATATATATATATATATATATACATATCGTAGAACTTTTGCTATTTTTCAATAAATACTTTTCAATAAATAATTTTACTACTAAAAGTTCTACGATATGTGTATATATATATACACGAGATGTAAAATAACGAAAGTGTGTTACAGACTATGATGCTGAATTGAAAAATTGAAGTGTCTTTGAATTTGTCTTAATAAGACTCCATCTAGAAAAAAACTAACTTCATTAAATGATGTTACCTGTGATACTAAACGCGGTTGACGAAAACAGAAAATTTCATAATTCCCTCAGTTTTAGAGATAATAGTTTGTAACGCCTTTAACCTTACTATGTATGTATATATTGCTGTAGAATTTCTATATAAAAATGTAAAATAGAATATAAATTCTAATAATATAAATAGAATATAATTTTTATATAAATATCTTTTTTAAATATCACCATTAAGCGAAGAAGCGATTTCCCGATTGTTCCGAGCAACATATTTTATTGGACAGCACAAACAAATACACATGCAACAATCTATGAGCTATTCAAATCGCATTGGTTCGAAACCACCACCTGTAAAAACCAACAACTTTAACTTCTTCAGAGACATTGGTATGTGCATATATGTTAATGTGTATTCTTTGATTTAAAATTCAGATATCGTTGACAGAGAGATATGAGGAATATTATCGCGAATAAATATTCATATCGGCATTCTCAAACGGAAAAAGGCAAATTTTCGTCGTGACTAACAGATATTATGAAATGTCACTTAAAAGTTAAGCAATTTTGCTATATACGGACGGGACTCTGTCCCGACTTATTAATTTGTGCCTGAAGAGGTTAAATTTCGTAGTAATCCTTTCTATCGTTCACTTACCAAAATCACAGTAGAACAGAGTCGGCCACGTTCTGCGATACAATCTGGAATAAAAAAGAGAATAGCTTTGTTAATTAGATGCAACATACACAGAATAAGGAACGAATTAATCCTTCGCATCATTATAATCATATATATAACCAGTGTTGTAATGGTATCTAAATACATTTATTTAATTACAATAGAAATATTTAATTACAATAGAAATATATCTAATTATAATAGATACATTTATCTAATTATAATATTTAGATATTTGTTGTTTATCTTTAACTAGTATGTCTCATTTTATTTTATATCTGTATTTAAATTTAATATTTTAGATACAGATACAAGGTAAAATAAAATTAGTTACAGATACAGTTATTGAAATGAAAAATCTGACTAGTTACAAATAAAAACATACAAAAAATATCTAGATATTGTAATTAGATACATATATTTACTGTAATTAGATAAATATATCCACTGTAATTAATAAATGTATCTAGATACATTACAACACTCTATGTAACTATATATCATATTGTCATAAATATAATCATAAATTTAATTTGGTATCTTGTTGGGTACATCTCGAGTTTGTACTCAAAGAGTTGAGAAGAAAAATACAAAGAACTCATAAATGTACCTTCGAACCGACTCTGCTCGGTCCGAACCGGATCCTCCGGTGCAGTAACCATGTCCACCGTCCTCTGGGTCGGTTTCATCTCGCAAATCTAAAGCAGAAAATAATATCCCTAATTAAATACAGAGCGACGAAGGACTCGGTTTCGACAAGTCGAGATTACGGAAATATTCAATCTGGAACTATCAAGCACGCGAGAATCGACCATTTCTATTTCAAATTCAACGAATCCAACGAAAACTTGGTAGTCACCTTTTAAATTTCAATATGCTGTCAATGTTCATAAAGATCCCTGACACGACGATCGTGCACGCGAAATACCGTCAATTATAGTGTAAAACATTTTTTAGTTTTCTCATGTTAAATGACACGTGAAAGACGATTCTGATAAATTTTTCTCCGCCGCGCGATTGATGAAGCACGCTGAAAATGCGCGCCACTATATGAACGTCGCAGCTAATAAGGACATATTCTAAAAGTTACCTCTGTCTCTCCCTCCCCCTCTCTCTCTTACTAACAAGCTGACGCAAAACTCGGCGTCACGTGTGTCACCCGCCTTATATTACCTTCCTCTTTTCCCCGATTATCATCGTGTTTCTGATTCTCGTTCAAAAAATCCGACGATTGCCCGATTCTATTGTTACTTGAACGAGTCGGTGTTATTAGCAAGCGTAAGAGACGTCGACTCGACGCGTCGCGACAAGCGCCGACTATATGTGTCGAAAAGCGAAGAGATTACTCCGTAATAATGTACTTACAATACGTCCCGACGATCACGCGTTGTTGTTTTCGACACTCTGATACTTATTTCCGCAAGGCGAAATAGGTGCGGAATACGGAGCGATGTCGATCGATATATTCACGGCGGTTGCTCGATGCGAAAAGATAGAAAATCAAGATGGCTACGCAGTCGATAAAGTACGCCGATAATGCGCGCCACTATGTGGAGAATGTCGCAACCGACAAGGACGCGCTCTATGCTCCTCTCTCCCTCTCTCTCTCTTACTAGCTGGCTGACGCGCGAAACTTGGCGTCACGTATTTCACCCGCCTTATATTACTTTCCTCTTTTCTTCGATTATCATCGTGTTTCTTATTTCCCCGATTATCATCGTGTTTCTAATTTCCGCTCAAAAAATCCGACGATCGTCCGATTCTGTTGCTGCTTCAACGAGTCGATGTTATTAGCAAGTATAAGAGACATCGATTCGACTCGACGCGTCGCGACAAGCACCGGCTGTATGTGTCGAGAAGCGAGGAGATCACTCCGTAATAATGTACTCACAATATTTCTCGACGACCGCACGTCGTTGTTTTCGATACTCTGATACTTATTTCTCGCAGAAGACTCACAGGAGACAGGCGAAAGACGCATGAAATACGGAGCGATGTGTTCATGGCGGTTGCTCAATGCGAAAGGATCGCAAACGCGCGTACAGTCACGTACACCGAAAGTTCATTAACGCGCCGAAAGTACCAAAAGTGCATGAATGTGAACGCGCCTGCAATGTGAACGGAGTCGCGTGTACGACGACGCGATCTGTACGGCGGACACCTTAACTACTTGCTCGAGTCACTAACCGCTGTAGACCAATCGCATTTGTTTTAAACTACGAGGTTGTCATCATGGTTATTCAATCTAAGCGTTGGTAGTGAATTGCGCAAAATGCTCTTTTCGCGCCAAGCAGCAGCCATGGACACACAACAATCAGTGTTGTTAGCTTGGATAGGCAATTAGCGTATTAAGAAAGTATCTAAGGCGAATGATACTTTCTTGATATGCTAATCGTCGCGCATGCGCGAATTGCCTATCCAAATTAACACATTGACATCGATCCACATCGCTTCGCGTTTCTCGCGTCTATTATTCGTCGAAAGTGAGTCTCGCACGTTAATAAGTCTCGGTAATGTCGAGAATAGCGATGTGCGATCGCCGGGACGTATCATGTAAGAACGTTATTAGTAAATAATCATCTCGTTTTTTCTCGCGATGCGATATACGACCGGTGCTTGTCGCGATGTGTCGAATCGACATTTCTTGAGACTGATCCACAATATGCTCTTTGCTTCCTGCTTCTTTGTCTTTATCTCTTTCTGATTCAAACCTTAAGCTTTAAGCCAGAAAAAGATAAAAGACAAAAAACAGAACGCAAAGAGCATATTGTAGATCAGGCTTTACGCTTGCTAATAACATCGACTTGTTCAAATAGCAATAGAATCGGGCGATCGTCGGATTTTTCGAACAAAAATTAGAAACACAATGATAATCGGGAGAAAGAGGAAGATAATATGATGCGAGTGACATACGTGACGTCGAGTTTCGTGCGGTGCATCAGCCTGTTAGTAAGAAAAAGGGAGAGAGAAGTACTTTATAGAGTGTGTCTTTGTCAGTTACGGCATATTAGCGTTCACATATTAGCGCGCATTATACTGTGCAACAAGGATTTTGGATAAATGAAAAGTAAAAGATGATTCTGATAAGTTTTTTCCGTTAATTACAAGGTCAAAAATGTTTCAGCACGTCAGATTTATGAGAAAAACCGGATTAAACAAACTCGTAAAAAAAATCGTTTTTGACCATTTTTTAAGTTGTTTACAAAAAATGAGACGTTATAGAAATTCAAAAAAATAACTTAAGTAAAAGCTTGAACCTTTTAAGCTACAACCTCAAAATAAAGATAAATAAGTAACATGAAATAATTTTTCTATAATGGTCTTTTTGAGAGGCGCGCACCACTTACAGCGTATGCGTATATTTTATCCGCTGCATTGCCTCTCTGTGCAGATTAGTTGTTTGAAAAACATAAAAAATCTATCATTGCTTAATTGATTAGTTAATTTATTGATGTTAGATAATTATGTTAGGTGTTAGATAATCTATTACATATTATTTGATTAAATAATTTTAATTATAACAAAATCTTTGTACTGTGTTACTTTCGCATGCTATCCGACCGATTTAAGAAATTCGGAAATGACGCGTGACATCGTACGTGGCATTCGGTTCCGCGTGAAAAAATATGTTCATAAACGCGCGTAGTATTTACGCGTTGATGGTTGTTATTGATTCAGAGGTCGAGCGACTTTCGTAACAACAATGACACGCGTGAGTACACGAAAGCAGCGTTACACGCTTGATTTGATCAGTTAACGTGCATTGCATTGGAATATTAATATTTTACATTACATTATGACGCTGGATTATTTAACGTACGCGTCGCAATAAAGCTCATCGCATTCCCCTGCAGTCACCGATTATTAAGATTTAATATCGGCCATTCCATGAATAATTGCGCATATGACGAACGGCGGAATATCGAAATCTGCGGACTTTTATCAAAATGATATTGACAAATTAGCTGTGGCACCGCGAAACGTAAATCCCAATGGCAAATGCCATTTTGTACTAGACTCGAATATTCTTTTAGTTTCATTTAAAACTAAAGCTGTGAATGCGCAATTATTTGTTGAGTAACTAATACAAAATTTTAGTTTAATAATTATAATAAAATTATAACACAACCTCGAATATACAAATGTCGAAATAATTAATAAAATAAAAAATTTGAAAAAAGTTCTGATGAACAAAAAATGAACCTTTAAGAGCCAAACACGGATTTTATAGTACCATAACATAAATATATTTACAAAGAAAATATCAAGTTGGATCCAATATAATAATTTACAAAAATTTAAGTTAGTAAGATCTAACATAATAATCTAGACGTTTTGGGTCAACTGAATCCTCTCAAAGAGGATTCAAAACGTCTGGACTATTATGTTAGATCTAACTTAAATTGTTGTAAATTTTGGTAAATTATTATATTATATCTAACTTGGATTTTTCTTTGTAAATATATTTGTATTATAGCACTATAAGATCCGTGTTTGACTGTTAAAGTCCTATTTTTTATATTTTAATTAATAAAAGTTATTAAATATTTTTTTACCATAAATAACGTGAAAATCACGACTACAAATAATCATGAAATTACCACAGCTTGTATATTTCCGTAATCGCGACAATTTTCCGAATAATACACGTAGTTAAACGAAGCACAAAAAATTTGCAAGGCTCACCTTCGAGGAGATTCTGTTCAGCTTCAATGAAATCCTCCAGCCTCCGGCTGCATCGAGCTGCATTGTAGCTTTCGCGATAAAAAGTTCCTGCACACAGATCTGGAACAGAAAATAATTTTTCTGATTAGAGTTACAGCGGCAAAGACACGTCTTATTCTAGAAAGATAATTTAATAAAAAAAGAAAATTCTAGAATGCGCTTTATTCTAGAAAGATGATTTAAGGAGACGGAAATTCTGGAGATATATTTTCCTCATTTACACTTAAAAGACGATCTGAGCGTGACGATTATTTATCAGGCTGCGCAATTATTTATTACGATTAATACCTTATTGATCACACGATACTCCTATTATTCGACACGACTGCAGCTCGATGACGCGCGACATGAATCAATTTTTCCATTTGGAATCAGTTTTATGCTGCAATTCTAAGCAGAATCGTAAGTCTCGTTACTTACGATTTGTTCGTAAATATCGTAAACGAATATCGTAAATATCGTACACGAAATCGTAGATATTTACGAGTAATTGTACGACATATGATATTACATAGACTTATAAATCTACTCATAAGTTCTGGCGAATTTTACGAGAACAAGTTACGAGACTTACGATTCTGCTTAGATTGCAGCATTAGTTTGACGAAAACAAGAATGGAGCGGCAGCGTGCGACGTCTTCACTTGCTCGCGGCGAGCTTTGTTGTGACGCGTGAGAGCTCAAGTGCGTGCGACGCGACGCGTTGAAGGTCGCGCTACCTTCGGCACGCGCGGCTAGCTTTGTGTTACACTCGCGCGTATTGAATGGGATAAAACTTCGGCGGAATATTCTCGCGGTTTGAGCGAGATTACGAAAATTCTGATGCGAAAACGCCACGATCGATCTCGGATTGATTATGTCGAGTTTGATCTCGCGAGTGAATTACTGAGTCTATCAATAATGATTAATACCAAGTCCATTGGTTAATTCCTCCCTCTTGAGCGATTGCGCGATTGACTGTTTAAATGTCTGTCAGGTATTGAATAATTCGCGAGCGACGATTAAGGTGTGTTATCGCTAATTGATCTGCCAATAACAGCTGATTGTTTCAGCGCACGCAGAAAAATCCATTATGCATACATTCAAGCAAATGTTACTTGTCTCGAGTGTTTCATGAGCTTGTCTATCCGCAAGTCTATCGTAAGCTCATCATATAAGCTGTAACGTTTTTAATGTTATATACCGTTATGGGCTGGATTCTTTCACTTTACGAATTTACGCGAGAGCTTACGCGCGTCGGGAGCGAGGAGCTGGAGGCGAGAAGGCACACGCGAGTGCACAAAGCAATAAACAAAATAATTACTAAATTAATTTTGCTTTAATCAAGAATGAGATTTCGATAATACGCGTCGGGGAGGCTCGTCCGTCGCGCCGAAAGCCGTTCTCGTGGCTCCGCGGGGCCTACAAGGGCGAAGTATATGAAGTTGGCACCCCACTTTTTGAAATTTATAATTTTGAAAGTTGTTCCAGATTGTTCTGACTTTGTACCACATTGTTCCAAAGTGATATTGCTTCATTCGAAACGGTTTTCGAATAAAACAAAAAAAATGATTTTTTGAGCTGGCATCCCACTTTTCGAAAATCGAACATTCTGATACTGCAATATATTGTTCTAGTTGTTCCAAAAGCACAAATCAATAAGTTTAATTATAAGCCC
>NW_022639473.1:886579-890191 GCF_010583005.1 Odontomachus brunneus
TTTTTTTTTGTTTTATTCGAAAACCGTTTCGAATGAAACAATATCACTTTGGAATAATGTGGTACAAAGTCAGAACAATCTGGAACAACTTTCAAAATTATAAATTTCAAAAAGTGGGGTGCCAACTTCATATACTCACAAGGGCGTTCTATCTAGCCGTGTGCGCAAGGCCTACGAGTCTCCTCCGCCGTTCCTATAATTCGCGATCCGAGACTTTGCAACGCTTCACGAACGCGTACGAGAACAAAAATATGCTCGCGAGACCGATATCACACACGACGAGTAACGTAAACTCTATACGGCTGACAGCTCTAGGGATTGAGAGGATGCCCTGCAGCGGCGTGCCCTTTGTTCTTCCCTCCGATCTCCTCGCAGGATACGCCGAAACCATTACATGAGGCGCGCAATGTCGCGCACGGGGTGGCCATCTCCGCATCTATTGCCGCTTCGCCTCTCACTCGTCGCATCCTCTCTCTCTCTCTCTCTCTCTCTCTCTCTCTCTCTCTCTCTCTCTCTCTCTCTGCAGCCACTGTCCTTGCCCGATCCTAGTCCGCCCACCTCCCCGACCCGCTCGCTCGTCCTGCGTCCGTCTCTCTCTCTCTCCTGCTCTTTCCTATGACTTACACAGATCTAGAATTTTCAACGCGGTGCTCCGAGTTTCCCAAAAACTAACCGATTCGTTCAGCCGCCTCTCTCATCCTCCCCTACGTGGAGGTGAGGAGACGCGAGTTCCACAATTTCTCCCTCCTCGGCGGGACAATCGGCCCCAGGTGACGAGTGGCAAAAATCCACCACATCACAAATCATGAGATTTGTTTAAATTATTATTGTAGAAAGTTAATAATTAAATGCATCGTGCACTTTGCTAAAATCGGCGTCTCAATCGAGAATATTAAACGAAATTTTAATTTGCTTACTGAGAGTTGCGAACCAACTTTTTCTTCTCTCGATAAAGTTTTATATTCTTCCAAGAGAAATTTAACAAATTCTTTTTTTGAGTACATGATATATAATGAGTTTTTAAAATTTTTCAATGAATATATTTACTTAATATACTTTTTTAATATTTTTTGGTGAATTGCTTAATTT
Source organism: Odontomachus brunneus (assembly GCF_010583005.1). Lineage (NCBI taxonomy): Eukaryota > Metazoa > Arthropoda > Insecta > Hymenoptera > Formicidae > Odontomachus > Odontomachus brunneus. Next base: position 887,669 of record NW_022639473.1, read on the forward strand.
TAGTAAACTTTTTTTAAAAATTCTTTAAATGTTAATAAATTTAAATTTCTCTTTAGCTATTTTCTTTCTGTAAATTTCTTAACTTTACTAAATTTCTTTTCTTCCGTAAATTCTCTAAATTTTGTGATAATTTTCAAATGGACGAGGCCGTTGACCCAACAATCGTTGGAGCTGCTCCTTGTTTACTTATTATTGTCTATCACCCACGTCTCACGTATCGCGAGGAATATAATAGCAGTCGATCGGAGCGAGATGTGGGCTTTTGTCTTTAGCGTTTTGTCGCGTTTTTGCGTCGGAATGTCACCATTAGCGTTGTAATATTTGCGTTGTAAAAACTCTGTTGAGCGGTTCTGACAAGTCACGCCGGATACTAAATAAATCTATCAGTAAGAAAGAAATATTTACTAAATTAATATTAACAATCTTATAATTTTGATAAATTTAAATTTACTTTGGTAAGACTATTTTTATAATTATTTATAATTTTATTATTGATTATTTGCATTATCAATTTAATGTAAATTTAAATTTCTTTTCTATAAAACTATTCTGTAACTATCATAATTATTCATAATTTTATTATTGAAAATTTGCTGAATCAATTTAATGTAAATTTAAAATCTTTTTTCAGTAATCTTCTTTCCGTGAATTTTAGCTTTGGTAAATCTCTTTTCTTTCGAGAATTTCCTAAATTTTTTTTTGCTAAATTTAAATTTCCTTCAGTAAGACTATTACTAAAAAAATATCCTTAAAGAAAACCATTACTTCAGTAAGATTATTATCAAGAAAATATACTTCAGAAAAATAATTACTTCAAAAAATAGAAAGGGAACTGACAAGTAAACCTAGACAAAAAGTACACTCCGATTTCTCTCTAATTTGGCACAAATGTAAAAGTACAAAAAATATTTAGATATTTTTTTATTTTGACCCACTTTGTGGGTCACGGGTAGGGATTTTAATGTTTTCACTCCTATCATCAACAAATGCAACAAAAATGCATAACAAATAAAGTTGAATACAAGATATATAGTTAAATAATTTTAACAAAATCGGCATAGCTAAGACACGAATCATTCTAAATTTCTTTAGCCGAGATTCCAATTGAAATATTTCAAATCTGTGCTAAATTAGTAAAAAATGGTTCGAATCGCGACCAAACCGAGAGAGAGAAATCCGGCAATTTTAATTAAAATTTTAACAAAATGGGCATAGCCGAGACACGAACCATTTTAAATTTCTTTAGTCAAGATTCCAACCGAAATATTTCTGTGCTAAAGTAGTCAAAAATGATTCAACTCTCGGCCAAACTGAGAAATTATTTGTATAAATAATTTTTTTCAAATTTTTACATGTTTTGTTGAAACATTTTATTATTTATACAAATAATTTTATACATTTCACTTCATAATCATAATCATAATCAACAAACCAAAAACACCTATATTTTGTATTCAATTTTATTTATTATGCAGTTTTATTACACTTGTTAATGATAAGAGTAAGAATATTAAAAAGCTATAAACTGGCCGTGAAATTCAAAGTGGGCCAAAATGAAAAAGTATGACCTAAATATTTTTTGTACTTCTACATTGTACTTCTACATTTGTGCCAAATTAAAAAGAAATCGGAATGTAACTTTTGAGTAGGTTTACTTGTGAGTAATCGCTTTTTCTGCGATAAAATGATATTTTAATATTCCATACATATTGCTCAATAAAAATCAATATCACGCACAATCATGTGGTGAAAATTAATAATAAATGACAGATTTCGATACGTGTGCTCATGTAGAAATTATTACAATAATAATAACGAATCTGCGATTGCAGCTGCGCGGTCGTTGGTAATTCGGAATCTATTGCAACCTCGGCATCTATGCATATATTAAAATATAATGATTCAATGATAATAATAATGATAATGTTAATAATCCGAAAATTCTCCACTTTCCGATTTGCTCCGCAATACATCGTTAAAATACCGTGCGACAGCTTTGACTAATAAAAATACGACAAAAAAAACAGTTAAGTCACTACCGGACGGCGAGAGGCGCTGTGAGAAAGCCCGAACTCTTGTGAATCTCCTTGGGTGCGTCTCGTGCTGTTCACAGGGAAGGTACACATGCAAGGGCGACGTGTGGGCGTTCGCCGTGACCCTGTGGGAGATCCTGACGTTCGCGCGGGAGCAGCCCTTCGAGGAATTTCCGGATCATCGAATAGTGGAGAACGCGACTCACTTTTACGAGGAGGATAAGCGAAGGGTAAGTGCGCGGAATAATTCTGCGACATCTTTTCTTCTCTCTCTCGCATTGTGTCCGACGTACTTAACGTAATGAGCACACTGAGCACTTGATTTCGCGTCGAGCTTTTCAGGCCGGCTTTGAACGCCGCTATTTATTCCGTCTTTCAGACTTCTGATTACCTTATTCCGTGGATTCTCACGACTTTACTCCATTTTTCTTCTTTTCTCTCTCTCTCTCTCTCTCTCTCTCTCTCTCTCTCTCTCTCTCTCTCTCTCTCT
>NW_022639473.1:890739-895951 GCF_010583005.1 Odontomachus brunneus
CTCTCTCTCTCTCTCTCTCTCTCTCTCTCTCTCTCTCTTCTTCCCTCCTCCTCTCTCCTGTTTTTATTTTCGTTTTTTCTATTCTTCTATTTTTTGTCCTCTTTTTCTCTTTCTTTCTCGCGCACGCGGCTAATTTCAAAAGTAGCCCTCTCTCAGTATTCTGTGCCTCTCTCTTCCTCTTTTTTGAAAACGAATGTAGCGCAATTAACGTCTCGAATAAACGCGCTCCCGCGTGCCAAACACGCAATTGTAAAAGCGTGCAGTGAAAGCGCATGAACGTTGCTTGCCCGATAATTCGTGTAACGCAATAAATATCGCGTCTACCTTGCGTTCGTTTTTGCCGGCGTCGACAATGCTTCAAAATAACACGCGCACTAGAAGAATTGTTATTCCGTTATTTTCCCTCCTCTTCCGCTCCCCCCCCTCTCTCTCTCTCTCTCTCTCTCTCTCTCTCTCTCTCTCTCTCTCTCTCCAATTCTCTTTTTCTCTGTCGGTTTTGCCGACCCGCAAATATTTACTATTAATTATAACCGCGAAGTGTTCTTTAATCGCGCGGCTCGCCTCGGTTATTTTGAAACAGCATCGCGATCGATTGCAACGCGCAAGTCGATAATCCGTTTTCTATTTCGACACATTCAGGAAAAAGAGTGATGCCGAGTTATGTTTACCTTCATATGATTCGCGTGAAGAGTAATTAAATGAATTTACGCATCAATTGATCAAGCGCCATTATTAGTTTCCAATGCAAGTCAAATTTAATTCTTTTTTTATCACCATTTTCTTTTTTCTTAAACAGATGATTTTAAATTGAACCGGAAATGTCAAAATTTGTAATGTTCGCGCAAGCTTTTCGTAAGCCAAATCGATTAATTACTTTTTCTGTCAGTTGTTCATACTTGAAAAATTAAGAGCACACACTAATTATGTACTCTAATGTTAAAATTTAAAAAATTTGCGAAAAAATTACTAGATGAAAATCTAAATTCACTAACATTTTGATAATTAAAAAAAAAATTCATTAAAATTACGAAGTTTATAGAGAGAAAATTACTGAAACAGAAATTTAAATTTACTAGCAGTGTCAGAGAATTTTCAAAAGAAGTATACTAAAAATTCAGCAAATTATAAAAAAAAATTTCCAAAGGAAAAATCTGAATTTACAAAAATTTGAAATGACTAAAATTAAGCACAATTTGCAAAAATGAAATTACTGAAAAAGAAAATCTCACACATTCCTACAGATATAAATCATAAAAAAATGTGATGAAAAATGAGATTTCCTAAAGTTAGGAAATAGTACGGTCAAGTTTAGCTGTTGATAGATTAACGATATATAAGAGCATCCAAATGATGCGTCTCACCATTTGGGAGAAAATAACCCAAAAAAATACGCGTATTCTGTCGAAGTAAATAGTATCGTTAGAAATCAAAATAAAATAGGATCTATAAGAGCCAAACATATAGGCCGTAATTTATTTTTATTTTTAATCTCAGAACCTTTTAACTTGTTTTGTAATAGTTTAGTTCCTTGCAGGAATTATATAAGAAATGTAAGAAATGGGAGAGAAATTAAAGTCTTTATCGATTACATAATATGCATTATAAATGCTAATAATATTTATTAATTTAGGGTGACTTTTATCAAGCTCTAATTAATTTAATCGTCGATTAATTCCGTTGTAGCAGAATTGGCCAATAGCTATTTGTTGGTTACAAAGGAATTAATTAATTATATTAATTCGAACTTAATAAAAGTCATGCTAAATTAATAAATATTGTTAGCATTCATAATTCGTATAAAATTTTTTGTTAAAGACTTTCATCCCAACACAATACGCAATGAAACATACCACCTTTTTTGGCAATTTTTTCCCAAATAGTGAAAGCACATCACTTTAATACTTATATATCTTTAATCTACTCATAAGTAGCTGCAATTTTATCAAATAATAATTTAAGATTTCCAATAGCCGCAAAATATAAGTTAAGATTTTGTACGCCACGAAATAGCGCTGACAGCTTATGAGAGCTTGGCTCTCTTTACGAAAGAAGCGTTGACCGATTCGGCTTTTGAGAGATATACTTAAGAAGAATAATAGCGACAGAAGAGAAACGAACTTGACTCTTTCGAGAAATAAACGCGTGGTCTCAACGAGCGTCAACGAGACCACGAATCAAAATGGAGTCTCGCTTTTGTTTCGCGCAGATGATACTGCCGCTGCCAAAGAACTGCCCGAAGGAGATCTACGAGCTGATGCGCGAGTGCTGGCAGAGGAACGATGTCGACCGGCCGACGTTTCGCGAGATTCATCTGTTCCTGCAGCGCAAGAACCTCGGCTACAAACCCGGCGAGTCCAACGATACCTGATACAGAGAACTGGAAGGCTGGAACCTGATCCGGCTTTCTATGATCGGCGAGCTCAACGGCAACTGGTGGAACTGCCCATCATCGACCAAGCTAGATCAAGCCAGACCAAGTTAGTACCTAGGTGACGATCCGCAAATCGGCACGAACGAATCAACCAACCCGAGTCGCCGTCGTCGTCGTCGTCGGTTACACGCGCGTTACACGTCGGCCACGTGCCGATGACGACCGGTGGGAGCGTACGCCACCGCTGTTATCGTGACACGCTAACGTTGCAGGTAGAGTACAACGCCGGCATGTCGTCGTAGCGGACGCCTCGATCCCGGGATCGATCCCGTGGTCGATTTCGCGCGCCGACAGCGCGCTCCCCACGATTTCTTCTCACACGACGTCGGCGTGGAGTCTCTCCTCTTCGAGCCGCGCGTACGTACATCGTACACACGCTGTTGTGAATAGCGTTAGCTAACCGACAACCGGTATGAATCGCACAAATCACTGTCGCCGTAGTAGCAGCAACAGCAGCAGCAGCAGTGCGCACTTCGCGAAGGAGCGCGTGGATCTCGCGATTCTCGCGGTTTCTCACGCCAACGAGCGGGCGAATAGCCGAAGCCGAAGAGCGCACGGGTCGTTATCACCGTCGAGAGGACGGATGGGTCGACGTCCGTCCGTCCTGTCGGCCGTCGCTTGCGTAACGTTTGACAATTGACAATAGCCGTAACAATGTTCGTTTCTTAGTTGACGATTCGCGATGGAATTCCAGCCGGGATCCTATTTGTAATTTCGTGAGCCGCGTTACGCTCTACGTGCCCGAGGATTTATTATTCGCGTGTGTGTGCGTGTGTGTATGTATGTGTATGTGTGCGCACTCGTCTTCATGTAAGTGTTATATTGCGATTTCGAGCAATGGAACTGTGCGTCCCGGCGCGGGGATTCCGTCGCGAATCAGACCGATCGTCCACGAAGCGGGCGTTATACGACAAGCGCGCTGCGCTTGTTCACCCTTTGATCCCGTGCATCGTTTCTCCCGCCAATCCCGAGAATACGAACTGTCAGCGCGGAAAAAAGCTTGCGACACTTTTTTCCTCTCCCAATGAATTTCGCAACGCGGATCTGTCCGATAGGGAAATTTGTTTCTCAGTTATTCTTGGATCCCGATCCCGCGGATGCGTTCCCAAGTTCGTCAGGGTGAATGTGACGCGAGCTTTCTTCCGTCATGTTTGTACAATCGTAACTGTCATGGTTGACACATTTATGTCACAATTTTTGGTTTCCCAATTTATATTTATTCTCTCCCAATTAAATTCATTTAACTATATTTATTCTTCTAATTTAATCATTAGAATTATTTAAAATGGCTGCGCGATTTAAAGCGACATCACGATTTAATCATTAAAACAATCAAGTTCTTTCTTTGAACTCCCACAATCGAGAAAAAACATTCGAATGCAAAGAATCATTTTTTTTAACTTCTTCAGTAGTATACCCGAAATTTAGTGATAAAATAATAAATTTTTCTTTTAATTTAAACATTTTTTTCTAATCTACAGTAAATGGAAGTAAAAATGAAATATATCTCGTATTCATATTTTTAAAATTTCTATTTAAAAAAATAGCAATAAAAAAGGAGAAATCTAAATATGAATGAAAAAAAAAGACAAATGTAAACATATCTAAATCTAGAAATCTTTAAAAGAAATTATCTTAAAGAGAATCGCGCAGTCGTTTTAAATCGTTACAGAAAAGATTAATGAGACAGATCAACAGTCTACAAAGATTTCTCATTTATCCCTCAGAAATAATGTAGTGCAATATTTTCTGTAATATTTCCCGACCTATCAACGGCTAAATTTAGTTCATAAGAAACAAAAATTTCGTTTTCTTCAGTTAAAATGCGTTTGGCTCGTTTATTGTAACGTCTATTCAACGATCAAGACCTTTTTTCTTCATGTTCTTCGTAATATAATATTTTGATCGCCGTATGGAAAAAAGAGTGTCAACCACTGAAGCGGCAAGATTGTACAGTCGATTCTCGGGCGACTGCCACGCGCTCACTCGATGCGCGACACTTTCCTTCATCGCTCGCCCTTCCGACTTGTCTTCGCGCAACCTGTCTCTCCCTCGACTTCGTCACACGTGTTGCCCGCGGAAGTGCGCGTGAACGAGGCGGGCAACGACACGACGATCGCGGAGAGTGTGCACGGCGAGTATCGATGTCGCGCGCGATCCGAATGGGATAGATTATGATTTGATCCGCGGCATTCGATACGAAATGGAACGTTTCGAAGCGCCGGCAATACGCGCGGGGAGCACGTTCGATAAATCGCGCGCACGCTATCCCCCTCCCCGAAATTGATACTGTCAGCAAACAAGCTTATGATATTCCTCGCCGTAACGGCACTCGTGTCACGTTCGGGATATACGCGGGGGATCGGACTCGAAAATCGCGCGCCGCACGGCTACGGTGACGTATCCGCCGGCTCGCTGCGCGGCTCTCGGGAGGAAGGGAAAGGGAAAAAGAGGTGAAAAGAAGCGAAGAAATGAGAAAAAGGGGGAGAAAAAAGCCCACATCGGGAGTCGCGGAATCGCGGAGACAGCGCGTCGACTTTCACTTTCGCCGAGATCACGGTGTATCCGTTTTCGCGCGAGCCTTTTGTATGTCACTTTCGTATAGACGCGAAAAGAGATTTTTTTCTCCGCGGGATATAGATCTACACGTATATCTATACACACATACACACATATTATATATATATATATATATATATATATATATATATAGAGAGAGTTTTTAAGAGCGATTATGCGAGTTGTTTTTAGAAGAACGGAGTGTATACGAGATGTCTTGCA
>NW_022639473.1:897046-973285 GCF_010583005.1 Odontomachus brunneus
GGGGAGGCTTAAATCTGGTTAGTGGAACTCGCATAAAAAGAGGAAATCTTAAAGAATATAGGTTTGCGAGCTAGTCGTTTTTGGAATACTTGAATTTTTATTTTGCAAATTTTCTATATGATTAAAGGTGCTGCTAAATGACAAAAGTTTCAGAGAGAATTTAAAGTACCGGCATTTTACGCGAAATTTCATTCACATATTTTTAATTTTTGAGTGTTTTTCTTCCGTGTAATTTCACGAAACAAATTAGATTAATAGAGGAACGACCCGGCATCGGGTCGTTCCTCCCTGATGAAGCGGATTGAAATGTTCGCGAAACGTCGGAATCAAACAAAGATGAATCCACGCGGCTCAAACCAAGAAATCAAATCTAAAATTAGATTAATTTTTGTGGAAATATTAAAGACAAAAAATAAAAACCTTTTAGATGATACTTTATAACTATTAAAAACAGAGAACTATCTTTATAATATGAAATTAAAGTGTCATAGTATTATCGTAAAATCGTAAGTTAATTTCCGTCTTGATTTCAATACAGCCGATTCATTTTATGAGAAAAATAAGATTAATTTTGAAAAATGTCAAAAGCACAAAATAAATATTTTTCATTGCAAATTTATTTCTGTATTAATTTCAAAATAATCAGTCAATTTCGCGAGAAAATTAGTTTTTAAAAAAGTCATAATCAGAAAATAAAATTTTTTTTTCACCTTGTAACACCATCGGAAACAGAAAACTATTTTTTATCGTAAATTAATTTCTATCTTAATCTAAAAACAATCAAATTTCGCAAAACAAATTCGACTGACTTTCAGAGATATCATAATTAAAAAATAAAAATTTCTCTTGATTGCACTTCGTAAATATGAGAAACATAAAAAAATATCTAAGATATCAAGTCAACACGCGTTTCACAGGTATCTCAAGAACGATTAGTTTGCAAATTTTTGTTCAACGCGCTTCATCAGTCACGCATATGTACGTGCCCCATGGGCTTCATAAAATAAAAAATTTCAAATACATATCATATATTCTTGCGACATAAATAATTGTTTCTCTTCATAAAAGAGCAGATCAGCGCGAGAGACCTTTGAGACTTCCCTCTTCGTCGTTGCGAGTTCTATCAGTCGCAGAATCAAGTCTCGACTAGAGTTGCCAAATGTCCTTCCTTAGGAAGGTAGCCAAAATTTTCATATCCTGCTAAGGACGCTATTTATCCTTCTCTACTGCATAGAAGGAGCTTTTCGTCTAAATTTTGTCTGAAAATTGTTTAAAGTTTGCAAGTATTATCCTAAAGTATTTATTCACTGAAAATTGACGTTAGGAAAGTTGTCGTGATAGACACTTCTTCCTGACGATCTTTTTTTTTGTCAAAATTTTTGATACTTTCCGTATCAACTTATAAATATGGCAACTCTAGTCTCGATCGAAAATTCCGAAACGTCCAGCGTGTCGCGAGTGTACACGACCGAGTCGGTCGACCTGGTGGCGCGTTTCCTGCGGCGTTTTTCGCGCCGGCGACAGATCGACGCGACGAGAGCGTGGCGCGCTTTGCGCACTGATCTGAGAGTCCGCAAGCTCTCTCCTCGCGAGCAAACAACCACAAGCACAGTCTACCTACCGATCGTTGAATCGCGCGCAATCGACAACTCCCTCCCGCCGATTGACTCCCGGCGACGCGATTTCTCGTTAACTTTTCCATCGGGTGCGCCGCGCGGGGAGTCGCGCGAGTGGAATTATGCACGGACGTCGTCGTCGCTTCGAGCGGAGCGCGAGCTCTCATCGTTGCACAAGAGAATTACGAAATGAGTTTCGAGAGTAGGAGAGCGCGCTAAATTAATCGGACCGTTGCGCGCCGCACAAGGAGGGAACGTTTCTCCCGTTTCTTTTCTTTTCCTTTTTCTCCCTTCATCCTCCTCTCCTTTCTGATCTTTTCCTCGTCCTTTTTTTAACCTCGAGGAGTTCGAAAAAGGAGGGTAATCTTAAGCCGCGAGTTTGCGTTAAGTTTCCTCGAACTACCGTTAAGCTTAAGATGCGCTTTAGCCCAAGTGCATAAATGTTTGACAATACCATTAGAGAGGTTGCAGTAAAAAAAAAATTCATATAGAGTGTGTAAAGAATGTTATCGGAATTAATCCGATGGTGTGTAAATGGTTAGGTCGATTATCGCGGGCCGCCGATAATTCTACACGAGAGAGATCGTCTTGGCGGTCGCGCGTTCACATGATCGTCGTTGTTTCGGGCGGGGGCAGAGAGTGGGAAATCATGATTTTACCCTTCCTCTATCTTCGATTCACCAGAAAATCTGGTCATAAGCTGGATGTGTCGCGTTTTTAGAAGGGAGGGAGAGAAAAACAAGGAGACGGAAAGCAGAATAGCGAAAGAACCAGAGGGAAACAGAGATAGAAATACAGAGGAGAAGAGGGAGGGGAAAGGAGAGAAAGAAGCACGTGTGACCTGACGTTAAGTTTATAGCGTGGAATAGGGATGGGCGATTTACCCGGTGAACGCTTTCCGCGTCACTCACGATACGCGCGAAGTACGCACGGAGATTTATTGCATTAACATCGCAATGATACAGTTAAACGCGTTTTGGTAGCAGGGAAACAAAATTTCCGGTTCTTGAAAACCGAATTTGATTTATGATTGATAAAACAGAAACTGTTTTCTTCAACCAAAACGCTTTTAATTGTGTCACTGTTGCGTTAATTCAACGTTAACACTACTAAACGTTTTGAAAAAGTTGATTAAATTAACATGATATCGTGACACAACTAAACGTGTTTAGGAAACAGAATTTCTGACTCTTAAAAAACGAATTTAACTTTCCAAGATCAAAAATTCTGTTTTCTTCAACTAAAAGGCCTTTACACTGAGGGAAAAATTACCTTAAAATCAACAAGTATTTCTTTGATTTTCTTTATTTCTTTGATTTTCTTTATTTTCTTTGATTTTCTTTATTTAAACCAAATGTATTTACTTAAATCAGGTAAACAATATTTTATTTAAATAAAGAGAAGTTAGATTTAAATAAATATGTTAATGGCACCCATCAAAGAAATATTTGTTGATTTTAAGGTAATTTTTCCCTCAGTAGTTGTGTCATTGTTACGTTAATTCAACATTAACACAACTATACGCGTTTTGGTAGAAAGAAACAGAATTTCTGGTTTTTACGAATCAAATTTATTTCTTAAGAACCAGAAATTCTGTTTCTCTCAAACGCCTTTTGTTGTGTAATTGTCACGCTAGTTCAACGAGTCTTTTTGCTCCATACAGCCGATTGTTCCACCGTAATCCGTGAATGTTTGATATCTCAATACGGGCCGGTGAATGCACGCGTCGTGTTTGATTATTTCCGTGATTTCTCCGGCGATTAAAATTCTTACGACCGTTCCACACGTTCGTTCGTTCATAACGCGAGCGCGTATGACCGCAAAGAACGGCGCGAAAATACATTTCCCGGGTAAATGGCTGTCGTTAGCGCGAAATAATGAGAGACTTATATACTTGTTAGGAGAGAGTGGTTTCTGTACGGAGCGTATATAGGCGAAAAGAAGATAAATAGCCGCGCACGGAACATGACGGCGAGTGTATATCTCGCGTGACGTGTTCAGACAGATAGATAGATAGATAAATAGATAGAGAGAGAGAAAGAGAGGGAGAGGATGAGAGTGGGAATGAGTGAGAGAATAATTTTAACGTCGCGTAAATCCCGATACATTGTTCTAGGCACGTTCTAGCCTCGCGCGAGAGTTCAGCGACTCACGCTCGTGATTTGTAAGATAATTAAGAGCGTAGGATTAAATATAAGCGATGAATATGTGTACGGTTATAAGTGGTTACGCGAAGGGGTCCACTTTCTGTTTCTCTCGTCGTTTGTTTGCCCGCTCGTCGTTGAACTCCTGGAGCGAGATCCACTCCAGGGATCTCCTGAGCCCCGAAAGCGGAACGAACGTTTCTTTGATCGTGTCGCTTCCTCCTCGTATGTGTGTATGTCTATCGCGTTTCTCCTTTTCCTCCCTCTTCGCCTTGATATAATGTAATGCGAGTGTTCCCCTCGTGTTCCTCCTCCCCTTCGATCACTCGTTAACACGTTAACTGTCACGGTGCTCACCGATGATATAATATTGCTGCGTGTCTCTAATTTGCGTATAAAACATTACCAACCGCGTATAACTCGTTAATATTAAATTATAAATTAATATATTCATGGTAATAGTAAGAGTTTATCTCTCATTATTACCATGATCTGGACAATCGATGATGGAAACTTTACCATCTTTTTAATGTCATTTATGAACCAAACACACTCTATAAAATTAATAACAAAATTTATATTATACTGATAAGTGTAAATTTATATTATTACGTTGAGTAACAACAGATTTACCAAGTCATACACGTAGATTTGCATATTATATTTTACATGACACATTGTTTATAGAAAATTTCGATATTTTTCGTATTTCTTTTTGCATTCTTTTTCGTCATCTTATGTAATAAATATAAGTGCTACAGGAACCAATATCGTATATTGAGAAAAAAGTTCTTGAAAATTTATTTGTGGGATATAAAGTTTACTCACAGAAAGATAAACTTTATATCCTACCAATAAATTTCCAAGTACTTTTTCTCAATGTAAAGGATGCAACTTTTACGAATGGGAGATAGTGAAGTTGTTGCCAAATTTACGTATACATCTGTGTCTCCGAGTACAACTGATAAAAAATGTATCAATGAAACGAGCTGAGAAGTATATACGTCGAGAATTGCATTTATTTGCCACAAATTTTAGCGGATCAAACTTGAATTAAACGTTGAAATAATTAGAGGAAATCAACAGAAAACGTGTTAACGAGTCATCCTCGAGAAAGAACAACCGAAACACCATTTTTCAATTGCCAACCGGGCGGTATTCGCATACTAAAAAAAAGATTTGTTTGACGAAACCAGAATTTAGTGAAAATGGAATCAATCAAATTTTTGGGAAAACAAATATTTGGTAATTACAACCAAAAAATTAAATTGCCCCGATTTTGCTTTACTTAATGACTAAGTAAATATATTACTGAAAAAATAAAGAAAAATAGCGACAATTAAATTTTTTGTTGTAATTACCAAACATTTGGTTGATCCCATTTTAACTAAACTCTGATTTCGTCAACCAAATCTTCTTCTCAGTGCAATATCCGATGAAAAATTCGGCTTTAAAGGGCGAGCCTCGTTCTCCCCGTGAGTCTCAACGACGACGAACGATCGACGGGCGAGAAAGACCTCTCGCACGACTGCACTCAATTTCGACTATCGCTAGATTCCATTGCGAGACAATGGGAAAATCCATAATGTTGTTTCCGCGACACGACGTTGATCACTTTAATATGTAAGCTTTAAGAACAATAAATTGAGAAGAAAGAAATTCTTGAGGACTACTGCCAGGCTGCATCTGCGAAAGCGCGTGTGTATATCGAGTGATGTGATGTATTAGTACATATTATATATATCCGTCGCGCGCGAGACGATCTCGACTCGAATCGTCCGGAGAATCGATCAATTATCCCGTTACGAGTCCCACTTCGGACTCCTCTTCGTACAGCCGTGTATTCGCAAAATGCCCCTTCGAATGTTTCCGGTGCGAACGATACGTGATTGTCAAGAGAGAGAGAGAGAGGGAGGGAGGGAGAGAGAGAGAGAGGGAGAGTGAGTGAATGAGTGAGAGAGATCGATCAACTCCCTTTAAAAGAAAGCTGGGTACCGATCAAATGCAGTTTCAAATTGTGCAGTTTTTTTATTTAATTGTAGAATTTAATCGTAGAATTGCAAATGTTTATGCACAGAGTGAAAATACAAATGCCAACAAATAGCGGAATATCCTATATTATATCAAATATAAAAAAGAATTTTGTAACTATAAAATTCACTTAAATTTTTTAAAAAATTAAAATTAGAAGTCAGATTATATATATATTTTATACACGGAGTGAAAAATTATTTCGTGTGACGCACACAAGAATTAAATTAAATCAAAATTATTTAATTTAATAAAAGTTGAATTAAATTAAATAAAAAATATTGCATATTAAATTACCGTGTAAATAAAAAATTGCTTTTTGCTTTTCACGCAACACAGGTTATTCCCCCATTCGTTAGCATTAAATGATTAAAAGATATTTTTTTATTTATGAAATTCTTTTTTAATTTTGATATATTGCATCGGGTACTGCGCCATTTTAATTTATATTTGCACTTTCACTCTGTGTAAACGTTTGCAATTCAACACGAGTAAATAAAAAAAAACAGTGCAAAATACCAGAACTGCATTATGCCGATATCTACACAGAAAAAACGTTTGGACCAGGAATCTTGTCAACTTGAACAGAATTCTGATAACTCCAGCTGGAATTTCTGGTCCGTTCGGATTTCACCAGAAATTTCGTTGATTCAGCCAAACTTTTTTTCTTTCCGTGTAGCATCCCCGCGATACTAACAAATAAACATATCCAAGCGGTACACTCCGATTTCTTTCTAATTTGGCACAAATGTAGAAGTACAAAAAATATTTAGGTCATATTTTTTCATTTTGGCCCACTTTGACTTTCATGGGCAGTTTATAGTTTTTTAATGTTCTCACTCCTATCATCAACAAGTGCAACAAAAATGCATAAGAAATAAAGTTGAATACAAGATATAGTTAAATAATTTTAACAAGATCTGCATAGCTGAGACACGAATCATTCTAAATTTCTTTAGCCGAGATTTCAACCGAAATATTTTAAGTCTGTGCTAAATTAGTCAGAAATGGTTCGAATCTCGACCAAACCAAAAAATCTGGCAATTTTAATTAAAATTATAACAAAATCGGCATAGCTGATTCGATGAGACACGAATCATTTTAAATTTCTTTAGTCCAGATTTCAACCAAAACATTTCAAATCTGTACTAGATTAGTCAAAAATGATTTGAATCTCGGCTAAACTATGAGAAAGAGAGAAATCCGGCAATTTTAATTAAAATTTTAACAAAATCGACATAGCTAAGACACTCATTGTAAATTTCTTTAGCCAAGATTCCAACCGAAATATTTCAAATCTGTGTTAAATTAGTAAAAAATGGTTCGAATCTCGACCAAACCGAGAATTATTTGTAAAATAATTTTTTTCAACTTTCTACATGTTTTGTTGAAACATTTTATTATTTATACAAATAATTTTACACATTTAACCTCATAGTCATAATCAGCAAACCAAAAACGCCTATATCTTGTATTTAATTTTATTACTTATGCATTTTTGTTGCACTTGTTGATGATATGAGTGAGAACATTAAAAAGCTATAAGCTGCTCGTGAAACTCAAAGTGGGCCAAAATAAAAAAGTATGACCTAAATATTTTTATATTTCTACATTTGTGTTAAATTAAAAAGAAATCGAAGTGTAACCTTTGGATAGGTTTACTTGTAAGAGACTACTAAAGCAGTCAAAATGACGGGTCTGTAAGTTGTAATTTCATAGGAAAATTACTCAAATTTTTAACGGTGCGTTTTATATTTTTAATTGACATTGTGAATAAAAAAGACTAAAGAAAATAAAGAAGCGCTTTTCTTTTCCCTTGTATTACGTATTTTTTGAAAAAGCCTGTCATTTTGACTGCTCTGATAAAATCATCGGTAGTTCTAGTGTTAAGTTCGCCCTTCCCGCGAACTCCCAAGTCAAACGTTCGATCTTGCAGGACTCGCGGACGACACACTGAGAAAGAGACACTTGAGAATTACGGGGTATGAAGTTATTTCACAGAAACAAATTTCGTTTCTCAGAGATAAACTTTATATCTCACAAATAAATTTTCAAGTATTTTTCTCTCAGCGTATCTTTCACAGGGAGCTGAAAGAATGTATATAATCGCTCGCGTAGATATGTTGATATATACAGCGGTGTAATAATGTTAGATCAAGGCCTCCTGCACGATCGAATCCCGCACTTTCTACGCGTGTATGTGTGTACCTTCCTGCAAAAAGAAATGCGAGACTTTCGAATCGCCCGGCGTCGCTCCTCGTTATTCGCCTCGGTCGCTTTCGTTCAGCTTCAACGAAGGTAAGGAAAGCGCATTCCATTCGAGCGGCACGTTCGTCGTTAACACGTTTTGCACCGTGTAGCCCACGCTGCACCTTTCGCACAGGCTGTTTGATATTTCGCCTATAAAACGGAAATATTCTTCTGCCTCTTTAAATCGTGAAATACCCTAAGTATTTTAGCTTAATAGATGTGAAATTTAACAAACATGAGGAATTCAATTGTTACTTAGCAAATGTAATAACATGGACGACGAGTCGTGTACAAAATTGACCTGGTGCAGAATATATTAATGCTCAACGGGACGCCATGCACTCAGATAGACTTTCACGATTGTCATGTGAGATGTTTGCTCCGTAAATGCAGTAAAAAACTGTAACGTTTTCATCGGTGATGGAACTCTACCCACAATAGAATTACGATGGGAACTTCATCATTTTTTAATTGCATTTGTGGAAGAAACATGCTGTGTTTTTAATCGTCAATTTGCATAATGATCAACTAGGGAAAATTTTTTGTTATATTAATGCAGCAATAAATTTATTCTACTAAAATTTACTAAAATTAATTGTTTAAGAATTGCATGTATATTCACTAGATACAAATTGACTGAATTCTTTCGGATCATTATGTTACACTTTGCACACGGAAAAAGAAGTTTGGTTAGATTAAACGAATTTCTAATAAAATGAGAACGAACCAGAAATTCCGGTTGAAGTGTTAACTTCAACAGAATTCCAGTAATATAAACAGAAATTTTCTGGTTCGTTTATGCTTCAGAAATTGTTTAATCCAACTAAACGTACTTTTCCTATGCATGACACATTGTTTCTGGCAAGTTCTAAGTCACTTCATTCGCATTTTCACTTCATTACTCTGTGTGAAGCGCTCGCAAAAGATACAATCTTTACATATCGCGTAAATAAAACCGTCAATAAAATCGTCGCGAAATTTGCGTGCATCTGTCTATCTCGGTAGTAACTTAACTTCCACACATTGAACAGAGAAGGAGAGAAAGATTCAAATAACGACATATCGTGCATCACGTATCACGTATACCTTTGGTAATCTCATCATTGGGAATTCAACATATCGTGCGCGACATATCATCGCCGTTTCGCCGGAGAGACGCGACTGATTCACCCATTTCCGCGATTCTTTTTGCGGGAAGCGCGACCCAACTGGTCCACAGCCAGATGTTTCCCAGGGGAAACATGTGTGTGCGCGAACAAATGTAGATTACAATTACGATTATGACTACGAGATCGCGTAACCATTGCTCCGCCAACTGTCTGTCTGTGTGTGTGTCTCACCGTAGCAAATAATCCGCCGAGAGGGCGGCCGCAAGACACTTTGTACGACGTTTAATAATCGCTGCGAATGAAAAATCGCCGCGACGTGGTTGCAACGGCGAGAAATGGCGAGAGGAGAACGAGAACGAGCCGATCTAAGTTCGCGAAGAACTCGAAACGCTTCCAGCACCGTGGTCCGCGCAAGCCCCTCAAATCGCGCCGGGAGCGACTTCAAGTCCGCAAGTCCAAGTGTGTTACTCAAGCTGGATCTCCTTTTACGGCGTTTCTCACCGCTTTGAGTCGCGTCAACGCTTAAAGGCATTAAGTAATCATAATTTATATGCCTCAGAACCGGTCGTTCTAACTTCTTGGTAAACTAATAGTTACATAACATGTAAAAACAAAGACTGACATATGATTGATCTGTTAAAGTTAGCTTACTTAAAGGTTGAAAAAATTGGCCCTTAGGACCAGTTGTCCAAACTCCTTGATAAATTAACTGATAATTAAATCATATGTCTGTCTTTGTCTAAATTGAAAGAAAAACAAAGACAACATGCGATTTAATTCTATCAGTTAATTTACCAAGAAGTTGGAACAACCGGCCCTTAAACTCGTATCAATAATAGTGAAACTTGCCTTAGGTGAGATACTTAGATTCGAATCTGGAGCTAGGTGTGAGTTTTTAATTGAATCGTAATAACAAATGCAATGTTGCATATATTATATCACCTACATGAAAAACTTAAAACTCTGAGTTCAAAACTGAATATCTCACGAGAAATAAGTTACAAGTGACGACTATTGATGCAGGTCTGTGTGTCGAATGACGCGATTTCAGAACCGCGAGTCCAATTACACGCATGTGCGTTCGAGGATAACACACTTGGACCTGCAGTGCCCGCGCGCGATAATCGAGCCGAGTCGAGTCGGGGACGACGACGTTCACGGCAAACCGGGAAAAACACTCGCGAGGTTTGAATAATGAAATCTCCCCGCCGTTGCCGCCGCTGCCTCGAAATCCGAAGAGATATCACTTAGTCGCGTCGCGCAACGCGATCCGATGCGCCGTCACGTCGGGAAAAAGACAATATCGCGAGATTCGACAGTGGCGCGAAATACGATTCGATGAGAGGGAGAGAAAGAGAGAAAGAGAAAGGGAGAGAAGCGGCGGGAGAAGGAGTGAAGAACTTCGCGTTCGTCTCTCCGGCGAGCGAAAAAGATTTACACAATTTATTCGGGCATCGTTCGAGCGCGCCCTCTCCCTCCTCCTCTCTCTCTCGCTCTTTTCCGGGCCGGGAACCTGATTTTCGTTAAACAACGAGTTTTCTCTTTTACCGGCTCAAACGAGTTCTATTTTTCATGCGTACGCAGCCAATGGCAAACGCAGCAGCGGCAGCAGCGGTGGCGGGCCGCTCTCACTCGGCTCGCCTCTCTTGCCGTTAGACGCAAACAAAAGTCGAAACTCGGACGCTCCCGAGTATACGCGGATTCCGCGCGTTTGCCGATGGAATTTAATATCTGCTGCCTTCGTTACGAAACACACACGCGACCGTGCTTTTTCCGCCCCTTTCCCGTTCTCGCCTCATCCCGCCCCTCTCGCTCTTCGTCCTTCGCGCTCGTATCTCAATGCGATCGAGGTATCGGCCGGGAGACACGATCTTTTGCTACAAATGTACGAATAAAACGGCACGAATTGGAAAGGAAAAAAGCGCGAGTGAGGGAGAGTGGGAGAGGAACGAAAGAAAAACGTGGCGAATGGGATTAAATTCTCGCATCGCGGACGCGTACTTCGTGATTGACGTTTCGGTCTCTCTCTCTCTGTGTCTCTGTCTCTTTTTGCCTCGCGCTCTTTGCCGGCGTTTTCGGCATTTTCTCGCCCTTTGACCTCCGGATATCGCACGCGCGCACGATACACGCTCGCGGAACTTGCACGAGCGAACGATTTCGTCGATTATCGTCCGGAGGCGCAGCCCTTTTCTCTTGAAAAATTTCGCTACACGCGAGCGCGGATCCCCCCTCGCGAATAAATAAATAAAACGGACCGTACCGTCCGATGTATAAAAGAGTAATCTGTAATCTGCGGCGGGCTTAACGTTTCGCCGGAATCCCGCCGCGAATCCGGACGCGAATCCATGGAAATCGTAGTTGCGAATCGCAAGAGCGTAAAATCGCCGGCTTCTTGACGTCGAAGTGTCGTTCGTTCACTGAGGGAAAAGTGCGAGGGGATTATTTATACTACTATAACGACAGGTTTGTGATTATAACTGTATGATGAAATGATTACACAGTCTAGAAAAGCGTTATTGTTGTGTCACTATAGCAACATGCTAGCAACTAAAAATATATGTAGTAAAATACTTGCACTCAAGAGAATCGTTCTACAGTTTCACTATATAGTAGTGCATACGTGATTATAATCGTATGAAATTTTTATAGTCGGGGAAAACTCACTTTTGCAGCATATCCGTGGTTATAGCTGTACGTGTAATAAAATAGTTGAATGATAAAACAGTTTAGTCACAAATATAATCGTAACAGTATAGTCGCGTATATGCTGCTTACTGCAAAAGTGCATTTTCTCCGACTATAAAAATTTCACTATACGATTATAATCGTAGTGCGCCACTATAATGAAACTGCAGAACAATTCGACTGCAAGTTTTTCACTATACATGTTTCTAATCGCTAGCATGTTGCTACAGTGACATAACAATAACGCTTTTCTTGACTGTGTAACCACTTCATCATATAGTCACAAACCTGTCATTATAGTAGCAGAAATGGTCTCCTCACCTGTTTATCCGAAATTGCTACAATGTCGTTAATAATGCCCTCATATGTACACGTTACTACTCTACTGCCAGTTTTCCGTTATGGGCTTTCTACAATAAGCCGTTAGTCGTAACATATAACGCATCATAACGCATAACACATAAGAGAATCCACCAATCAGAATTTTTCATTTCTATTCTGAAAGACTGCAATCGGTGAATTTTCTTATGTGTTACGACTTATTGTAGATGGCTTATTGTAGAAAGCCCATCAGAACACCAAGAAGGTACGCGGAAGATACGCCGAAAATGACCACAACTCACAGTAGGACTGACAATTTTTCCCTCAGTGTCGCACGCGGACCGCGGACATTACGGTATTTCACACGCTGCAATGAGGGATAACCGTCGTGTTGTCCAGCGAGCATAATTTAAGCGCGAGATCGATCTGCGGCCGACACCTCGCCCAATCGCGTCGCGATTTGTGTCGCCTCACTTTAGTCAAATAGAAATCGCCGCGTTCCAAGCCGGCCGCCGTCGTTGTCGTTGCGTTGCTGTCGGCGGACACGCACGCACGGAGCGGCAAAACGACGCCAATCTCTGCGTGCAAATATAAACGGCGAAATGGGTTGTAAATAAGCGGAATGCGCACGAGTCCGCGCGCGCTCTGCCGTCGCTAGCGCAGGGCCAGTTATCTATTGTTATCGGCGGACATATTGACTATCGTATCGCGGTCAAACATACCTCCGGCTGTCCCCTCTCTTTCCTCCTCGCGACCCTGTATAAATGTCACGCACCACCACCTGTATTTAATACGTTTGTACATAGCGATTCGTTTTCAATAAATATTCAACGCTTTGATTTCTGCGGCCTCTGCTCACTACCACGGTGTATGTGTCGCCCTCTTTGTGTCTCCTCCGCGCTCGACGCGCGTCCTTGTATTCCTCGTTCTTCTCGTAGCGGAATCTCGCTCGGAATGTGGCGAAAATACCGTCACTCGTAAAAAGTTGCAAGAGGAAGAGCCGACTTTTCAATAACGGTTTGCGCGCAAATTCAAGTTCAGCCCTATTCTGACAAATGTATCTGGCGTGTATTTGCTTAAACGAAGTCTGACTCAATGTCTGCATATTTCTGCTACTATTTCTTACTACTGGTTATCATTTCTGTTACTATAATGATATATACTAATGATATACTATAATGATATACTTGTGGCTACAATCGTACGATAAAATGGTTACAGTCAAGAAAAGCGTTATTGTGTCATTATAGCAACTATACTATAATAGTCACTATATTAGCGACTAAAAGTGTATATGATAAAATATTTATACAGTTAAATTCTAATCTAAGATTAAGACTATTGATGATGCAAAATGGAGAATTAACTCTCTGTATGAATAAAAACTCGCTTAAATTCTCAAGTGACTCTGTGGTCACTCTGCTTTTTTCGAGTGAAATCTCGCTCCAGGAAATTCAGAGACCAAGTAACGCCGTCAACGTGTCGAGAGAGGACCATGATCATAGTCCGGAGGTTTCGTCGAGTTCAGGTAAGTGCATTAGTCATAACGTGTTTCCGTCTCCTTCTCCCTCTCTCTCATTCTCTCACTCTCAGAGACGACGCGAAATTAGCAGCGCAAGAATGTCGCGCGCGTATCGCGTGCCGTAAACTCGATTACTGTATAATAATACGCCACATCTCGACGACACGTTCCCATAAAAATAACGTGCCGTTTCGGCGGTTCCTCAAGAGGAGGTGTTCGGAGAGACCGCGTCAGGTGTGTGGCCGTTAACGTTAACGTCGCTGGCGATACTTCCGGAAAGTCAGGTAAATCATTTCCACGGAAACGCAACTTTTCCATTATCTTGAGGTATTCATTCTTATTTCCTCCCATTTCCCCACCGTCCACCCGTCCTCCCTTCTCCCTCTCTGCCTTGCTTGCCTTCCTTCCTTCCTTTCTTCCCCGCGTCTTTAATTTAAACGGGTCGCGCGCTCGAGTTTCTCGATTCGTCGGGGCGCGTTCACTCTATTATTATTTTCTTCTCCCTTTTCACCGTGAAAACATCCTTTAATTAAGTCGCTCCAATTCATTACCGTTGCACCGACATAGATAGCTATAGTGTAGGCATGAGAGACGCACAACTTTCCGCTCTCACTCTCTTTCTCTTTCTCATGAGGCATCTCCCTCGCGAAAGCATCGCGAGAAATTGCGTACTGAAACGCATAACGCCACGATCGCTCTCGTTATTTGCAGCTCGGTCGCTATTAAAGTCGCAATTTGGCCCACTAAGCTTCTCTTTCAAGAGAGAGAAAGAGAGAGAAAGAGATGAAGAGAGAGAAAATGAAAATGTCCCGCGAGCGGCACTTTCTTTCCGCAAATTCCTCGATAAATTGTACATCATCCGCGCCTCGTCGAAATGTCACGAGAAACAGAGAAAGAGAGAGAGAGAAGAAAGAGAGACTTGGTCGATTGTTTTAAACAACTTCGCGGCTCAATCGGACCGATCCAACGAGTACAACGAACATCGGACCGACAGGAACGTCGCCAACGTCATGTCTTCCGCGGTATCGCACGGATCACTCGACATATCGATGATGGGGACGCACGATAAACCGTTATTTTCCTTTCGTGCATGTTGCCCTCCACCATAAAAAAAAAGAAAAGAGAAAGAACTTTCTGCCGAGCGGTT
This sequence comes from Odontomachus brunneus, assembly GCF_010583005.1. Taxonomy (NCBI): domain Eukaryota; kingdom Metazoa; phylum Arthropoda; class Insecta; order Hymenoptera; family Formicidae; genus Odontomachus; species Odontomachus brunneus. Next base: position 911,872 of record NW_022639473.1, read on the forward strand.
AATGAAAACGGATTGCCGCGTCTCGTAGCCATCGACTCGCACAGCGACGTCGGCGACGGCGACTCCTCGCGGCGACACGCACCGTCGTGGTGCGTGCGTAATTTGAACGTCCGCCGCCGGCCGCCGTCGTGTAGTTACTTCTTCGAATAACCCTCATCGAAGCAGCTTATCGCGACGGATTTGCACGTGGATGTGGCCACTTGGGCATCTGATAAGAGTCGAGTCGCCGGCCAAAGAGTTGTGGCCACTTCGTGAATCGCGTGTGTGTGCTCCCATGAGCAGCCAAGGTTGAGAATAGAACTGAGAGAGTGAGGGGGAGAGGCGGACAGAGAGAGAGAGGGTACAGGAGAGAAAGAGAGAGAAAGGAGAGGGGAAAGTGAGAGAGAGAGAGAGAGAGGTAGAATGGGAAAGAGAGGGACAAGAACTGAAATTGGGACAAGAGCAGAGACAAAGACAGAGATAGGAACAGATACAGGGACAAAGCCAGAGACAGAGAGAGAGAAAAAGGAAGAGAGAGAGAGAGAGAGAGAAAGAGAGAGAGAAGATGCAGGGTTAATCCGACGCGTAACACCCCGCGCGGGTATGCGCCTTCGAAAATTCTCGCGTCCGATCGGATTAACGCGCGATAGGATGCCCATTTCCCCCAGGAAGCGTTGCGCGTCCCGATAGCCGGGGAAAGAATTAATAATTCCGGCGGGGGCGGTGGGTGGAGTGATCGGATTCACGGAGCTTTTGCAGGGAGTGTAAGCGTTATTAACGTATGTATTAGCGCCTCGTTCTGCGCCGTTTCGCTGTCGCGCCTCTCTCGCGGATTGAGACAGACATTTGCCATCTCGATAAATTCGCCTCGAATTCGTTCGCACATTGGAGCCTCTCGCGAGAGGCAGGATTGGACGCGGATTTGTTAGAGGAAAATTCGACTGGATTAGGTGGATTTGTGCTACTTCGTGGACTGAGTGTTTAGATGGAATATCACTCGCGGGAAGTCTGAGAGCGGATTAGGAGCCGGCAAGAGCGCGGAATATTATGTCACGATCATGGGGAAAAAATGTTTGATATTTAATTACATTTTTCTGGCCAGTTTTTTAGCAGTAACCGCCCAATAAAATTGATCAGTTTCCAGATCGACTGATGAGATACAGCAGATAGAGGGAGCAATAATTATTAGCTCGCAATCTGAAAGTCGAGGGGACGGATAATTGCCGGCGCGAATTCACCCCCTGTTCGAAACTCCGTATCTGCTGTCGCCCTGTTGCGGCGAAATTGACGGGATTCTCTTGACATTATCGCGATACACCTCATCCGCATCTCACCTCATCCGCAACACTAACTAAGGAACGTGCGGTGAATATTTGAATACATCGGCGCGCGCGTCAGTAGATACATATTTCACGCACGAAGTGTCGCGGCCGATTATAATCACGACTCGGGACTTTTAATATCGAAGACGCGCGTGCGCGCGACGTTCGTGCCGGGCACGTCGATGCGCCTTCGATAACGGGCTGCCACTTGTAAAGTTCGACCAAGTTCGTCGTGTGGTAATGCATTAAACGAAATCGTTCTCACCCCTAGCGATCGCAAATTCGCCCCAACTTCGTCCGTATCGAAATCTAATCGGTCCTTTTCCCTAATCGGACAGCGATCTCGCGTGGATGTCCGATGACTGTGAAAGGGGAGAGGAGAGCGGGAGCGAGAATCGTTCTGACGTCAAGCTCAATCGTGTCAATTTTTCAACACACGCGCGCAATGATACACGAATTGCGACTATCCAAAGATAAACTCGCGCTCTCATTCAGCATTCTCCATAAGGAATAAAACGGAAAAGAAGAAAGAGAGAGAAGAGAAAACTTGGGACGAGATGTTTGCTCGGGAGTGCACATTAAGCAGCCACCCGATATACTCACGGAGTTGCTGTAACCGAGTTGGCCGTAAATCGGTTTATCTCCCCCGCTCGCGACAGGAAACGCCGTTCCGTCGCATCTTCTCGCGACGGCCCGCGCGTTACGCAGCGATATTTCTATGAGGACCCATGAATAAATACACAATGTACAGCATGATGTAAGAAATAATACGGTGCATTGGCAGCTCGAGCGACAGCAATGTGTAACGCGACAAGCGTTATCGGAAATGCGCAGAACCGTACGAGGCACTTTGCTCTCGGACATTCGTCAATATAAAAAAAAAAATCTTTGCGGTCAGTGGTCGCGTAAAAAGTACACTCATGCGTCCGTCCTGACCTGTATTGCACGTCTATAAAAAAGATATCTAATAAAAAAGATCAAAACATTCCAATAAAAACTGACACTAACATAAAAATGAACAAATAATGCGTCCTCTCTCTTTCTCACATCATTAAACAATCATGATTCTGACGACACTTCTATCGGTCATTGGATACTGATATGTCCAGTAAAAATAAAAAATATATTTGCGATATGAAAAAAGTATAGTTCTCGCACTGTAACCCCTCCCAATCGAAATTACATATTTGAATATATAATATATATACGATTTTATATTTATTATATATTTTAATATATACGAATTAAGTATATACAATCTTCTTTGCTGAATATTTGCTTCTAACAGATCACTGTGATTTGCTTCATGTATTTAATTATTTATTTATGTAGATACTCACGTATAGATTGTGTGTAGTGTATATAATACATATGTAGTGCATATACATTGAGGGAAAAATTATCTTAAAATCAACAAATATTTCTTTGATGGGTGCCATTAACATATTTACGTAAATCTAAATTCTCTTTATTTAAATCAAATATTATTTACCTGATTTAAGTAAACAATATTTGATTTAAAAAAGAGAATGTAGATTTAAATAAATATGTTAATGGCACCCACATCAAAGAAATTTGTTGATTTTAAGTAATTTTTCTCTCAATGTACGTGAGTATCTCATGATATCGTTATGTAATCCGCTCGAAGAACGAAAAGAACGTAATTGATGCTAACATTTCATTCGTGGCCCTACCGATCCTACCGTTGTCCTGCGGGATTATGAACGGCGGGACTCTACGCTCTCGACAACGTACGATAACAACCCGGAAACTCTGCGCCCTCCACCTCCTCCTCCTCCTCCTTCTTCCCCTCCCAAGATACCAACGAGGGAATGAAGGATTGCTCCGCTCCGGTCGATCCGGTACAATCAATATAGCCCGTACATGCGGTTCTCTCCCTCCCTGCCTCTCTCTCTCTCTCTCCCCCTCCCCTTCCGTTACAGAAATCCAAATGCAGCTTTACATAATTGTGTGTACATACGTTTGCGTTCTGTAATCCAATGAACTCTATTGGGGAAAATCAGACGCGAATCATCATCGAGCGTTCCGACGCGATCGAATATTTAGTACTAATTGGTATTACTATGCGCTCTCATGGTTCTCATCGCGCGGACACACCCTCGTTGTCGATTTGTTCACGAATCGGTCGTGTCCGAAAAGCGTCTTGCATCGTATTGACAAAAGTGTTTAGTATATGTAATTGCACGGGAAAAACATAGTTTTCTAATATAATGATAGTTTATATGTAGAAAAGTATATAGTCTAGTAATATTATAGTTTTCTTTTTATCAGTAATGGCTATCTTGCTAAGAAATATAGTAAATTCCGCTAGGAGCAGAATAAATCTTTTAATGGCACGTTTCAGTTCCTAAACTATGAATTCCGCATATAAAAGAAAAGAATAGTCAAAACCAAACTGTCGATTTATATATAACATATTTCCTTAGTAACATATTTTATATGTAAAGTGCACAAATAGATTGTTATTTTTTAACATATTTGCCTTTGTATTAAATTAACAAAAAAATTAGAATGGATAAATTGGGACATGTGAAATGTGTTAAATTTAACAAAATAGTTTACGGTGCATATATGAAAAAAAAAACTATAAAATTCTCTCCGTGTAATTTTTGCTATAAAATTCTCTCTCATATGATCGCACAGTGAAAGAACTATTATCAGGAGAACCATTTTTCTCTTCTTTCCAGTAAATACTGTGCTAATGTCAGTGATAATAGTCGAACATGCATATTGCCGGTACTATTTCGTCGCTGGGACTACGAGAGGATACAGTTGACGCCGAACATGACTACAATTTCAGTGAGATTAGCCATTTTTCTTTCCCACGGCGGGGAGTAATTCGCCGGGCGTGTTTGTCGGCCATGCATTTTACGAAAAGGCGCGCGCGAGCATAATAATGATTCTACGCGGATTCGTACATAATTCAATAGTTCGCGATGAAAGGCGCGCAGGGAGCATTGTGCGTCGAATGCGGGTGTCGATATCGCGAATTTTTCTCGATGTGACGTTCACGCACACTCATCACGCACTACATCACGCGTGCGCATATCGACGTATGTACGAACGATTAAAATTCGTCGAGATTCACGCGCGTTTATATCGCACGGCCAATAATTATTGGTAAACGCGATAAAATGTATTCGTGCACGAAGATGGATTGGCTAGCTAAATTGTTACGTTTCCGTGATGCCAGTTATCCGCGTCTCGTTATCGCCCGGGGGCCAGGCGGCGAACAAATAATTCTCGTTATAAATGGGAATTGTTGTCCATGCTGAAAACGGCATTCAGACGGGAAAAACTGCGTCAAATTCCGTTTCGATTCTCTCGTCGGGCGTAACGCGCGCGGGCGCGGACGTTACGTGTTTTCGGCTGTAATACGAAACGTTTAAAGCGCCGCTAACAAGGATATCGCCGATCCATTATTGGGTTTCTCTTATTCTCCGATATGCGGCCTCAAGTACAATATAATTGTTCGTCGGGAGCGCACGCGCCGGCCAAAATAGCGGAGAGGAAGTGACGAGAAATCGCCGGATGGATCATGATACGCGCGAACGCGCGCCCTGTCCGTCCGACTTTGGAATGATAAGAGTGTCGGTCAGTTTCACGTCGGCCGCGCAACGTGATAATCACATCGAGATCCACGTGCGCCCGCTCGTCGAAGCGTTTCGCGTGCGAAGCGTCGGTGTGCTTCATGCGAGTCTGGAATATCGGGCTGAGCTTATCGCCCCGCGACGATACTGCAGAAAAGTTTAGTCGCACGATGCAAAGATAGGGTCGAGTAATTCAGACTGAAATGCGTTCAGACTCTATGCACACACATAGAGGATATTCTGCTGAGAAATTCAATGTAGAACTTAGAATATGTAGAAACATAGGAATATCAAAATAATACTAAAATTGGAAATGGACATTGCGATATTTTGTAACTTGATTTTTAAATCTTAATTCTTTATCCTTTCGTTTTATATGTCATTTGTATTTTGGGAACTGTGGAGGGTGCTATCGAAAAATTTGAATGTAGAATTTAGGAAATATAGGACACAATGGAAATAATATTGTAATTGAAAATCAATAGTGGAATATAGAATTTAGGTAGTGGAAATATCGACACTTTAATTTATCATCCTTCTGTTTTACATGTGCAATTTATATCTCGCAAAGTGAGGTGTATTATCATAAAATTAAGATATCGAATTTAGAAAAGGTAAAAATGTTAAATAATTAAAATAATATGATAAAAAATCCATATTAAAATATAGAGTTTCATAACTAAAAAAGACATCGAAATTTCGCCTTACTTTATTATCCTTTCGTTTCACATGTGCAATTAATATCTCGCGAACTGAAATGTATCATCAAAAAATTAAGATATGGAATTTAAAAAAGTTAAAAATATAAAATAATTAAAATAATATTATAATCAAAAATTAATATTAGAGTATAGAATTTTGTAACTAAAGAAAACATCAAAATTTCGCCTTATTTTATTATCATTCTGTTTCATATGTGCAATTTATATCTCGTGAACTAAGATGTTATAATTATTATATTAAAAGTTTATTATTATATAAAAAGTTAAGATTAAAAAGTTAGGATATCAAGTCTAGAAAATATAGAAATAAGGAGCAATTAAAATAATATTATAATTGGAAAACAATATTAAAATGTGGAATTTTGAATTTTGTTGATATCGACATTTCTCCTTAATTTACCATCCCTCTATTCTGTTTATGTGCCATTTTTATTTTAGGAACTGAAGTGTGTTACTGAAAAATTTACTATGTTTACTGAGAAAAATTTAGGGAGATAAATTTTACTCACGTTCTATTCCTGCACATTGTTAGGAAACAAGGTAAAATTGAACAAATTTATAATAAAAAAAAGAATATAATATTCTCTCCGAATAGGAACGTATTTATGTATTTTAAAGTACATTGCACTGATATTTTTTATTAATAAAAAACACGTAAAAGAAAGTTCAATCATACTCAAAAGGGTCATGAATGAATGAATTTTGCCTTGTTTACTAACGAAAATTTGTGGTTGAGATCGCTTTTATCGCGCGGCTACACATACATACACTTGATTTAATGTATATTCGTCGACGTTTATTTTTTTTGCCTACCTATTTGCATTAAAGTGCCGTCTCTCTTTCGTTTCCAACTCAACTATTACAATTATGAACCTCTGCGATTGTACTTCCAAAACAGAATGCTGAATAAATTTAATCCTTCTTCTTCTAATGACCGTGTTTGGTCTTTGATGTCACAACAGTTTTCCGTTGAAATCCCAAGTGCAACTTGAAAGTTAAGACTAAAGACGAGAAACTGACTAGAAGTGAATAACGCGAACTTCAGTTTGCTATACAGAATAGAAGTTGAAAATTTCGGCTTTAAAAACAAATATTCCAACTTGAACGGTTCTTCTAATCGTACAAATGATCATATAATATTTCAATCGATCCAAGCGGCAATTCCAGTAATTTCCGAGATCGATTTACCCCACGAGACAACTACTTTAACGGGGAATTAACTGGCGTTTATCGTGGGTCGCGTTAAATTCCTTGAAAATGTCCGCCACACAGTTACCCTCAACGTTACACACAAAGTATCCTTCTTACACAAAAATTCAAGATACCGGCGTCTCCCGCTATTGAATAGCAAGTCGGCACGCGAGTTACCTCAGGAAAGAGGAAGAGAAAGAGAGGCAGCAGAGGAGAGGAAGAAAAAGGCGGAAGGTAGACGCGAGGAGGGTCGATATTGACGTTTATAAAATTCGCCGCGCTATCGAAAACTCTTTCCCTCTCGTCCACGGAGCCGGGGAAGGGCGGTGGGAAAGAGGGAGGTTATCTCGCCTATTACTTGAACCATATTTACTGCCGTACTCGTACACAATTGCGCGGACGGATGCTGCTCTGCCGCGGCGCTCTACGTTGTACCGAAAGATAATCGATCGTTTATGGTAGCTGTAAATTCCCGCGCGTGTGCGCCGTAGGAAATATCGCTTGTGGCAATAACCAATTCGTTGTAACGCTGGAAAATTTCATTTCCACCCGTCGCCAGAAAGCGGGACAGAAAGAGAGAGAGAGAGAAAGAAGGAGAAAGAGCGCGCGAAAGGTCGCCCTGCCCCTCCATACCCATCTCTTATCCACCTCCGCGTTTGCTCAATTCCACCCCCTTCGCTCTGCCTCATCCCCGTTAAATATATCACTATAATATACAATCGTTGGCCGTTGGCAACGAAGAGGAGACACCATCCCGGCCGCGTTAAAACGTCTTGAATTTTGCTAATCTCCGTTCGGCACATTATCCCGACTGCAAGAAACGACAGTCCCAATCGTGGGTTTTAATTTCAACTCAAATTTGGTTCAAGTAATCAAAAAAGCACATATTATAGAGACAATACGCGGAAAAAATTTACATTTTACATTCTTCAGTCCTTTTACAATTATATTCTAAGGTTGCATTCGCAAATTGTTGATATTCAAGAAAAGAATCAAAGGAATATCATTTGTTTTATCTACTCGTTGGATTTGTGTTAGTCAGTGTTGTGTGCTACATAAACTATTATTTTAGACTAAAACAATTACACATCGTATAACTCTTTTACAGAGACGCGAACAAATTTGCGGATCCACGATTGGGACTTGTGTATAAACTGTGATTATTCCAAAAAAATAGAATCAAAATATAAAAAATATAATCCTATTATTGTTTCTTTAATTTGGAAGCGATTTGAAGTCTAATAATTATGTATTAAAATTAAATGTTGCTCCTACAGAAAAAGTGGTCCGAAATGACGTCCTGTGTCTCAAAAAATTTACTGTGCGCGGAGAGTTAATTTGCTCTTGCCTGCACTTTGTGCACTCTATTCGAAAAGTGACCCTCCCGATTGGAGCTCCGAACAGATGCTGCTGGCCGCAAGAAAAAGCAGCTTTCCCTCATGTGTCAACGGCTAAGGGCGGTGCCAATAATCGTGCGGTTTGCCCTGCCTTGCGCGAATAACGGCGGAATCGGAATTTCCGATCCGAGTGGAGAAGCGCGCTCTACCAAGCCGAAGCCGCGTATCGAATATTCGCCCTGCGTTTGGAGAAATTCTAAAATGCGCTATTTACTCAATCTCCACAGGAGAGCGACAAAATATTCGGGCGCGCTCACTGCTACCGCTAAAGCGCGGAACGTAACGCATCCGCCTAAATATTTCGGCGCAAACATCCTCGTTGTTTGCCGTTTTATTGGCTCTCACGATTTTCCGTATCTGGATGCTCGATCGAAAATCGAAGGGACGCGGAGGCGCGTCCGGTTCCTCTACGATGCAAATTATATCGTGAGCGGGGACATTTTTCGTAAAAAAGACGAGCGGAACTCGAGCACCCTGTACGTGCGCGATGTGTGTGCGTGTGTGTGAATATATATAACCTTTCGTGATAAATTATATTAAACGTCGCCGGCCCGATATAATAATCCGTAATGACCGTAGCCTAGGTATGGCGCGGGCCAACTGCACCCGCGGGTTTTATTATATATCGGAGAACACGCGACATAGATTTCACAAAGTACCCCACACTCGCATCCACATTAATTTCCTTAATTTGAAAGTAACAACGGCTGCTTGTGCCGTTTGCACCTGCTGCTTCGGCACGATAGAAAGAGAGAAGAAGAGGGTGTGAGAGAGAGGGTAAAGGGACAGAGGTAGAGCAGAAGAAAAAGGGCAGAGCATATACGAGGGGATAAATTACACGTTATTTTGTATTTGGCTCGATTAAACAGTACGTTGCGCGTCGCACGAAGAAAATAGAGGCATAAATATTAATAATCGGAGGGGAAATATAATTTTGCGATTCGCGCGCGCGTTAATGTACTAACAATCTATAGGCGGCTCGTAATTGATCGCCCTTGCAACATCCGCTCGGAGGTATGTCTGAAAATACCGGGGAAATATACTTCAAATAATGATAAATATATTTCCGAACGAGTCTGATATTAGCAATAAGAAGCAAAAGCTTGGAAACTTATTTGGAATATGAAGTTCATTTCTGCCAAGTAGTGAGACAGTCAATTTTTGTGAAATAAATTTTATATCCCACAAATAAATGTTCAAATATTCTCCTTTTTCAGTATATAAATAAATATCTCAAAACGAGATCCCTGATGCTAATAAACAAATATACTTGAAAACATGGCCAGATGTTTGTAAATATTTTAAAGTGAGGTGTGATGCTTCATTTTCTTTTGTTAAATATTTTGCAATGGAAACTTTTTGCAATGGATATCTTACAATGCATAAATACTTCACGATGAAAACGCTCGCTTCGTCAAAACGTCACGACGCGGCCACTAACGGCCAACAAACCGAATGCGAGTTCCGGGACGAATGTGAACCTTCAGTAAAAATCACGGTCGATTATGGAAACTCGTGTTTCCGCGAAGCGCGCGCGCTCACATTTTTCGGAATATCCGAAGCGAGCCCATACGCTCGGGGAGCAATTGGATCTCGGGAATCTGTCTTAACCGTGACGCTTCGCGTCCCACGGAAAAAAGCACGAACGGAATTATTGGATGTTTGCTCGTCGGGGAAGTAGCTTAACGGATGAGAACGTGAGCGGACTCCCGACGTCGCGGAAATAAACGGGAAGACACGGGGTGAGTTCTCATTCCACGCGCCACGCCGCGCCGTCCCGGCGGATATATTTTCCGAACTTTAAAAAGCCGCGAAGTTGTCAAGCAGCGAATGATCAACGGGCTCGAATATCGCGTTCCTTCGCGCCACTAAATTCTGTTCAGCCACCGATAAGCTCGCGCTGGCAGGAAGCAACGTCGGGGAAGCCCCGCGATTGTTTCATCACGGCGCGCGCTGCAATCCCGAATCCCGCCCCCCCGGGACGAAAGTGTAGTGTACGAAATAGTACAACTACAAGAATGGACAAAAAGACACATGACGTTTGATGGTTGTGCAAGATGTCACATAGAAAACAAACAACGTGCATATTTTTATTATGTACATATAGTTTATTATGTATATATAACAGCAAATTTATTTGTGTTATATATGTAACAATGTTATATTATGTTATGTATATAACAACAAATATATTTTCTGCTTTATGACACTAATTAGCATTGAAGTATTTTAAGCAGAAAGCACGCACAAGAAATGGAATACTAGGCAAACTTGCCCATGTTACTTGATTATCGTCAAGTTCACTGCTCCTAAAATAATTATTGATTAATAAATCAATTGAATGATTTTTGTCCATTTTCTTGTTGTCTTTCGTTCAGTAAATGGGTTCAGATTATGCACCTCTTACTAGATTAAAGGTAACGTAACTGTCTAGTAACTGTTCGAAAAGTGCATGAAATTTTTACCGGGATATTACTTGCTACAAAAATGGTTTTCTCTGCAATAAGTATTGCACTATACAATTGTAGAGCGGTATTAATAATCATTACGTGAAACTTGCCTCGGGGAAGATACTCAGATTTGAATTTCAAGTTAAGAGTGAGTTGTGTAATTGAATCACGATCACGTATGTAATGTCGCACACATTATACACTGACAAGTAAACCCACCAAAAAGTTACACTTCGATTTCTTTCTAATTTAGATGTAGTCAAATAATTTTAACAAAATCGACATAACTGAGACACAAACCATTCTAAATTTCTTTAGCCGAGATTCCAACCGAAATATTTTAAATCTGTGCTAAATTAGCTAAAAATGGTTCAAACCGAGAAAAATCCAACAATTTTAATTAAAATTTTAACAAAATCGGCATAGCTGAGACACGAATTATTCTAAATTTCTTTAGCCAAGATTCCAACCGAAATATTTCAAATCTGTGCAAATGTGTAAAATTATTTATATAAATAATATATAAATAATAAAATGTTTAAATAAGACATATAAAAAGTTGAAAAAAATTATTTATACAAATAATTACTCGGTTTGGCCGTAATTTGAACCATTTTTAATTAACTTAGCACAGATTTAAAATATTTTGGTTGGAATTTCAGCTAAAGCAATTTAGAATGAATCGTGTCTCAGCTATGCCGATTTTGTTAAAATTTTAATTAAAATTGTCGGATTTCTTTTGGAATGGCCGAGATTCAAATCATTTTTTACTAATTTAGCACAGATTTTAAATATTTTGGTTGGAATCTCGGCTAAAGAAATTTAGAATGGTTCGTGTCTCAGCTATGCCGATTTTGTTAAAATTTTAATTAAAATTGTCGGATTTCTTTTGGAATGGCCGAGATTCAAATCATTTTTTACTAATTTAGCACAGATTTTAAATATTTTGGTTGGAATCTCGGCTAAAGAAATTTAGAATGGTTCGTGTCTCAGCTATGTCGATTTTATTAAAATTATTTAACTATATGTTGTATTCAATTTTATTTCTTATGCATTTTTGTTGTACTTGTTAATGATAGAAATGAGAACATTAAAAAAAAGCTATAAACTGCCCATGAAACTTAAAGTGACCCAAAGTGAAAAAATGTGACCTAAATATTTTTTGTATTTCTACATTTATGCCAAGTTAGAAAGAAATCAGAGTCGTCAGATTTACTTGTGAGAGGAAATATTTGAAAAGTTACTTGTAGGGTATAAAGTTTACTTCACATAGATAAACTTTATATCTCACAAATAAACTTTCAAGTATCTCAGTATATAATGTGTATCACAGAACAATATTCGCAGAAACAAACTTTATTTCACAGAAATAAATTTTGTTTCTCAGGAATAAGCTTTATATTCCTCAAATAGATTTTCAATTATTTCTTTTCTCAGTATATGTCTCAAATAAACAACCTCAAACCTAATTCCGAATTCAGGTGTGACAAGTTTCAAATGACAACACTATTAAAATATTGCGACCACAGTCACAAATACCAAACGTTTTTTACTCGATGTATAAATTGGTGTTGATTATTCAACGAGAAATAATAATGAAATATATAATAATATATGAAATATTGTTTTTCTCTCATACATAATTTTGCATTTCAAGGTAGTAACGTCACTATTTCTTAATCGCCCCTTGCCAAACGTGATTTTATATATTTCACATTAGAATTATTTACGTAAACAGTAGTCGCGATATCGTTTACAGTCGCTTGAATAATCGATAGTCACGACGACGCGCGAATGACTAAAAAATCCGAGTTATTACTGCGCCGCTAGATATTACGGCTGTACCCCTTCTCCCTATGTGTGGCCCGAGGCTTGCATATAATATATTAATAACACATTATACATTATAATCGAAATTGCATCGACGAGATGTCAGCCAAGCGCGACAGGCTGGCGAAAGTCGGCAAAAACCGCGCGGCCGCGAGCGGGCGCTTTCGTCGCGGCGTACGCGGCGCGACCGCGGTAACGTATGCAAATTGCAAGAAAGATAAAATAAACGGCGGTAAAGGGCGGCGCGAGAGCAATTTTAACGGCGCAATTTTATGATACACGCGTAAATTTCCAACACGGTAACGGTAACACGACAAAATCCCGTCAATTCGAACAATTGCGCCGCGGCGGCGCGCTCGCGCAGCGCGGACCTGCGAGCGCGCGCCAACGTGCTGCAGTTTTTTGCTTCATGTAAATTTCAATTAAAACGGATACACGGCAGATAAATATCATACGATCGTTTTATTCTCTCAAAACAACGGGGACCGATATGCCGCGTGGCATGTGTTCCCGCAACGAGATGTTTCCCGCGTGCTATCCCCTGTCTCTTTGTCCATCTCTCTCTCTCCCTCTCTCTTTCTATTTCCCCCTCTCTCTCTCTCTCTCTCTTTCTCTCTCTCTGTCCGTCTGTCGGTCTGTCTCTTTTGTGCTATCCCGTCCGATTCTGTCCGGCCTCCGTTTTCGCGATTACTCAATTAAATTAACCCAATCCGTACACCGCACGCCGGCTTCCCTTTTATCTCTTGACAAAACTCGTCGGCCTTCATTGCCCGACGAACGTCATACATTATTGATTGCGCGCGATAAATGCTGCGAGCGGTGTGACACTCTCTGCGAAAAATTCATACGATCACAAACAGTGCACGCAGATGTGTTGTAATAACGCCAATGAGAGACGCGCGATCGCCATGGGGCAAGCCGGCGGTTGACGTGCGACACATTTATATCTAATAGGTTCTAAGATATTCCTATTCTAAGATATTCTGTAAACCATGTTTCAAATTAAAATTTACTTCATTTTAATTAAGAGAAAAACTAATTTATTAATTATATTTATATCTATGAATGCTTTCCAGCTACGTTACACTGTGTTATACAAAACCAGCTTATTGGTCACATATTATCCAAAATATCTTATAAGATAATATACAACCAATAAACTGATTTTGTGTAACACAGTGTATGTAGCTGGAAAACACCCTATATCAGGTTTTGCGATGAAAATTCTATGACATTGTTAAGTAAATTAGTAATTGTTCTGCTCGGAATTTTGCGGAAATTTGATATGTTACGAATTAAAAAAAAGCAAAAACTTTTTAATGACATCCATGACATTTTTGCTGCAATGTCAGCAAAAAATCTATTTCGCTAAGGAACATGGAAAATCCTTTAACAGTACTTTCAGTTCTTAATCAAAGTAGTACTCAATGAAATGAGTAAATTTCGCGGTTAGAATTAAAATCTCATAGCCATTTTGACTACAAAATTCTCTCCTCGTATAATAATAGCGTTGTTGCCGACTACAGGGACTTATTGTCGACTGTAGGACGGGAAGAGTTGGTTACTCGGAATCAAGAAACTTGTCGGTACCGGCCGAAGAGAAGGAGATAGATAGGAAGAGAGAAAGACAGAGAGAGAAAGAGAGAGAGAGAGAGAGAGAGAGAGAGAGAGAGAGAGAGAGAGAGAGAGAGAGAGAGAGAGAGAGAGAGAGAGAGAGAGAGAGAGAGAGAGAGAGAGAGAGAGAGAGAGAGAGAGAGAGCAGCCATTGTTTCCGAGTCGAAAGAAAATAGTCGGAGCGTCGCTTCGCGCCGCTTTCGCGATTTCCTCGGCACGTACGTACAGTACGTCAGCGAGACACACGCTCGCCATTGTGCCACTCCGGCGAGTCGCGCTTCGATGCTCAATGACCGAGCGGTAAGTAGTACATCCGCGAATAAACGAGACTGCTCTCACCGCGATTGTCGCTCAAGGAAAACGCGCCGGAAAGAGGACGAGAGTGTGAGAGAGAGAAAGAGAGATAGAGAGGGAGGAACAGCGAGAGCCATGAATGCCGTTTATCGCGTACACACGTAACACGAGCCACTATGGCAAGGGAATCTCCGCTCTGTCGACGGAGATGCGGATGTTGATACGATACCGAACAAAGGCGCACAAAGAGCCCAGCCTCGGATCCGCCGGATCGCGGGGAGATCTTCGCGAAGTTCCTAGGGGCTCTCGCTATACTCGACAATGAAGTCGAATGTATCGAGCCAGCTCTCTCTATATGTACACCCCGCCAGAATACATGCATACGCGTCGCTCACACACGGGGTGTCGAACAATTAAAGGCAAAACGGAACGGGCCCAACGGGAGAATCCTCTGCCACCTCGCAACTTGAGCAATAGTTACGAAGGAATTAATTGAACAATATGAGCGAATGTGTGGGTGGGAAGCGACAAACTCCGTAAACAGGGGCTCCTGTCATTCTGGGTACCCGTGTCGAACGTAATAAATATACCTTTCTGATTCTCAAATCGAAACAAAGTTACATGTGACGCTCGTGCGCACGGAGAAAATATTCTGGTAGAAGTTATGACGAAATTTTCGTAATTTTGAACAGAAGAATCAAGATCGAAATTGCTGTACATATATTTTTTGTCATGCACATTTGACTTTTTACTATAAAATTATGGTAAGTATTTGAACGCTTTTTTAATATCGTGTGTCAGGTATAGATCGTCAAATATTTCTTTATTATTGCTGTAGTAATTTATATTACAATCCCTCAGTATAATAGAGGAGCTTTACAGAAAAGAAGTATAATTTTAACACACGTATATAGGGTGCGGCGCCAAAATCCGGACAAAATTCAATTTGAAATTCTCGCCGTTCTATACCACTGGTAGATGTCGCGATTAGCGTTCAAATAGCTTGACGCATGTATTAAACCATCGTAACCTCGAAATAGTCGCAATGTTGAAACCAAGTGTGGAGTATAACCGAAGAGCCGCGATTATCGAAAATGTTCGCGCTGCGCGCTCGGCGATAGAAATCATTCGGTTCTTCGGGTACCCGAGATCGACTGTGTATGATGTTATTGCAAAGTACAATGAGTCGGAGAAGTCCAACGAAGGTTTTGCAACATCATCCAGTGAGGGTGAGGTCATGCCATCGCATTTCTTTAACAAAGGGGAAAATGTCACAAAAAAAGTTTATTTGCGTGTTCTGACAAATGTAGTGAAGCCGTGGATGGAAACTGTTTCGTCTGGAAAGCCGTATGTTTTCCAGCAGGACGATGCGCCCGCCCACACAAGTCATTTGGTGCAAAATTGGTTGTCGAACAACGTCGACATGTTTTGGTCGAAAGAATTCTGGCCTCCCAACAGCCCAGATTTGAATCCTTTGGACTTCTATGTATGGAGCGTAGTTGAAAGGGTCACGAACAAGTCCAGACATCCAAACGTCGCATCATTGAGAGCCGCTGTTGAAGCGGCGTTCACCGATATGGACCGTGACACATTAAAGCGCGCCTACGCACGCTTCAGAACGAGAATGGAGGCGGTCATTCAAGCAAGCGGGGGATATATTGAGTAAATGTGTTCTTTACAATGTGGTTAAAAAAATTTTGTAAACCTTTTCATTTTTGCAGTAAAAAATATGTTTGGAAAAAATATATAATTTGTCCGGATTTTGGCGCCGCACCCTGTATACAATTTTTTCACTACGATATTTTCTCTGTATATAAGAAAAACGGAACTTAAAACTAAAAACTAAAAAACTTGAAACTAAAGGGACATATTTAACGTTTGATTTGCGTCCAAAAGTAAGGCTGTTTTTTAAGTAGGACTTTAGGCTTTTTAGAAATAAGATTCCTTTCCGCGCACTCAGTCGCTGATTGAACGTTGAATAAGTTTCTTAATAAGTAAGTAACTCTGTTCAAACTGATTCGTTCTAGCCGCACTGAGCGTTACGCCCTGAATTGTCAGACACCCTCTATACATGTATATACACCGGCGCGGAATGCGAAACTCGGTTACACGGCGCAGCGGGCCGCCGCGCGAAGTTCCAGCCAATACGGCCCAAATGAAAGATGAAATCGGCTCGAATGGGAACGGCTTAATGAAATTCATGCGCCTGAGCCGCGTCTAGAGCGGCCTTTTTTATCTCGGCCAAAGCGCGTACGCGCGAGAGAACCGCGAGTGGACCGCTCGCCATTAATTTTGTATCGAGCCGGGGTTGATCTACGCAATATCGCTTCCAATATCAATCTGCTAAAAGCAACTCGATTCGGCGGCCGCGGCCGCGTATAGGGTTTATGAAAAGCGCTCGTTTTCATTAAAAACTTTCCAAAACGCTCACGCCATTATTTTGCGATTATCGATACGCGGTGGGCTGAGAGAAAAAAAAAAAAAATATATATATATATATATATATATATATATATATATATATAAAAGAGAGAATTACTTACGTAGTGCAATTTTTGCGAATATGCGCTTTTGTGATAGCTCGTGCAGTTCACGGACGTGAATTAACGCTCGTAATTGTTTTTGACAGTTCTCTCTTACTCTCAAAGAGCGTCTCACGTGAGAAAAAACACCAGCTTAGAACGTATTTCAGTCATCTTGACGCCGACGAGTATATCGCCGACAGTATTTCTTTCTTGAGACTTTGCCCGTGTATAGTAACGTACACACGCATACAGTGAGAGGGCGAATGAGCGAGAAAGAGAGAAAGAGAGAGAGACAAAGAAGAGACCAAGGAGACACTCTATAGCGCGTATGAGGACAGTGGAATACTCGTATAATTTAAGAGTTAAAGAGAAGTCGCAGAGAGAGAACAGCTGGAGCTGTGGAGAGGGACGAAGTTATGACCTGAAAGCGGGACGAGAGCGAAAAAGGCGCGAGGCGACTGCAGTAATGAAAGGCAAAATTCGCCTGAAAATTCGAAACGGTCGGGGGAGAGCGAGCGAGAGGGTGGAAGAGAGAGAAAGAGAGAGAGAAAATCTTCGAGGGTGTCGTGAGAAACTCGCGAGACTACAAAGAACAAGAAACGTCGCGAACTTCGTGTCGCCGTTCTATTTTTATTACCGCCCTCCGGAGAAAAACTCGCGTGATTCTCTTTACTAATTGTCGCGCTCATTGTAACGCCTTTGATAATGAAGTTGCGCGCGATTGCGTCTGTGTGCCGGTGCACAGGTAACGCGAAATAAATCGCGCTCGTTGCTTGAAAACGACACGCTCCCGGGGCTGCGCTATACATTGAGGCGGTCAACTCGGGAAAATGAATGCCTCAGGAATTCGTTGTCACTTGGTCTGTCGATTGAAACACATCCAATTCTGCGTCATTTAAAAGACTATTATCGCCGACTGTCGACGCAATTAGGACGTCCCACGCAATTAGGGAGTCTGTGATCATTTCAAGGTTGCACTGAGGAAAAATACTTGAAAATTTATTTGTGGTACATGAAGCTTATTTCTGTGAAATAAAGTCCATTCTCGTGAAATAAACTTTTTATATATCACAAATAATATTTTCAGTTGTCTCTCATTTATGTTATATATTAACTTATTTCCTTCCACGTAATTAATTTATACAATTCTCCTCTTTTTTAGTGTAAAGAGAGAGGGATTTTCCTAGCAAATAAATAAATAAATAGATAATATTGTCGCGAGACAAACATGTTGAAGGATCACACGGAGGTATCTCGAGACGGATCGCATTGTTCCACGTAAAGTAAACTCGAATAAGATGGCCATATTTTTTTAAATGCAAAAAAATACATTTCTTATTGTTATTTTTTAATAGCGTTTGGCACATTACTTCACTGAAGTCTACAGTACATAATACAGAGTTAAAAGAAAAATACTTCAGTGAAATTATTTATTACAAAAATATCAAAACATGAGCATTGGCCATTTTACTTAAATATTTAAGATAAAATATCCATAAGGAATAGATGACCCATAATATTTATGTTCAAGATTCAAGATATTTTATGTTCAAGATTCTGTATCTATTATTTTATAAAATAATATTTTATAAAACAATTTTATAAAATATTATTTTATAAAATAATTAAAAAAAAACATAATTTGACATATTCATTTTAGTATAGGATATTTAATACATATTATTTATTTTGTGAAAAATATAATATACATATAAAATAGAAACTTCTATTACAAAACTTTAAACTTTAAATCCAATTTTTGATCAAAACATATTGCACACAAGATTTAATTACTGTAACATTGAAAGTAATTTTTGTAATATAACGACTTTTGTTTTATAAATGTTAGAATGATAGTGGGCCATCTTACCAAAAATGTGAGTGAAAGACGGTTATAATAGTATTTATAAACAAATAGTGAAAATGAAAATAAAAATGCATGTTATATTACAATTTACATACCTACTTTATGTATTTAATGTTGATTGCAATAACTTAACTGTAATTTATTCGACGTTACAGCAAGTTTTAGTGGATACATGAGAAATTTTATAGGTCGAAAATAAAAATATAGTATAATATTCATAATCTTGCTATTTCGAAAAATACTCACATATACTACGATAAATGTCGATTATCTTTGTGACTTATTACGCAATTGAAACGCAATGTTTTGCAATTATTAGAGAAATTACAGCCTATGGCCATTTTTCCGGTATGGCCATCATATCTGAATTTACCCTACTGAAGTATCGACATGTCCCCCAGGCGTCTAATTTGCCGAAGGACGCAAATGTTTTGACTACGGCGTAGAGGGGCGAGCAAAACTGTTGCGGATAATGCAACCGGACGCTACCAATTTTGGAAAATGCGCATCTCGAGTTACGCGCGCGAAGTAAGCCGGATCGAATTGCGAAATGAATTTATTGGGCCGAATCGCGCGCGTGCGCGTAGGCACGCGGCCCGCGAGCATCGACGAAATTAAATGACGATACGTAGGGTAACGGGCGGTCGTTAAATAGCGAAACCAAATCGAAATTAACCGCTCAGTCACGATGATTAAAAAATTAACAGCGCGCGCGGCATGGCGTCGCGTCATCTCGCGCGATCTCCCATCGATTTTTATTTAATTTTTATTTATTCTTTTTCCATACACGGAGGGTCTGCGCGGGAGTTGTAATTATATTTATAGATTGAGCATGTTTATGAATCGAACGTGATTACGAATGGATTGTACGTGTATTTCGCGCGCTGTAATATTTCACGCGGCGGATTACCGATTGCGCGCACTTTTCACGATGATTAAAATTGGACGAAATTTTACTTTTGAGCGGATCGCCCCGAATAATAAAAAAAAAGGGAAAAAGAACGGTCGGAAATTTCGTGGTAACGGCGGTGAATTAATTTCAATTTGATCAAAACCGTGGCCGAGCGTTTTTGATGATATATACATGTATATGTTCACTTGCGGGATAAAGAGCAGGTCAGTGGAAATCTCCTCCTTCCTTTCTCTCCCTCTCCCTCCCCCTTACAAATTCTGTGGTAAAAACCAGAAATTCTGTTTTATGAATCAAGTTTTATGAACCAAATTAATTATGAACCGGATTCAATCGGAAAAACCAGAAATTCTGTTTCCTCCAACAAAAACGCGTTTGATTCCTTCATTATGTCAGTTTAATTCAACCAAATCCTTTTTCTCCGTGCACTTTGAGTTATATCCATCTTATTATATATGTTTTCTCTGCTTTTATATTCTTTTTATAATTATATAATATCTACACAAATATAATAACGTCCTTAAAAGTATTTTCCTAGAGGGCGATAATAAAATTATCTATGTATTATTTTATCTATTTATCCATTCCTCCCTCTCTCTCCTTCTTTTCTCGTTATTTCGCGAAATGAAATCAAATTTGGAGAATCACGCAAAATTATTTGCACACTTCGAATCGCCCGCGATATTTAAAATTTTATCTCGCATGCGCGACTTTAATGTTCTCATAATGGTATATCGTTCAAATAGCCATAATTCGTGAACGCCCGACGCCAAGAGATCACGTCGATACACACATACACACACACAAATAAAATCTCTACACGTAAATAACATTGCCAGGCTACGCTATTAAACATGATTAATATCAATCTTTTTCCGTACCGCCGCGGCTGCATTGACGCAATATTCCATGGCCGAAATATAAATTACAGAGATGAAAAGCCATCGGGCACTCTGAACGCAATATTAGATATGCATGAAATTGCGCTCCGGCCGGCGCGCCGCGTAACGCAATTCTTTTGCGGATCGACTGGCGCCCGATAATCGGGGCGCGCCGCGCCGTTTTTCCATTCATCAAAAATCGCCCGGCGAGCGTGCGCCGCGCCGCGCGAATTCGGACGAACGCGAGAGTTCGCGCCGAATGCGTTCCCGTTCAACGACTCGCTCGTTATCCCGCGACAAATGCAAATACGCTGAGTGCAATGTCGTGCTATGCGTCGCGCCGCTTACTGAATCATAATCGTCGCCTCGACGCGATCGCGTCGGGGTTACACGCGAATGCTCTACGACTGTAGCCAGCGAGTTTCCCGCCGATCCATTTGTAAGGAACGCGATGGCGTATCTTATCGTTTCTCGAGATATCCTGCGCTTCTGAAAACAGAGAGAGAGAGAGAGAGAGAGAAAGAGGCACAGGGAGAAAGAAAACAGAAATCACGCACGCTCCTCTTCCGGCATGATTCGAAGTCGCTGATTTATTTCTTTCTCTCTCTTTCTCTTCCAACTAATTCGCCGCTGATTAGCATCTGCTGTCACGCTCGGCAGCTACCGAGTGAAAGCCACCCCCCGTTCGCCGAATAACGCGCGCTCGACCCTCTGAGAAATGATTTCGAATAGCCGCTTTCTCGCCTCCTCTCTCCCCTTCGCCTTCGGTCGCCCCAAGACGGCGTAGTCGTGCGAGTCGACCCACGGTCGGCTTTCTAAAGTAAAACCCCAATCGCAAGAGTGGATACCGCCGGCGGTGGCACGCGGCGACGCGTAAAGAGAGTGACCCGCGCGACAAAGGCGACGTCGACGAGGACGGGGACCGCGAAAAGATTCGCGCCCGGCGAACGGCCGTGCCGCGCGATTTCACCTCGTCCTGAGACGGGAAAAATTTCTTGCCGCACGAGAGAGCGAACGTGCGACGGGAATAACGCGAGTACAAGAACGACGAAGGGATGGGGACAGAGGGAGAGGAAACTGGACGGCGAATCCTCCACCGGCGGGTTTGCACGCGTCGACCTTTCTTCTTTCCTTCGTCGTAATTTAAATCCTTCCGCGGCCTGGTAACGAGGAGAAGAGCCTTGCGCTCCTCCATCTCTCTTTCTTTCTGTCTGTCCCTCTCCCCCTCTCCTGCTCAGCGGAACACTCGGCCCAGGAAGCACGAGCCGCGCGAGGATGGTAACGATTCGGGGTTAAAAGCCACCGATGTTTCTTAACGACGATTTACACGAGCGAGCGAACGTTCGTTCCTCGAACCGTTCGACGTAAAACGAGGGCGCGCTGAGAAAACGAGGAGAGAGAGAGAGAGAGAGAGAGAGAGAGGAAAGAGAGAGACGCCGAAGACGTCATCGTCGTCGCGACGGCGGAACGCAGTCGAGTCGAGCTGGTCGCGAGTTCGCCGAGCAACGTGCATGAATTTAATCCTCGGTCGAGAGGGAATTTTTAACGAAAGCTACGGGAACGAGGATGACGACAGCGGGCGGAAACGCGAGAGGGACACGAGGTGAAGGCGAAGTCGAGTTCCCGGTACCTCGTGACCGAAGGCCGATCGATGTTCGAGCGAACGTGACTAAAGCTTTTTTTCTGCTGAGCGCAAGAGGGGCCGAAGAATCGAGACGACGAGCTCTTAACGTCCTCGTCCTCCTCCTCCTCTTTTCATCCCTCACCTCCCCCGCCCCCGCATATCTCTCCCCCTACAGCGACCGTCCACCCACTCCTCTTCGAGGAATGGGGTGCAGGTGCGAAAATTCCATTTCCTCCCGTACGTCATACGGCGCGTCCGCGGCGATTTTTGCTTTCAGCGTGCGTGCACGCTCCTAAATGGCGTCAGGAGGGTGAAAGGCTGGCCTGGCTGATTCCCGTCGTGAATGTAAGATGATCTCTTATCAAAGGCAGCCGGCACACAGTCGTGGAAGCTATGCGCACACGTGCGGCGACGCGTTACGCACGGCGTGTCTTTATTATCGTATTTTAGTATGATTCGCGAAATTGTACACGGCGTACCTCTTTCATTGTCAGGCTGCCTGGCTGTGTATATATATGTATGTGTGTGTGGTGTAACACGTAATACATGAGTGAGATTGTCCACTAGACTCGGTCTTGCGACACAAGCGTTTCTTCTTTTCTATATAATGGCGATATAGAAAATAATAGCCGAAAGGGGACACATTTTCTAGGTAATTCCTTACCTTTGAAACTTACTTTAGCGGGAGTACGACCACTTTACGCTTCGGCCCCATCAAAAGTAATGAAAGCATTTGCTCTCAAAGCGACCGACTCGCCCCGGCACGAATCCCTTTCATATTCTTGAATCTTAATCGCGAGAACCTGAAATTCGAGATTCTATCCCCGTAAAGTATTCTAATTCGCGTTATTGGCGATATTCAACGGCGAAAAAATGTATATCCGCCGCGAGGAATGAGTACTTATGTATATGCAGGGCGATAATACACACGCACCATGACGTGTTATTCTGTTCGAGCAGGGAAAATATATATGACTGTAATCGATTATAAATGAAACGCGGTTATAGTCAGAAGAAGCATTAATAGTTTTCTTGCTTGAATAAAAAAAAATATATATATATATATATATATATATATAATTGGTGCTGAAAATGGTGGTAATTTTAATGAGATCACAATAGACTTCTTCTTTCTCTCAGTATATGTGATGCCTTCCATTGAAGGCCGCGCCAGCAGCAGGAAGATAATTGAACGACAAATACATGGACTCGCGCGGAATACGCGACGCTTCTTTAACGAGGAGCCCGGCGAAAAATCGACGCGGGAGCGATAATTACGCTTACCCGATAAATAACGGGAAATAATCGAAGCGATCGGCGACTATAAATTATATATTTGGCAAATATTGCGGCGTCGCGATTATCCGGATAATCCTGTAATCCGAAACAGCCGTATGAAATTCGATGTTATCGATATCGCGGGGGGATGCGCGTGATTTACAGTCGTTTACTAACAACTGCAACGTTACCGCTAATATCCGAAGGCTCTCCTCTCTCTCCTCCTCACCCCCGCCACCTCCTCACCTATCCACCGCGCGCGCACGCTACTCTCGATATTTCGGATTCGGCATCCTGCGAAACGGCGGGATCCTTAAGGGGATGCACGGAGTCCATGACGAGCTCCAAAAATGTCGATAACGTACAGATAACCGCGTGTCGCTTTGTCCAACCATATTTCCGAGGAGAACATCTGACTACATACATATAGGAATCCTCCTGCACACTTTTTCGATATTTTTCAGCTTCTAAATTCAGACGTGAAGGTTCACCTTTACTCACTGCTGCGGCAGTGTCCTTTGAAATTCTTTTGAGTGGAGCAAACTCGCGTTTAATGTACACAAGCTACAGGTCTTTCGTATCAGATGGATAGGAAATAACTTAAATTCACTTTAATTGACAACGTCTGACAGGTTGATTTACCCTCGAGATGTCAATTTTGAAATTTTTTACCGTTTCTGTCATATATTAAGCAATGTTCCAGTTCGTTTTCGCGCATACTTTTACTACGCGAGAGCACTCGTAATTCTGTGCAACCAATATAACGTAAACTGTATAGGAAGAAGCCAGTGCTCCGTCAGTAAAGAGAGAATTTCGGCTCCAGCATCCCCTTAATCTGTTGTGGCACGGAGCAACGCGGAACTGAACGCTCCGTATGGCCGATGTTCATCTGATCGCTGCTGTTCTGAGCAAATATGGCCGCAGGCCACAACAACGTCGCTGATCAAATACATGCGCCCATGGTGCTCTAAGAGAGAATTCACACCTTGGCAGAAAGGCAGAGAACGCAGGGCCAGAAGCCAACCAAAATTCGCGTTGGTAGAAAAGCAACAACAGTCGACTACCATCTGACTATCAAGCACGGGTTCTGATTGACTTCTGTCTTTCTGCTTTTCGGCTATTCCTCCAAGAAATAGATTCTCCCTACCGATATCGCCGAGACGAAGAAGCACACCGCCACCCTTCTCTCTCGACAACACGTCCGATCCTCGCAACGAATTCGTGTAAAGATACCCTGTGTTGATCCGATGCCCTCCTCCATTTTTCTCCCTTTCTCCCCTCACGTGATACATCGTGTACGCGTGCAAGCGCAGGATACGCATTAAATCATCGCGGAGGTGAAAGAGGAGAAGAAAAAGAGAGCAGGAGGAGGAGGAGGAGGAGGAGAAAGGAAGGGAAAGCCTACATTGCGCTCATTGTCGCCTCTCAACGTTCCGCGGCGCTCTGCTATCCGGCTCGCTATCCGCGATAATGCACCGCAAAGTGTGTACTTAGCGAGATTATTAAATTTCGGGATGCGGCGGGCGAGGGTGTGCGCGTTCGCGCATGACTCTTTCCCCCTTAATTCCGAAATTGCCGCGTAGGTGAGCGCGTGACCCCGTAACCGCGCGCCGTATTCCCGAGGCCGATGTGTTTGTTTTACGAATCCGCACCGACGTGGGCGCGAGCGCGATAATACGGTGTAATGCGAGACAGCAAAGCTCATACATGCATGCATGCATGCGTACGACCCACGGGACACACGATTCGTCCCGAAGCAGATCCAGCGAGACGAGTCTGAATAATACTAAACCCGAGAGAAAAGTGTTTTATATTTAGTCATATTTCATCAAGCGATATCAACAATTTTCTCTGTCCTGTTCTATCTGAAAAGGTAATACACATAAAGCTCGTGTTAGACCGTACGCAGAGAATATTATAGTTCTTTTTTCCAAATTTCTTTCAATTTTGCTATGTTTTCAGTAGTGCGAGAATAGATTTAGTGAAATCTATCTTAGATCTATTCACTAGATATCTCTGTTCAGTAAGATCTATCTTGTTAAAAAAAAGACATAGTAAAAAGTGCGGCCAAACCGCCATAGGCATTTAGCCCCATTTTTTGTAAGTTTGAAAATAGTCATAATTTTGGTATTTTCTGAAAGCTTATTGCGAGTAGATTCGAAATGTATAAGTATCAAGATGACGCTCTATATTGTTTCAGAGAAAAATGGTCCAAAAGAGTTTCACTTCCGAGAGGAGAGGCGAAAGTGAAACTCTTTTGGACCGTTTTTCTCTGAAACGATATAGAGCGTCATCTTGATACTTATACATTTCGAATCTACTCGTAATAAGCTTTCAGAAAATATCAAAGCTATGGCCATTTTCAAACTTACAAAAAATGGGGCTAAACTTGGCCGCACTCTTTCTCTAGAAATTTTATCAGAAATTATTGAGTACTGCAGATTGTATAACCAATGCTATCAAGTGCAATTCAATGATGCAACTGATTTTGCCTTTTACTCGCGTTATTCGCGATTGGCCAAGTTCCAATCTTCAGTAGTCCAACACGGTTTTTAGACGAATATTCTTCTAGAATACAAGAGATGTTGGAACAAGTTGGACATCTCTTGTACTTGCTCCACTAGATCTAGCTCGAGATAAATCATTACTCATAGATATATATCCACACACACGTACACGTATCGAGGCCCATGAAACCGCGGAAACGCACACGGCTGCTGTGTGACGAACGATCCGCCGAGCGACCAGTTAAGGAATCGTCGTAGTAACGGATATCTGGGCGCGAAATGAAAACCCTCGATCTGACAAAAACGGGGGGAAGGGACTCACTCGGCGGTTCACCGCAACGAATGTCGTTAATCGACGCTTTATCGTCGCGCGGGATTCAATTGACACTCGTTAACGACGGATAACGATATCGCGCCGCCCGTACGGACAGCCGCTGTTAATCATTCGCGCGTAATAACGTGCTATACGAGAAATACACCGCGTTAACCAGCGATACGCCGCACAGTACGAGAAAGAGAGAGAGAGAGAGAGAGAGAGAGAGAGAGAGAAGGAGAGAAAGAGAGAGGGGAAATAAATGCTATCGATCACGAGTTGGTATCGTCGCGCGTGAAACGGAGCGATCCACACCAGACTTTACTGTTCTGAAACGGTTCGCCTCGATATCGAGAAGTTTTGCGCGTGTAACTTGCCGTAGAAAAGAAAAAAGAAAAAAATATATATAATGCGGGAAAGCCAGGCGTTTGAGGTTCTCGCGAATGCGGAAGCTGCTTGTCGAAACTATCGCGAAGACACTAACTCCTGGTCTGCAGGAAAATGGCAGGAAGAGGGCAAACAGCTCTCGCGAATAACGACGAGAATGTGATCAACTTTTGCGTCGACTAGACTTCCGTAAACTACATTCTTATTGCCATAAATTTTGGTTAAAATAGGTAAAACGTCTAGTAGCCAGCATTCTGCCTGTTTTCGGTACACTTGCGCAGATTTCATTAAATATTAAGGCACATAGGAATTAAAAACAAAAAAAATATATATATACACACACACAAGGTATTTCTGTGAAGATGTTAGACAATTTTTGTAGTAAGATGGCTCGATAAGAAGATGAATTTGAGGTAGAGAAGCAATGTTTTAAGCTTCCTTAAGGACCTGAAAGCTTTTCATTACTCGGTATTGCGCCTGACAAGTAAACTCCCGCATTATGTTTTAACCTATTTTTATTTTATTTTATTTTTAGAGAAAAAAGATATAAAATAAAAAAAAACAGATAAAACCAAAGTGCGGAAGCTTACTTGTCAGTCGCAATAAAAAAGGCTTCTAATTTTTTTTTAAGGAAACGTCACAGAACATTTTAGATAAAAATAAAAATATATTAAAATAAAAAAGAAGATATATTAAAAAGACTTCTAGTTCCTTTTAAGAAGGTGTCGTAGAAAATTATATATATTAGATTGTATAATGAATAATTTTGCATTTTGCAGATAAAACGAAATATTTGTATTTTTATGTCGTTTGAGAGACAATACATATGCTATTCTGATCTATGATTTACTGTCAACTTTCACATATATTATTCTACAAAATTATAACGACATAAGAATACAATCGCGTTTCATTTTACCTGGAAAATCTGAAATTGCTTATTACACGATCTAATAAGTTCCCATACACAAAATATTTAACAAAATCCGCGCAAGAATGCCGAAAACTGTCAGAATACCGACTCTGTTGCCGACGCTTTAATCTGCTCCAACTGATCTGAAATAAATGCCCTTAAATGGATTTCCACCGACAAGGGAGCTAAACCCCAGAATGTTTGAATAATGTCGCATATCAGTGGAAGCCCATTTAAGGGCACTCGTTTGACATCATTCGGAGCATTTTAACGAAAATTCTTAGCAATCGGGCGTGGGTGATTCGTGGAAGTTTATCCTTTTCTTCTCCTCTAAATCGCGATTTCGAGAAATCCCGGAATTTTATGGTCGCTCCGCCGAAGACTGTCGAGAGACCTCGCAGTCGGAATACGTTGACAAATACGTCAACGAGAATTCGCCGTCGGTGGGAGCCGCTCGACAATCGGAAAATCATTTTCGTCTGGAGGGCCGATAGTAATTGCATATAAGCGAGGAAGTCGTCGACTCGCGAATATTCCAGAGAGGCGACGCGTCCGCCGTCACCACCACCGCCGCCACCGCCCTCGTCGTTTCGTTTTATATTCAAAGAAGGAGCGAACGCGCGGAAAGCAAAGCGTCTTAAGGCACCTTCGACAGACGACAGACGACGACGACGACATTTAGCGTCTCGGCGAAGTTTGCGTTTTTCTTTCAGAGGATAGCGATGCATTGGAGAAGGGTGGGAGGGAGGGAGGGAGGGAGGTGGCCTTTGATTCGTTCCATTTCTCTCGCAAAGTATTCCATTCCGCCGCTCTCCGCCTCCATTTGAGACGCGCGTCGGTCGCGAGGTGAAGAAGAACACTCGAGATGTGGACCTTACGAAGGGCGCCGACGTGAATGATTAAGCTCCGGAGTTGGCTTAGGGTTTAAGGTTATAAATCGACATTTCCTCAGCGCGCGTTCTCGCGAGCGCTTCCGAGGAAAGTGAATCAAAGCCGCGAGAGATAGAGAGAAAAAAAGAGAGATAAACAAAGAGGGAGAGGGAGAGGTAAGTCATTTTCGCGATGACGCGTGTACTACGTATGTAGCGATCTTAACGAGAACGAGCTGCGCTCTTGATTGAAGCTCAATGAATCGCGCATTGTTGTAACACTTGTTGAGGCAGATCGCGGGGAAGGAAGCGGCAGCTTCCTTAAAAAGGGGGTTCACTTGCTCATATCCGCCGATACCACTCAACTGACGAGAGGACGACTCTCGGAACGTCCGAGAAACGCGCAAGTGTGAGCCCGGTGTGTGTCCCGATATAATGGGTCGGATGGAATTTAAATTCAATTTCGCCCTCCTTGCTAAAACGGACGCCCAAATTGGTCGGCCACAAAAGAGGAAAAAAGAGAAAGGGAGAGAGAAAGAGAGAGAGAGAGAGAGAGAGGGGGAGGGTAGAAGAGAGGAAGAAGAGAAAAAGCCACACACGAACGTAGGAACGAATGAACGAACGAAAGCTCCTCTAAACTTCAGCTGGGCCCGCAATAATTCAGTCAATTTGCGGTAACTCGAGCTTTCGTGGCACGAGGCAATTAAATTTCATCCCCCAATGCGCTAACTACGCCGTGCGCCGATGCATACGTTTACATACGCAATGAGGTAATATCGACTCTTACAGGGAGAGTGGGAGAGAGAGAGGGAGAGGGGGGAGGAGGGGGCGGAGAGAGAAAGAAAAAGAGCGCGGCAAATACAGGTACACATACATGTGTGCATATTTTTTTCTATTTTGTCCCATGTAACGCGATATTGCGCTGTTACGGGAAAGTCGAGGAAAATTGCGTGTCAGTCGCGTACGAGGCAAGGAAGAGGTCGAGTCTTAAAGCGCGCTCGCATAACGCGAGCGCACAGCGCGCGCACAGCGCGCGCACGAAGACTGCCGTCGCGCCAGCCAGCCACCCCCCGGCCGCTGTGGGGGCGCACCGTCTTGGGATAGTACGCCGGTTACGAAGTAGCGGCATTATACAAACGCCCGCCTCGGCAACAACGTGCTGCAACTAAAGCGGCATTATAGAATACCGGCGCCAGCCGCGGTAACTAAATTCAATTTCGAGCACCTTTTCAGCGGAATTCCTTCCGCGCGCACATTATTATCACTATATCAACGAGGCGGATTGCAGATTTCTCCGCCTCTCGTGTCGGGGATAAAGGAAGAAAGAAAAGAAAAGGTACAAGCGATCTCGCGCGCTTTATGTATTCGGCTGATATATGTATTAATTATATGTTTGATGAAAATAAAACGTTAATGTACATAAAATGAAGTAAAAAGAGAATTGCAAAATAGACAAGTACGAATGAAATACAAGAAAATTGAAGAATCACCATAAATAATGATCCCTCCTCAACACTCGCGCTGAGGAAAAATCGTCAAATATTCATGAGGAAAGTTGCCGCGTGTAAAGAATAGTCTAAACTGTGTGTGCCCATCGAAGCCGCGACTTTCCAAAACAGCTAAGTGAAGACGAACTGATAAAGTCGATTGCTCGCTCGAGTGTGAAAGACCGGAGGACGTGTTTCCCGGTCGTAAACGACGCGCTTCAAACTCGCGCGTGCACAATTTGAACGAAACATAAATGACGTTGATTAATATTTTCGACCAGCGAGGGAGACTCAATTACACTTGATCGCGCCGATCGTCAAAAGACACCGGACAAACGCGGAAAATGGCGGTCGAGTGTTCTCGAGTTGAAATGCGGCGCGAACGAGTCGCCATCCTTTTCAACGACGCGGCTTAATGACGCTCATTTATTCCGCGTAACCCGAAGGCACACGACACCACTAAGCTCACCTGTGTGTGTACGTACGCCTGCCAGCTCTGTACTCATCCCCTCCCGCCCTCCTGCATTCGCGACGAGCGGATGAAACTGATGCTCATTTGGCGGCAAATCTCCCTCCGCCATCCACGGCCTTGCGTTTCCGCATTATGCAACGTTTTGCGTTGGCCGCGTTACCCGGCGAGCTGTAAGTTCTACGACCGAGTCGAAATTTCGGTTCAAGCAAATCCCGCTGAACTTGAGAGACCAATGGAGAATCTCGAGGCGTAGGCCGTCGTGCCATTTTGATATTACACGGAATATTGTAGTTTCTTTTTGTTTCTCATACAAATTCTATTTTCAGTTTTATCATGTTGCCAGAAGCGCGAGAACAGACTGTCAGTGAGATCTGCGTTGCTAAGGAACATGCTAGATTTTGCGAAAAATATCCAGCGAATTTTGTGCAAAATATAGCAGATTGCTCAATAGCATATTTCGATTCCTGGGATAACAAATAGCGCATATGAAATGAAAGGACAGTCAATTTTCTGTTACATGTGGAGTGAAAAGACAGTCAATTTACCGTCGATTTATTCTTCGGTCACAAAATTCTATGGTTAATATCGCTACGTGAAATTCTACGCATGTACATATGGTTGTCGCAGTTTTTGCCCTGCGCGAAATATTTCTGCGGCTCTTGAAATATTTCATCGAATTCTCGGCGAGACCGTCGTCAATTAACACATTTTTTCCATCAGACTGCATCCACACGAGAAACAGTGCCACGAATTGGTGATTAAATGCAGGTGGAATATTGAGATAATTAAATATCACAAATGATTTTCAACTAAGTCCCTGTTTAAGTCCTAATTCGACAGAAAATGGAGAAAATGGCATTAAATGTCCATTTGTAATGGCAGAACAGAACAGGACAACGGTCGAGTTCAACGGGCTCTGCAGGGTCAAAGCGCAGCCCGAAATTTCGACCCACGTTCGGTTTTACACGTCGAGAGACGCTCTCTCGAGGTTTGCGACATCCCAGCTAGGAGAAAGAGAGGGACAGCGAGAGAGACCGAACATCGAAAGTTGGAAAAGCTGCGGCATTATATCGACTCTTGCCGCGTTTATCGGGTCGAGAGTCGCGAGTGACTTCCGACGAGGACAGCGAGTGTCTATTTTTTCAGCCGAGCGGCGGCGGAAATGGTCGATAAGCTGGCCGTCAGTGCCGTGCGAGCCGCTACTAATAATGACGAGAGTGCAGATCGGATTAGGCTCCATTGTAAAATATTCCCTACAAAAATTCGCCGATAAAAACCGAGAGGGAAGGGAGGTGAGACGGAACGGAAAAATGGACACATTAAAACGCGACTCAATCCAGTAATTCGACGTTGAAACGACGCCCGGCGATCTCGCGCATAAGTCTCTCGATCCGTCGAAAAAATATCGGCGCGAGCGGTTACCTGATGAAAGAATTGCAAAGCAGAGCGTGCACGCGTGAATGCGGATTACACCGGCGAGGTGGTCTTTCTCGCGCACAGAAAAAGAGAACTTCCTCTTTAAATTTAGAACTCCTGTTTGTGTTTCACTCAAACAACATGATATCATATCAAATGACGTAATTTCACATCAAATATCATATCTCGTTTCAATTCAACTGTGTTGTTTGATAGGAAAAAACTGTTATCTTAAAAAAATTTTCAGCCAAATAACGTATTATTTGGTTGCAATTCAGATTTTGTCTCGTTCGAGCGAATCATGTTATTTGATTGAAAAAACTATCCTTTCAAAAGTTTTGTTTTTCAATCCGATCTGCTGTTTGGACTAACCAATATAATATTTGGTTAAAAATTCAAAAGCCAACGTGGTATCACCGGCTCGCTAATGTACATTTTGTCAATATTCGTTATATACCGGCTGCAGCTGCATTGTTTCCAATAGTAGGAATAGCGCGAAAAAGATTTTGTGCACATTTTATAAAAATGTACTATAATCATGATACTGAGTATATCTCGTTAGAGCTAGTTGATACCTTCAATTTCTACGTGAACGTTCAAGTCAACCCGAATCGAAATTTTAGTCCTGCTTCGGACCTGAATCTTTCACCATCTGTATATTTTGAAGGATCAGTATATGTGTAACACATGTGGAAACTGAAATCCTACTTAGCGCCTCTAAATGGCCGAAATCACACAAAATGCCACTCGTAGGTTTCAAAGAGGATCTCTTGGCAAAGCTATCAGGTTAAATAAAATCAAAACGCTTTGATACTTTGAAGCCTATATCAATCTCTCTTGATTTCATTTAACCTGATAGCTTTGCCAAGAGATCCTCTTCAAAGTATCAAAATGAGGTGTTGAGGTTCAAAGTAATATCAAAATTTCGACTCGGGAAACGACCTAAACTGTGCTCAGCACAAGAACGGATAGTGTATTGGAATGATGGAGTACTTGGATGGAGAATCATAGAAGGCAGCAAGAAACAATGACAAGACAAACCGTCAATAATGCGGAGAACGAAAAGTCAAGTTTCTGAAAATTGTTCAAACAAAATTATCAAAGTTTTTTTTTAGTGAAATGGAAAAATTAAATGAAATAATTTTCTTACTTGAAGCAAATCTAGATAAAATTACTCGAGAGGCGAAACAATCATATTTATCAGTGGGAGCATTAATTTCTTCGGACAATGAACCGATGAACAAATGTGGATTCAGCGAAATGTATTAAATCCAAAGAAATCTTTTCCCCTGCGCGCTGTAAACGAGTAGCTCTCGCGTTATAATGTCTGTTGGAGAGAAGCCAAGACGCGCATGGGGGTGTTCGTGTACCGCGGCCGATGAAATATGGAATTTTGAACACCCCGCAGACATCTCGCCCTCGCCCACGGATTTAAGAGAGAGGTTCTCTTCTCCTCGGCCTGAAACGTTCCGTTGGAGTATCAACGTTTATCGAAGCGTCTCGCGAGGAGATAGAGACAGAGAAACGTCAAGCGCGAAAGAGGAGGGTGCGAATGAGCCACGACATCGCGTTCCTCTCGAGTTACGCGACGCGATTGCCACTCGCGACACGGAAAAGTCGCCGTGAATACGTTAGCACCGCGCGGCGTAATGCGACGTAGCGCGGCGACGGCGGGGGTGAAATCGAAATTGAAAGCGCGCCGAGCCAGACCAGGTCAGGCCGAGCCGAGCCGAGCTGAGCGAAGCCGAGGAATCTCATAAAGTCCGCGCGACGTATAAAGTAAATTATTACTATCTCCGCGGCGTAATAGAAGAACGTACAATAAGGTTTTCTGGAGACCAGCCAACAGCCGGGCTATCCGGCAGGCGCACACGTCCACACGCAATAGACACACGGACCTCACACACACACGCATGCCCAGAGACAGGCACACACAACTCTCTTCTCCTCACGACACGCGAGCCGGCGGCATTCCCGCCTCTGTTACTCATAAAGTCAGATGAGTGTTCGAAAGTGCATTCATGCTTAACCCCGAGAATCGACTTTCCTCGCGCACTCTTTCTCTCGCTCGACCGCGATATCCCGGCGACCAACTACCCGACTACTTCCTCCGCCACCTCCTCATCATCATCCGCCATCCCACCAGTCCCGTCGTGAAAACAAATTTTCACGCGAGACTAACGCGCGCTCGCACGTGTGACCCATATTTTCCGGCGGCTCGCCGGAAAATCGATAGTTTCTCGAACTGAGTACATATTCGATTTACCTCGTTTCACTCGTAAAATCTTCTCTCGTCGGCCAGGCAGGAAGAGCGGTCGGGGGGTTGGTTGCGCGCAAACGCGAGGAACGCGAAGCCGCATCTCGTCCCTTCCGTGTCCTTACGTGCGGCGCTCATCGGTATGCGAGAACACGCTTTCGTTGGCGCGACCAACCAACCAACCAACCTACCAACCAACCCAACCAAACTAACCAACCAGCCCAACCAACCAGCCCAGCCAGCCAACCAGCCAGCCAACACATCTCGGCTCTCTCGCTGTCTGCGAGGCTGGAAAGCGACATATATATTCGTGCACGCAGACGACTCGTCGGTATGGAGCTCTGTTTGGCCGTTGGATGGGCATGTAACGGATAAGCTACTACTTCCCGATATACCGCGCGCGCACAGCTCGCGTTATTATATCCGACTTCCTCTCGACGGGATAGCTCCGCGTATACGTCTTTCTCCGCGCGGGTATCGAGCACCGTTTATCGTTTATGTGTATCTCCTCTCTCTCTTCACCGTCCCCTGTCTTTCTCTCTCGTCTTTCTCGTCCCTCTCGCTCTCTTCTCGCTCGAATAATGCGAGTTACGAGTCTTTTACGAACGTACACGATGTAACATATCGACCGCCACAGCCACCGCGACCGCGTTTCTCCTCCGCGTCCGCGGCGTCGTCGACAGAGATTATCGTTTCAGTCGATTTCGCAACGTTACGCACGTTGTGTGTATGTGTGTGAAACAGAGAGAGCAAGAGCATTTTATCTCTGCAAAAATATATACTGCTAAGGGAAAATATCAAAGGATATGTAAATAGTGTTTACGAAGCACAAGTAAAATTATGCACAGAAAGAAATTATTTAAATAGTATATCCAAATAAACAGTTATTGTTCTATATATAGGCAACTATATGTTATTTTGTTGGAATTTTCAGAAACATCGTATTCTTAATCCAATATCTTATGCTTTCCATCCGTGAAAAAAAAATTATTTCTGAGTAATAAGAATATATTTTTCTTGATAATTATTCCATATATAAGGAATCTAGCATTAATTATTTTGATTTTGAGATATGTTGCCAAGGACATGATCCTGAATAACCTTCGAATGATTTTAGTCGGAGCTCATTGTTTATTGTAAAGATATTAACAAAAAAAATTTAGGTAAAAATATCGAATAGGGGATTCTAGTTACAATGACCTTGACATTGTCATATGTATCAAGGATATGTTCCTAATTGACATTAAAAAAGCTTTAGATCGTCGCTCAATGTTTGTTAAAAAGTTATTAACAAAAGCAGTTTTATAAATGTAACGTAATTTTAGTACACATAATACACACAGTAGGACATATCCTGGACCAGAACCGGTCATGTTGCCGCAAGTTATATAGCACTAGTGTCTAGAGCACATTTTGAGAGCACGTTTCTATGATAATTTTTTAATGTTTTCTTAAATAATTTTCCGGTTTTCAAAGATGTATTTTTGAAAATAGCATGAAACTAGCGCTCGACACTGTTTACTGCTAAATAATTTAAATGTAAATGTGACTCTACTGCCTTAATAACCCAGAAGCTTTACATGCCCAGAAGCTTCAAAATAATATTACAATATCCAAAAGTCGCGTCGCGAATGTTTGATTCCACGTAGCATACGTAGAAAAGCAGGATTCTCACGAATGCGCACTGGGATCTTTTTCTTCGTTGGATTATATGAAACGTATCAGTGCAAGTAACTTATTTTCATTTAACATGTAATGTATCTCATTTTGAGATTTACACGTCAAAAATAAAGATATTTTCAATACAAGAATGTTCTCTTTTTCTGTACATAAAACAGCCAAATGATAGACTGTTAATATAAATAATATAAATATTTTCTTTCTTCAAGCAAAAAATTATCCTTCTGTAAAGATACGTTTTATATAAAATATTACAATTTACTAGTTAGTTACTTTTTTTATCATAATTCGTTAAAAATTTTATAAAATTTGGTTAAATTGCGAAAGTTTTAATTTAATAATTTAGCGAATTTTCCTTTGAAATTTTGAGACATGCGATATGTGTTACTGCTTTCAGCAATAACTACACATTCCAAAAACCGAGTGAGAATTTGAGAAAAAACTGAACACAGCGATGACAAGGGAGGGGAGGGGGAAATCGCAACGCGAGGAACGCTCCCGATGAAGAACATGCAGTGAAACAAACACCGCTGAAATAAAATATGTGCGCCCCAAAGTTTGTGTCTTTCATTATTAAACTAACTCCCCTTCGCTCTTTCTCCCTTCTCGCGCGTCGAAAACTTGAGCTCGTTCCTCATCCCCTCGCTCTAGTGTTTCATCGTGCTGCAATTTTCCATTTTCCACCGAAAAATATTATTTCGGCGCACGTCGTAGCGGCCGGGAACATCGTCGTCTGGGAACGTCTTTCGCTGTTCGTCTCATCGACCCCGCTCTCTTTTCTTTCCTCCCCCCCCTCTCTATATACACACACACACACACACACACACACACACACACACACACACACACATATATATATATATATATATATATACACAACGCTATCCTATCTTTACAAAGCACGGAATTTTTTTCTCGCTCCCTGACTGATTGTCCAACATTTACCGAGTCAGGACACGGGTGCCTTTCAATTTCGATTTATCAAAGAAGCGACAGCTATACCGTGTGTGACAGGGCGGGCGGTGTCATGCACCCATAGAATGGATAACCCTCTATATCATCCCTTAATCCTTCTTACTACTCCCTCAGAGCGGCCGCGCACTTGGTGATCAAATAAGTGCGGATTGTCGTATCGCAGCGCGCGCGTGCGTCTTGCGACAGACTTCTCGCGTATACTGTATCGCGTCGCGAATTTCGCGCGCAAAGGCTCTCCTACATCTGTCGGGATGTGTCGCCAACTCATACGCGCATACTTATTCCGTGTCGAAACAGTCAATCAGAATACGGTCTCTAGCATTGACGTATAAAGTCCATGCACCGTTGACGCTTTTAATTGTCTGTTACAACGTCACGGATTGATGTAGTTCAAAACAGAGCCTTTAAAGACCCTTCTACATCTATCGCAATGTCAGCTGCAAGCAAACGCGACGCTCGTCGCAACGATGATCGCGAATATTGCAGAGAATTCGCGTGATGGTTCGCAAAATGGTGCAGGACTTTATCGTTCAGTTTGATGAATCCTACGCTACAAGCCCAGGTGTATTCGTTTTTAAGCGCATGAGCGTGTAATTTCTCCAAAGCTCCTTTTAAGGAGAATTCACACCTTGGCAGAAAAACAGAAAGGCAGAAACCAATTAGAACTCACGCTGAGGTAGAAACTGTCGACTACTACCTGACCACCAGTGCGAGTTTTGTTTGGCTTCTGTTTTTCTTCTTTCTGTTTATGAAGTGTGAATGCGTTCTTACACGTTCTTTGCGGTTTTAAATCACGTCAATTGACACGTTTGGGAAGGGGAAGGGGAACGTGTAAATTATGATTTCATATTATATAATTATGATTTAGCCAAAATAACACACTTGGATTTGCAACGCACCTGTACACGAGTGGACACTTGAAAACTCAAACACTGCATATAAAAAAAATATATATGTTTATACAGGGTGTCCCACCACTACCGCATTATCTTTTAAGAGTGGATTCCTGAGGTAATTTGAATAAAAAAATCCTAATACAAAAATGGCGAGGTTAGGCGCGCTCAGTAGTCCTATTCTGTAACTCGTTATTGGAGTTAACAACAGTTTTGTTATCGTTGCGCAGCTTTTGTATAGAAAAGCTGCGCAACGATAACGAAACTGTTGTTAACTCCAATAACGAGTTACAGAATCTCAGCACAGGTACGGTACAACACACAATGATACAGATGCATGCATAAGTGAGAATTTGCATAAGATATGAAATTAGTTGCAAATCTCTGAAAGAAACGTCAAATGTGTGACAGCTTATTCTCATAAATGTATTGTGTGATATTTTATTCATAACATTTTGACGAAATTGTTATTATTTGCGATATGATATTTAAATGATAGAAAAGGCAGATTATTATTACATACGTTGTTATATGTATGGAACTTCCGTATCAATATTTGCATGTGCATGCACCTGTAGCCAATATAATTTAGCCAATATAATTGGTCAACTTTAATCATTTATAATTTGAAAAGTATTATAGCCTCAACATTTTTGGATTTTATCTTCAAATTACCTCAGGAATCTGTCCTTAAGAGATAATGCGGTAGTGGCGGGAAACCCTGTATATAAATATGTACAACGTGTGTTCCCACTGTATGGGAAATGTATGTCAAATAAACGCGCACGACAAGTCGGCGACGTGATATCATTCCCGTTATTATCATTCCCAGTCGGAAGTCGCGCAAAATAGCACGAATCTTCTATCTCTTTCTTTCTTGCACGCCAGGGGGTGAATAACGAGATCCGGTGGTCGCGGCTGAAGCCGTGCAAAGACACTGTCCGATTTCGCCCACATTCCGCGTGTCCCCACGGCTCGGCTCAGTAATTACGGTAAACGAGATGGTAGCAGTCGTTCATCATCAAGAGCACTCGATGCGTTCCCCCTGGCGCGCCGCGGTGTTGCGGTCGATGTAATTCAATTAAGCCGTAGCTATTGTCGCGCCGTTCCCCTCGTCTTCCCCGGCAAGATATAACTTCGGAAATACATAACGTCCGCGCGCGATACTCCACCACGTCGACAACGTCGTCGTCGTCGTCGTCGTCGTTATAGTCGCGTCATCCCGGTACAATTTTGTCTCGTCCGTCCATCTGTCCGTCTGGATCCGCGCGAGTGTTTGCGCCCCCGATACTTTTGCGGGCGCGCTTTCCGCATTAATCCGTTCCCGTTCTCATTCGGTCGGTCGCCGTGACGGGAACGACTCCAGGAGACGACTCTGATTCGTCGCAGCCGCGCCGCGCTTCTCTCTGTCTCTCTCTTTCTCTTCCTCTCTCCCTCCCTCTCTCGTCACCCCCCAGCAATAACATTGTTCCACGCGCCGTCCTCCCGTTCCCGTTCGATACAAAAGTGTACACGTACCCTCCCCCGCAATGAAAGGCACTCCACGAGTTCCATCGAAAGGAGACGCCGCCGACGCGACACGACGCGACACGACGCGCGACGTGTCTCCCGCTGACGCGTGTTTTCCATATACGTAGCACGCCGCTCGCTGTGTGTCCTGCAGGACAATAAAAGCCCTCGACTCTCCTCCTCCTTCATTCCACATTTTCCTCTATCCATCGCCCTCTCTCTCTCTCTCTCTCTCTCTCTCTCTCTCTCTCTCTCTACATATATATATATATATATATATGTATATATATATATATATATTCCCACACTCCCGGACGCCTTACCTCTCTCTACCCGCGCCTCGCATGTCAGCAGCCGGGACATTTCCATTTTATTGGACGGTAGAAACGAGTATCGCGCGCGCGAGGGACGACTGCCGGCCCTGGGATATATAGGAATCCGAATTGGGTGACGTGCGGGCACTCAGGACACCACTCCTGGACCGCGGCGCATCATCTGCATGCCTGTCCCGACCGACAGCCATGGCCGGCCAAGCCAGGCCACCGCGTTCATACGGGACGTCGCTGGCGCGCGCGGCCGTTTCCGCATGCGAATACCGCGTGTACAGGCTGGCGTGTAGGAGAGCCAGGGGTGAGGGCGGGTTCGGACGATAAACGACGAAATCGCCGTCGTTCGCAGCCCCGACGACGTACACGGTTTTCCGCTAGAGAGAGAGAGAGAGAGAGAGGAAGAAAGAGAAGGACAGCGAAAAAGAGAAAAAGAGAAAGAGAGACACGAGGCCCGTCTTCCGGAAACTTCCGAAGTTACTTGAAGCTAAATCGAATTCTTCCACCCGTCGGATCCGTCTCCTCGAGAGATCGTCGAGTTTCGCAAAAATGGACACTTCCGTCGTCTTTTGAAAGCAGACACCGCGGAGGAGCGATTAAACAGTAAAATCGCGGTTCTCGGTTATTCCCGCTCGCGCGAGTGATGAACACCGACACAGAGGAGAGAGAAAGAGAGAAAAAGAGAGAGATCGATATACACGTTCCGCGAATAAATCCTTCGTCACGTTAATTTCTGAGCGGCGATTCGCGCAAGTACACATCAGCGAATCCGGTCGTAATAATCGTGCGCGATCGCTGAGAATATCTGTCTGTAGGAAGAGGCTAAAATTATGTCGACCGAATTGTGGAACGTGTTAGAGCGTCATCCAGAGAATGAGAGAGGCAGGCTTCCGAGGGAGGCACGAGGGGGAGACGAGAGACGTCGTCATGGCGATAATATAATACTATCTTTAGTCGGTCGCGCTGACGCAAACGAGAGATCCTTCTTTTTCCTCGGGCGCGATGATGTAAACCTGTAACTAAATTGGAGAGAGTACAAACATGCGGACGCAAAAAGCTGGGCTTCAATGTAATGTTAGTGCATCGAAGGAAGAAGGTGGGGGGGAGAGAGGGCCACGCGGAATCGTCCGATGACGTAATTAAGACCCGGTTTAGAATCGCCGGCGAAGCAGCGAAAACTACGAAAGGGCGCGCGCCGAGAAAGCCAGGAAGAATATTTCCGGCACACCCGATGCGCCCTTTCTCTCTCCGTCTCTCTCACATACTCCCTCCCTCTCTCTCTCTCTCTCGCCGCGCTCTCTCAGGAACATCGCTTCGAAATGGAATGGCGGGCAATTCCTGGTCGCGCCGTGCTCGGCCCTCGCGCGTGAATAACTTTAGTCGCCTAGCCTCGCCTCGTCTCGCCTCGCCCCGACTCG
The DNA here is from genome assembly GCF_010583005.1 of Odontomachus brunneus. Classification (NCBI taxonomy): domain Eukaryota; kingdom Metazoa; phylum Arthropoda; class Insecta; order Hymenoptera; family Formicidae; genus Odontomachus; species Odontomachus brunneus. The sequence continues at coordinate 952,789 of NW_022639473.1, forward strand.
CCTGGCCCGCACCCTCGCGCGTTTTCCAGACATCTCATTGTCTCAGCGTTTCACCCCGCCGTTTGTTAACTACCGAATAACCCTTCCTCGAGTAATTATATCGCGACTGACTCCGCCGGGCACGCCTGTCCTCCGCCAAAAATTACCGGACGCCAAGGTCCGCGCAGACACGCGTTAACCTTGGCAAGTTAGCGCGAGTAACTTTTACGCGTATTCTGAAAGTCTTCAGCTAGTATTTGGTTTATCACCCGCTGGAATGGACGCCGTTGCTTTATTTTCATGAAATATTACACTGAGAGAAACAGTTAAAAAAGATGGGAAATATTTATTCAGCTACTAACAGTGTTTTTAAATCTATATTATCTCGTTTAAATAAACAATTACTTTCATAAAAAACAACGCGGTCTAAGAGAAATGTATGATCTCTAATTTGAGAGACATTTTTTTCTCAATATAGAAACATGTATATAGGTTCAAGTAAATGTCATTAGTACTAAATAATTTTTTTTTTTTGCACTTTTTATATATTTTTTTCTCTCAGTGCATTTGAATAAGTATAAAACTTATTCATATCTATCTTTATCATATTATTATTACCTTTCTAAAATTAAAGTCTCTGAATAAAGTCCGAGAGTAAAGAAGTTGTTAGATACCGACCTAGTGCAGTTAACTTAATGCTTTGCACTGTTTTTCTATTTAATTGTATAGAATTGCAAATGCTCGCACAGAGTGAAAATACAAATGTCAATGAATGTGACGAGGAATATACCCCATACTATACAAAAAATCTAAAAGGATTTTTTTAGTTCTTACTATAACACATACTGGCTCCCAGAGAGACAAAAATATTCTTCTGTCATTATTTTCCTATTTTCCTTATTCTACATTGTTAAAAACTCGCAGTGATTTAAGTATTAATGGGAGTGGAAGGTTTATTCCAACTCTTACATAAAAAAAGCTAGAGTGAAAAGTAAAAAATAAGTTAAAATTAACGTATTTCAAAATAAGTATTTTAAGTTAAAGGTCGATTCATTTAAAATTAACTAAATTACGTTAAGTGTTATAAACTTTTTAACGTTTTAATTGCACTTTCAACTGATTAACTGGTTATTACTCGAGCCTACTTCCACGCTGTCCTATTCGAGCAAACCGCCGCTTGCTCGTCGTTTCCGTGGACCTTTCAACGATTCCTCCGGAAGTGGAGAGTGCCTACAAAACCCGAGAACGCAGGATACACGATACAACGAAGGAAGACCTGGCCGGCAATGAAGGCGGACGCATACCACGCAGCCACACACTTGTGTGCCCCGGAATGAAATGGCGGCTGCGATTCCTGGCCAGTGGCCTTATCCGTTCGCGTGAATAACTTTATTCGATTCACCTCCTTCGTCGGGGGAGGGAGGCCCACGTGGTAATCGGGTTATTCGCCGCGGAAGTACGACATTCGGGATTCTTGCGTCGGAGTGAATCCGCGATGGGGCCGCATTTGCGTACGAGTGAGTAACTCTCTCCGATTAGAGGACAGACCGAGTCTAAATGGCCAGCAAGGCTCATGTGCCTTTTTCTAGTATTATCTTGAGAGGAATATGTATCTTATATGTGGCCTTCTTACATTCCACACTACTGGGTGATTAACCCCATTGCGGAGCAAGATGGCCACGTTGCTGTATGTTTGTATTTTGATTATTGCAAAACAAAATATTCGGTTAATAGAATTGTGGCGAATATTAACGCGTAGAAAAAGACTGCCTTTATTATACTTATACAGTCAATCACAACATCACTTATCTAAGAAGTTGTAACTTCGAAATTCTCTCATAATTCTAAAATTTTTAAATATAGAGCATCTCTCTCTCTCTCTCTCTCTTTCTCACTCTCTCCTCCTTTTTCTCATTTTCTGTCTCTGTTCAATCCAATAAAAGGAAGGACCAGCGCGTCGTGTAACTTCACAACGTTTTACTTCTCGTGAATGTTTGATGCGTTTCGCGCGAAAGGCGGAGAGAGAGAAAACACGGATACGCGCGACGTCCGTTCTATGAAATGAAAGAGCGAACGACGACGACTATGTCGCGGAGAGTCCGCGATTACGACCGAAGAAAATGACTGGGCCGCGACCCCGGGTGCAATGACCCCTTCCTTCGCCTCGCCATAGAATTTTTGAAGGACTCGCCGCCGCGCCGGCCGCATAGCTTATGCGGCTTTTACGTCCCACGCTGGCATTCATGAGGAGGACATGAATGTATGTATAGCGCGCGCGCGCGAGCAGGGGCCACAGCTGGTAGCCACAAATATGAAAGTAATATTTAATTTATCGTTCCAGGATTGAAAGAAAACGTTTAAAAAGCCGCGTCCTCCGACGAGGAGGAGAAGGAGCCCCAAACGCCGTCGCCGTCGCCATCGTCGTGCACCGGTGAAGGTGGAATGAATTCGTGCGGTTGCCGTCGTTGAACTTCCACGCTCAACGGAATCCTGAATAATATATTGCGGCGTCTTCGGGACCCGTGCATAATTTCTCTTCGCGGCGCAGTGAACGGATGCTCGGCTCCTAACGACCGGGATCGCACGTAATGGCAGAAACGTCCCCGAAAATGGCGGGGGGGAGGACGACGTAGAAAGCGAGTGCGCGCGCGCTCTTTACACTTTGACAGCCACTGTCACTGTGCGTGACTTCGGCAAGGTAAATAAATCAAGGGTCTGTTGATACACAAACATACACACACACACACACATGCGCACAAAATAATGCAATAAGGGGCAGATGAGAGTTTGTGCACGGATTTTACATGCAATAAGAAGATAAATAAAACGTTTTGTTTAATTAAACATAATAATAGTTGTGATATGTGTTTAATATATGTATTAAATGTGTGGTATTATATATTATATATGTATGAATATCAAAAATAAGGATTAATATATATTTAATATGTGAAAGAATGTCTGAAAAATCAAAAACATTGATAATTTAGTGGATATTAATAACGTATCTTCTTGAAACTAAATTCCTTTTATATCTGAATAATATTGCTTTCATGAAAATTGGAGATATATTATAAAAGCATATATTTTCTTACTTAAAAAATATTTTATGTTGTATAATGTATAAGTAAATATATTAAAGTATCTACTGAAAAAAATATTTTTTATTTCTTAAATATCTTTTCTCTCAATGTAGGAACTTTATAAAGATAGATTTACAGATTAATATAAAAAGATATTCTTCTCTTTTTCCCTTTTCATCTTTTTCTCGTTCTCCCCCTTCTCTCTCTCTCTCTCTCTCTCTCTCTCTCTCTCTCTCTCTAACAGTCTAAAAAAAACTCTCAAAGTCTGCTGAAGCAAAAATTTTTCCATGGCGAGTGCGGCCACCAAAGTGTAGCGTCGAACAATAACAACGATCGCAGGACGTCTGACTATACGCGACCTTTTTCTACTTCGCGAATGTCCTCGCTATATTTAATCGTCCTCTGTGCGTTTTCGCCGACATCTACGCCTACGCCTTCTACCTCTCTACCTCTCTCCCTCCTGATATCATCAATTAATATTCGCTCGCGACTATAATTAACCTGCGGCAGCGTATGCCGGCTAATTATAATCGTAATTATTATTTCGTACGAGATGAGATAAAGCGGGGACGAGTCGCAATTTTTACGAAACACGACGCGAGTTTATCCGCTCGAGGGACGAAAACGCGAGAGGAATATCCCGATTTTCGCACAATTCAATCTCCCTCTTCTCAATGTCGAAATCGCGCTGGAATATCACGCAGAAGAAACGCCAAAATGGTCCGGATTGCGTTGCAATAACAATTGCCTAACCACATCGTTGTTCCCCCACCTAGCCTTCAGACGCGCGATGCTATTAGCCGGCGCGCTTGTAATTTTCCAGTGTGCGATATTAACGACCATTTATTATGCCTTTATGTTTAATAAGCAGTGTCTAACCAAGCATAATAATCAGTCATGCGAACCGTATTATGAACTGTCAAAGCGAGATAAATCGGTGATAATTAAGTGAGACTTCGATCATAAGCGAACTGCGGCGGACAATGTTGAGCTATATTATTAATGTTCGACGGGACAATCGTTTTCTGTATTCCGGCATTGTATGAATCGCTCGCTCGGTCTCCCTCTCTCTCTCTCTCTCTTTCCTCATCACCTCCTCTCCCTCGTCTCCTGCTGCAGCCTTCCCTTTCCGCTCTCCTCGTCCCCTAATACATGCAATCGAATTCAGCGGCATACTGGCTCCGGTTTTACGTGATTATCGTTTAATTATAATTACGGATCACTGATGCCGATAAACTGCCAATGTAACGCCCTCGCAACCTACTTCCTTCCCCCTCAACCCTCGCTCGTTATCATCCGCGATGATTGCGGCCCAATGCGTTCGATCTGTCCAAATCTGTATCTGATGTTACATATATATAAAGAGAACCAAAGATTAAACAAAAAGAGAGAGAAAACGGAGTAGAAAATTTACCAGCTTCTAGTAACTGATCAGGAATTCTGATTACTGGCTAGTTTTAGTAACGATAAATCCAATTAGTTTTTAATTAGTTTCTAACCATATTTCTTTTTATACAATATTCTGTCAAATAGTTCTCATTGCTCCATTCTTTACATTGTATTATTCAATATAAAAATAACGTGAAACTCATGTTTTAAAAAATAGAACCTGTTCACGTGAAAACTCATTTATTATTGAAATGGTTGTGATTTTTAATTATCATTTTTCTTGCCTAGTTTTTGGTCGAGAAACACTAGCCGATATTTTCCTGTCCAATTTCTGAACAGTTACAGTCTAATAAATCCAAGCCAGTAGGAAGTGGCCAATTTCTGGCTAGTGAGCAGTTCACCCTGGAAATTTGTCTGCTCGAGCAGATAGGGACGAGAGAGAATTCATGAGTTCATTGTCTAAAATCGAAAGCTAACGCCGCTGATGGCAGTTACTCCGCGCGATCGAGCCAGTAATAACCATCGCTCCATTTTCGGCCGGTTTCCTTCAACGATTAAACCGCGGATTTAATTACGATCGATCGGTTTATCGCGCACACGCTGCGCGGATAATCTGCGCGCGATGACGAGTTACAATAATCGCTCTCGTGGACTCTCTTGTGTATATATGCACGTATGTACTTTGCGCGACGGTAGCATGACGAATTAGAGAGACAGAGACAGAAAGAGAAAGACAGACAGAGAGAGAAAGAGAGAGAATAAAAGGGGGAGAGAGGTGTAGCGTCGATGATGTAGCGTGATCGTGCATAAATTCGTGCGATATATTATCTCACGTCGCGGCAGAGCCAGGAAGAAACCGATAGACACTTGAGTAAACAATGTCGATTACAAACCACTTTTCCGCGCCCCCTGCCTCCGCCCTGTCGGCTCTCCTGCCCCCTTGAGCGTGCTGTAACGTGCATATAAATATACAAATTTTCGCGGTCGGCAATTTGGCCGCTCGATACGATCTCAAACAGGACGGTGATGAACTATCATCTCCGCTTTCTCTCTTCCTCTCTCTCTTTTTCACTTCCTCTGTCTCTTCGCGATTCTCATCGCAGCGCGCAAGCCGATACGGCGATTTTCAATTAAACCGCGCTAAAAAATAAATATCGCGCGTTATTATGGGCGCGAGTTAAAGGGAGAGTCGCAGCGGCTGAATATTTCACGCCATCGGCCATTACGTGAATTTCATTCTCTAGTTATGGGGATTAATATTGCACACGGGATTAATTGATGCTGCAAAATGGAGGTATGAATAATGAAGCGACACGACTGAGGAAGCGCGCGGACCGACTCGCAATTCGTATGACAGAGGGACGCATGTCGCGAGATCTTCGGAAAAATCCCCTCGTCCCGCCCTTCCTCCGCCCGGCGGAGTAGCTCTCGACGCGAAATTTTTCACGTGAAGATCGCGAAATTGCATCGCGCCGCTGCTCTCGTCGAAACCATACCTTTGACGCGAACATAATCAAAGCTGCGGCTGCCTTTGGTTGCGAGCGACACGCGGGTGCGCGCCTCTCGTTTCTCTCCCTTTTTCTCCCTTCGCGACGCCATTAGGTAGAGAGAACAGAAAATTTTTTTCGAAAATCCCGCAGAACTTCCTCGAATCGTCGGGACGCGCGAATTTTTAGAAACGCGGCGCAGCAGCGCTCGTCCGATCGCGTATTAAACGGCGCGCTGTGAATAATCGTTCGATTTAGACCTTCGTCAAAACGAAAGGCGAGAAGGGTCGACAACGGATCGCACGTGGATACGTGCGCGGGACGAAATCGAAGTTTGGCCCACCGTCGAGATATCGATAACAGTAAAGATGGGATTATTCTCGAACTAGATGGAAACGATAACGTGCGAAAACCATAAATTATATCCGTGCCGAAACTCTCTCTTTTTCTCTCTCTTTCTCTCTGTTTGTCTCTCGTTCTCTCTCTTTCTCTTGCCTTGTTCGCTCGTACATCGCGTTTGTCCTGTCCAAATACCGGCTAACGCGGATCCGTTTGGGAATAAAAATTGAATTGTATACTTGCAGCGCGCGGAATATGTTCCATCGCATGGCCGATCGTTTGTCACGTTGCGAAAGCATGAATTTACGTAATCGCATAACGATGCGCGCGGCTTACACGATAAACGCGACGCTATAATTTCGAGTGGATTGTGCGGGGCCACGTGAAATCCTTCGACCAACCGAAAGCAAGTAGTATCTGACAATGAGAGAGGAAGAGAGAGAGAGACACACAGAGCGTGCCGTATCGACGGTCTGTCGTTGCATTGATCGAAATGTCGTATTTATTCGCGCCTCACCTCGTTAAGTCGCGTTAAACACACTCTCCGTGAGAGAAATGCGGAGAAATACGTACGACCTGCGGTAGGAGTACTTTAAGAAGACGTCGCAGGAAATTGTCGCATAGAAAATCTTTTAAAATCTAATCGGAACCCAGTCAGATTCCCTAAAATAATCATGAACTCTAGTTTCTCCTAAAATTTTCTGGAGTTTAATTGGCATTAATTCCGATTTCCCAAAATAAATTAGATTCCGGATGAAAAATCTGCGAAAAGTCGAGTTAGAAATATAATATTCCCAAAATATGCTTCTAAATGGGAAACCCAAATAAATCCTATTTCCTCTATCAAATGTTTTACGAAATTTTCTCTTTTTTTCTTATTTTTATGTTATATTTATGTTGATGGAAATATCTGGAATGCTATAAATATTTATGCATACTTTATATGTATAAATACTTAAACAGCATAAACACTCAAACTGTTTCACACACAAGTGTTCTGCTGAACTTCTCTTTGAAATAAATTATAAATGTCTTGAGTGAAAAAAATACATGTTATATTTGTACTTCAAATATGAAATTTTAAACACATTAAACATTCAAGTGTATAGTAATTATTTACAACATGTATATTTCTATAAATCATAATTATATAAAAGTAGTAATTATATATATTATTTCGTCAAATTATTCATGTATCTCCTCTGTTCCTTTCGCTTTTTCTGTGCAATTTTCTTTTGCCTTTAGGCTTCCTATTTAAAATCGCAACTTTAATTGGGATAGATATAGCTTGATTAGATCCCAGAAAATTTTCTATAGCTGGGATAAGAATGGGATTCTCAATTGGCATCGTAGTGGAATAACTAATTTTGGAACAAATTCGAGCGTCCTGATTGGACTCTATGCTGCATCTAAGAGAACCTTGAGACATTTCTATGTACATTGGTTCCAAATATTGACAAGAGTCGACAAGCGTGAGAGGAAGAGAGGGAAGAAGGAAGAATCGGGGGTGTTTAAATAATTAATCTCCAAACAATCACCATACAGCAATGTATCACGTTTCCCCTCGATTTAATCGGAGTTCCACGGAGCCCATCTGCGCGCATTTACCGTCCTCTGTATCCCGCCGCAATTTAGAACGTTATCTTGCCGGTGTTGCCGCTTAAATATATAAATTCACCAGGCGAAAGAAAGGTCAATCGGTAATTTACCTGCCCGCGAGACAAAGAAGGTGGAAGAAAAGGAGAAGAAGGAGGAGGAGGAGGAGGAGAAAAAGGAAGAGGAGAATCGAGCAAGGAGCGTCCGGAACGATGACAAATGCAAAGAAACGACACAGGTCGTTTTCCCAGCGCGGCATCTCGAGCACGTAAAACGCGCAGAAAGAGACACATGCAGAGAAAGAGAAAGCAAAAGGGAGAAAGAAAGACAGAGGAGGTTTACATTCCCCGTTGTGTCATCGCCGTCGTGGATTTATTCCAAACGATGAAGCGGGATTACTATTCGCCGTATTAATTTGCATGGTACCGTGCGGAAAACGCGCGGCGTTCTTCGAATTCTGCGGCGTCCGCGCGACGACGAAAAGCGAGAGAGCAAAACGAGAGGAAAGCGCCGTGGAACGAGAGATACGCGGAGAGTCGTGGGGAGAGAAAGGGAGAAAGAGACAGAGAGAAGGAGGGATAGAGAAGAGCAGCAGGAAGGGAGGAGCGCGAGAAGGACCGTCGTAAATCTTAAGCGGAATCCTGCCTCGGTGATCCCTGCTTATGGGTTTACACCTGTAGGCACGACCGAGCACCCCGAAAAGGAAAAGGGAAAGGAGACAGATGGATAGAGAGAAAGAGAGAAAGAAAGAGAGAGCCCACATCGAGCACTTTTGTGCCAGGCGCGGCGCGGAGGATGATTCGACGCGGATATCCTTCGGAGGGACACAAAAGACACGTCCCGAGGATGTCGGGCGTGTGATCGATCAGCTGCGACGACGACGCGACTCGACTCGGTGAAACGAAAGGAAACGCGCGGCTGCGGAGCACGCGTCGCCGCGGAGGTAAATTTCGAGAGACTCCGCACGATCGATCGATCGAAGCAAACGATGCCTTTTGAGCTCGCGAAATAACATTTCGGCCGGGACAATCATTGCGCCCCCTGCCTGTGCCACGCGTCAACGGCATTGTTGCTCGGGAACGGCGCGATTCGCTATTCTTCTTCCCGTCCCGCGCGTCTCTACGCGCGAATCTAATTAACTAGCAAAACCTGATTAACCGCGACAAGAAGCGTCTGTCTGTCCCGGCCGTTTAAATCTAATTTCTACATTGAGAGGAATCAAATATCTAAAAGATAAAAAATATTCTTAAATCGAAAATGTTTATTTGATGGAGGCGCTAATAACATATATTATTTATTTGTACTAAAGTGCATATTTTGATATCGAAAATTTCGCTTCAAATTAGATAATACGCAGTTTCTTAACAGTAGTTTGTCATGGAAACAAGATTAATTATTTTATTTAAATGAAAGAATTTTTTATTTAAAACCTGCTATTAAATAATATTTATTGTATATTTGATAACATGTTTAAATAAACATTTCTTTGCTTTTATATTTTTATATTTATATTTATTTATTTATTTTTATATTTTTATATATTTTTTCTCTCTCACGAATACAGTGTGCTTTTATTCATTATCAAGCTGAACAATTTTTCATTTAGTAAAAATTTCGATTTAGTAAAAATTTAGTAAAAATTTTTGTAGATATGATGAATACTTTGTATTCTAACCTAGACAAACATTCATAAATATCACATGAAACAATTAATAATTTAAGAAGAACAATTTTTTAAATTGTAATTATGAAGTAAATGTGCTGGATTTAATTAAACGTTAAATTCACATTGTATGATAATATAAAATTGTGATTATATTGATACAGTAGCAACACATTTGTTAAAAGTTACATTCAGATTTTCACGGTACATTTTGCATGTACATTTTACATATTGTTTTAAACATTTTGATAATTAGTTTTTATTTTTATTATTATTGTCGTATTATTTCTGTTTCGTTATTCCATGTGATAAACATGAGTGCCATATGGAACATTTATAAAGAATGCAATCTTTGCAAGTCGACTGATAAAGTTGCTGTCAAATTTATGTACACTTGAGTAATTGTCGATGTTTTTAGGTGATTGCGTCTTTTTAAACTATTTCGTAATATTTCATATCCTGAGAGGGCGTACTTTAGAGTATCTCTGCTCTCACTCTCTTCGATCTATTCGCGACTTAATGGCGAGGAACGTAAAATTTTTGCAAAGTTACCTCTCGTGCCGCAACTTCAAGAGTAACTACGGTTTCAAATGAAACAAGGCGCAATTAACAAGAGAAAGAGAGAGAGGGAGGAAGAGAGAGAGGGAGGGAGAGAGAGAGAGGGAGAGAGAGAGAGAGAGAGAGAGAGAGAGAGAGAGAGAGAGAGAGGAGAGGAGAGCGAGCGTTTAATGGCGTGAATTATTTCGCGCCTTTCCGCGCCGCAGTCGGTGTAAATGAAACTGGTCTACGGTTTTTGAGAGATGGAAAGATCATTAATACGAATCTCTCAAGACTCGCCGTCGCCATTGTGCCGCGGTCCGGAACGAGGGGAATGGATTTATAGAAATGAAGATTTAAGGCGAGAAACTCCAAGAGGTGATGGTGTTGGAGGAGAAGGAGAAGAACGAGAAGGGAGGAAGGGGGAAAGAGGGAAATGGAGTAGGAGGAAAATGTGTCGGTAAAAATGGAAGATCCCGTCGGCGAATTACGGCGTTACTTTTATCCGATATCTCGCGCGTACGCGCGTGTTCCTCTTCCTCCTCCTCCCCCTTCTCCTCTTTACTTCTCCTTTTACGTTCGACGTGACATTCGCTTTTTCTCGTGACGATGCTCAACGACTCGTGACGTGCACGCGCGTGCATCGTGCTCTGCGATTATTACCGTACGCGTTTTAATTATAATGAGATGCGTAGGTCTTAATGTCAGCCCGAAATAGCCCGGGCAGTTAAAAACGTCCTTTTGTTGTTGTCATCGTTACCATCATTGTCGCTGCCGTCATTGTCGTCGTCGTCTATTTGCCACGTTGCTTGTTATTACGCGCACGCGTCTGTTTTCTTTTTCATGAAAAATCACACAAGGCCCAAAGTGACTGACGTTAATCAAACAAACCGTGCAATTTCAGCGCCAATGACTATTATCGCGCGTTCCCTCCCCCCTTCCACGCCTTTCTCTCTTTTTATTTCCTTTTCTTGCGCTTATTATATCGTTCCAAGCGCGTATTTATTTCCATCATGCTAACGTGCGTGAATTCAGCCGCGACTTGTTCCTAACGACACGTACGACAGATCGACAAGCTACACTGGGAACAAAGCGTTTGGTATTTTTAACTGCAATTGCGTACCGAAATAGTTATAGCCAATGAGATTATTTCTGCATGAAACGTCATGTAGTGGCTATATATATTTAATTGTGCGCAGTAAAATAAGTATAGTAAGAAAAATAATTGTTGAAAAAAAGCGCTTCTCCACAGTATTATTGATAATAACTTTATGTACATATTACAACACTGAGAAAAGAAAAATCTGAAAAGTAAAAAATATTATTTCGGTGGATGGGTACTAATAACAGATTTACATGATTTTTTTTATTCAAATAGAAAATAAATGTTTTCTTGTGAAAAGCTGAGGTTTTCAGAAAATATATATTTTCTCATTCGAAAAATATTTTGTATTAGTGTAAGTGAATCTGTTATTAGTGCACTCAATCGAATAAATATTTTTTATTTCTTAGATATTTTTTCTTGTAGTGTGCTACATTGTACGAATAATAAATAAAAATATGATTTGTGCTAAAAACGACCATAAATTGCAATAAACTCAAGGACTTTTTCTATTAATGTAACAAGCAGATTTTTAATTTAGCCACGTAAACATGTAAACAAGCGCCGAAACTCACTCAAAACGTGCGCGAGAAGATCAAGACATCGGCGAAATTTCGCGCGGCAAATTATACCGGACAAATTGACAACATTTACGTGCATTTCACACAAAATACAAAACTCGAGATAACATGAGTAGGAGGAGATTTTATTCGCGAATGAACAACTTTTCGATCCATAATTTCCATGAAATGCTATCCGATTAATCGACTCCTCTTGTCAAATGAATAACGAAACCAGGATCCAGCGACTGACCTAAATAATAATCGCGGCCGTCTCGTCTGAGCATGCATTTTCCATTTTACCGTTAATATCATCGATCGGTCGTGCGTCAGGATGGCGAGCAAGAGAGCGAGATGGAGGGAAAGAGAGAGAGAGAGAGAAAGAGAACAGCAGCGCGACGAGGGGCATCGGCACGCCTCGCGAGGCAACATCCTGCTACATGGGCTCTCTCTCTCTCTCTCTCTCTTTCTCTCTCTTGTGCGGGAGCACGCGCGAGAGCCGCTGTTTATTATTAATTCATTGAAGCGTCGATGCTCCAGCCGATCGCATCAAACGATGAATTATTATTTCCTCGGGGCGCGACGTCGGCCCGCCATCGTCGGCCGCTGTGTGCCTTTGCGATCTCCGTTCGCGCATAAGGCAACGAGTTTTGATCGATAGCCCGATGTCGCTGACACGTAGCGCGTCTCTCGTCATTTTATTTTCAAAGCATCGATTATCAGCCGGCCGGCTCTCGTATCATCGCGCGATCCTTCCGCCGTCTATTTTAATCAGCCGCAAATCGGATCCGTGAAAGAGAAACCTGCGGTAGCGCGTCTGCTGATAACCGTAGACAAGTAGCAGAAAATAATATTATTTCATTACACGTCGCACAGTCATTTCTGACGATCGTATTTTTTTGTTGTGCCAGCGCAGTAGCAGCAAAATTATTTTCGGTCACACTATACGGAGTAAGAATAACTATTGTCGCCTTGAATATATATAGCCTTTTGAGGCAAAATATAATTACCTTAAGATCTTCGAAACCATCCTTAAAAAAAAACGCGTGACTACCATAAAAAGCTTTGAAAATCTGAAGATCACTTTTGTTTTTTGCTTCGAAGCTTCATTCGACAATAGTTACTGCTGTACAGAGGAATATACCGTTTCTCTCTTTCTCTAACATTAAAGATCTTAAAACATTTCTGTTGTTTTTTAAATTAAAGAGGAAAATATATGAGGTATAAATTGTGTGGTCGAAAAGGGTAAACACTGTGGCTAGTCTAATATCTCGAAAAATGAGGCTGAAAAATGTTTCAAAATTTATAGGATCTTAAGGGGAAAAACGGCGACCTTGTATTTTAACTACTCGCCAAGTCATATGAAAGTTAATCTTCTTCTTTTAAACGTAAAGTAATACTTTTTGTAACGGATTCTAAAAAATCGTTCAATTCTGCATAGAATAACCCTAATGATATTGATGAAAAATTCCAACTATTAAAAAACCAAAAATTATCAAAAATACAATTACTGCAACTAATAATTAATTGTTCTTAACCGCAATTTGTTCCGGGAATCATTTATACAACTTCACGCGACGAGCACAACAGAAAACTAGTCGTTTCTCGTCGCCTTTTTCTCCCCCACATCGCAACGATCGTCATAGCGTGTCGCGGGGGCAGGAGATCAATCGCGGATAGGAGAATCATCGAAGATCGCGGTTTCGCCCGGATTCATCGATGGTCGAAGTTGTTGTTATGTGCTATCGGCAGGCGGCACCTGCTCTGTCGAGCACGCACGGCGCCCCGGCGATGTATCGTTGGCGTGACACATAAAATAATAAAGCGATCGATCGCCCAATGTCGACGATGTGTGTGTCAAATATTACCGCCGCCGCCGCCGCCGATACACATCATCATCGATGCACGGCTCATGACTCACGTTGCTCCGTTGTGCGACAAGATTCTTGGCGTGCAAGCCGCGCGACGCACGCAATCGTCCCGCGAGCGTCGAAATACCTCCATAGTGGCTCTAACGGCTAATCCCGCCGTCATATATTCATCTACACTGCGAGAAAAAGATAGTTGGAATAACTGTAATCTCACTATATTTTATAACTCGTTTTGGCCTCAAACATATATTTATAGTTCATCTAAACGTGAAGATATAGCAGAATGAACACAGATTTATAGTCATCATCTTATTACTCTGTGTATATAGCAAAGCACGCTTTGAGAATATAGTTACATATACCTATATTTGTCAAATATTCTAATTGTATTAACTATATAAAATAGTTAATTTTTCTTACCATTCAATATTTGCTACCTTACTATATATTTTATATTTCAAATAATTATAATTCTTCTCTCATTTTTCTCTCAGTGTACTCATCTCACGTACGCTAACGACTCGCACGGTGATGCGTGCATGCGTGAAAAGGTCGTCGCGATGACGTTGTCGTTGTCGTCGACGTTGTAACCGACTAACATTAGGACTACTAAGGTTGTTTAAAAATGACGGGTTTGTAATTTCTTCGAAAAGTTACTCAAAATTACACTGAGAGAAAAATACATGAGAATTTATTCGCGGGATATAAGATTTATTTCACAGTTATAAACTTAATTTTGATTGAAAAATATTGATTTTTTAGAAATAAACTTCATATCCCACGAAATTACCAATCATTTTTTTCTCAGTGTATAACGGCGAATTTCATTTATTTTCTAATTGACATTGAATATAAAACTAAAAGAACTACATTAAAAGAAAAAATATTTAATCAATGAAGGTACTAATAACATACGCTTATAATTAAAACGAAATTTCAAGAGAAAGTTTACTTACAAGTAAACCTACCCAAATGGTACACTCCGATTTCTTTCTAATTTGGCACAAATGTAGAAGTACAAAAAATATTTAAGTCATATTTGAGTTTCACGGGCAGTTTATAGTTTTTCAATGTTCTCATTCCTATCATCAACAAGTACAACAAAAATGCATAAGAAATAAAATTGAATACAAGATAATCGACATAGCTGAGACACGAACCATTCTAAATTTCTTTAATCGAGATTCCAACCGAAATATTTCAGATCTGTGATAAATTAATCAAAAATAGTTCAAATCTCGGCCAAACCGAGGAATTATTTTTTATAAATCTTTTTTCAACTTTTTATGTTTTGTTTAAATATTTTATTATTTATACAAATAATTTTACACATTTGTTTTCATATTCATAATCAAATTCAAACAAAAAATGCCTATATCTTGTATTCAATTTTGTTTCTTATGCATTTTTGTTGATGATAGGAATGAAAACATTAAAAAACTATAAACTGCTCGTAAAACTCAAAGTGGTAACCCAAAATGAAAAAAATATGGCTTAAATATTTTTTGTACGTTCTTCTACATTTATGCCAAATTAGAAATAAATTAGAAAGGAGTGTAACTTTTAAATAGGTTTACTTATTATCACTTGAATAAGTTTTCCCTATCTTTTAAGTATATAAAATCCTGATTTTTTAACGAAACTCGGAGAAAAATATATGTTTTCAAAAGACCATTTCGCAATTTTGTATCCACTGTTCCTCTCAAGATAGACACTAAAAGAAAGCACATGAACAACATACCCTGGGGGATTATTTAGGCTCAGGGTTTCCCCTACACGTTTCCTTAAAACATCAGCTTTTCATGGAAGCAATTGTTTATTCTATTTGAATAAAAGAATTTAGATCGATGCGTCACTAGTACTCATCAAATATTTTCAAATTTTTAGATTTTGTTTTCGCTGTGTATATGAATCAACATTTTTCCCCCTGTATTGCGTATCTTTTTCGAAATTATTCCGATAGAAATAGCCCGTTAATCGTCGGCAGTTTTAGTGTCAACGACGACGGGACGACACACCGTTACACGCGAATCCGTTCAGTGTAATCAACGCTCCTCGCCGAAATTAATTTCCCTCTAATTGGGAGCGATCACAATTTTCGTTTTTGTTCCTTCATTTTCTTGCTTTTTTCTTCCTTTCCTTCTCGTCCGCAGGTGAATAACGGCGGCCGCCGCACCTGCCGGAGCGCTCCGATTGTGCCGCTCGTATCAATTAATTAACGTTGATCACGTATTAGCCCCGTCTCAATGAGTGGTACCGCGAATAAATAATCACGTAACATTTAAATAAACGTGATTACGCGCGATAATTCTTACGATCGGATTAGTGCGAGCGTTACAGAAATAACGTTATCGGGCGGTTGCGTTAACAACGCGTATGCCGTAATTAAGGTCATCGTTTTAATATTCATACGTTTTAATTACCTCGCCGGTATAATGAGAAGTTTGTATCACCCGACGACTATCGCCGGGACCTCCTCTCCGCCCTGCTGCCCCTTAAGCATCCTCGGCTTTGTCGCGCGTACGCGCTTGTAAACTCAATTATTAACGTATCCTTTCCCTCGGCTTATTACGAATTAATCACGGTAGCTACCGTTTTCCGGGGATTTGTTACGACACGGGGGTTTGCAGCAGCAACGGCGGCGGCGGCAACAGCACCTGCGGTATATCGCTGCACCTGCGGTGCGACAAACGGGCGTTGCGTATATACGCACGGTTACGCGCGGTTTATCGACTGCCTGAAAAAGTTATGATTCCAGATAAAGAGACGTACGTGGAACAAAACAAGGGAGAATACAGGGTGGGAGTGAACGAGTGCGAGAGGGGAGCAGAGAGAGAGAGAGAGAGAGAGAGAGCCAGGGAGGAAGAGAGCGAAAAAGGGAAAGCCCGCGCCAGAGAATCGAGATGCATTTGCAATTTTGCAGTCGGTCGTGCGTGCGTATTGTGTTGGCGGCGAACGCGAACGGCAGAATGTAAAATGCGGAAGAATCGCTCGTTGGGAAAGGGAGATCGAACGGGAACGAGGTCGGGGAAAAAATTGAACCCGCGGGATTTCATTGGCGTGCGCGAGCGAGCGCGCGCTACCTACTGCCACGGTCAGTTTCTGGCGAGTTATCCCCGACGAGGATACGAATGAAAATCAAGAATTTTTCGCGAGCGTGCTTGCGCGAAGTTGCTCCTGTACGGCTGCTGCTGCTGCTGCTGTGGCGGAGGCGGCTCACCGTTATCGTTTGCGCGAACAACAATGAAACATTCACGGCAGCGGCCCGCTTTAATGGCAATGATAAAAACCGATCCGCGCACACGCGCGGCGTAAGTGATTGAACGAGGAGAAATGCGCGAACGTCCTGCATCGCAGCCGCCGTGCGAGCATCGCGAGTCGCGTCGCTTGGAAAACGCGAATATCATCGCGGCGAAGAGGAGCGAGTTTGCGACGCGATTGTGACACATGCTTGCGAACTTGGAACACATTTGCGACTATAATTGTACAGTGTAAAAGTATTATAATCGGGTAAAATCGTTTGTATAGCAAATGTTATATCTATGATTGTAATCGCAAAGTGAAATAATTATCAATAAAACTATTTGCATAGTATAAGTGCTACTATAGTGGCACATTTGTGACTATAATTTCATAGTGAAATGATTATAGTCAGAAAAATCATTTGCGTAGCAAGCGTCATATTTGTGACTACAATTTCAAAGTGAAATAATTACCAATGAAGCTATTTGCATAATACAAGTGCTATTATAGTGACATATTTGTGACTATAATTGCACAACGAAATGATTACAATCACGAAAATCGTTTATGTAGCAAGTACCATTGTGTAGTAACATATTTGTGACTACAATCGCACAGTGGAATAATTATAGTCAGGAAAAGCAATTCTCGTCACGCCACTGTATGGCGACGCATTTGTAGTCACGAATACCAAACGCTCAGTGTATTAAGGCCGTTATGCTTGGCGGTATACGTAAGTGCCTCGACCTATGTGCGAGGAGCCGCGCACCTGCGTGCGTCAACTTCGACCTGAAATTGACGCGGCGCTCGCTCGTCCATCATACGCCTATACCGATCGACTGTCTGCCGCGAGGCGAAGCTCCATGGTGATGGCGCAAGCTCTTCCCCGGAAGCTTTTACCCGCGAAGCGTTTACAGAGTCCCGGCACATACAACCATATTCGCGTATCTCCTAGATCGCGGACTGTACCGCTGTACGCTCTCGGTTTATGCTTCTCTGTAATTCACCGCATACGCTACGTGATATGCATACGCCGCGGGCGCGACAACACGCCGCCGGTCGCTCTTATTAAGCCTTTCCCTGTCAAGGATAAACTCGCAGTAAGCAATTTTTATGCAAATCCCTGCCGACTCTCTTGCATTACAAAGCGCTCCGTTAAGAATGCGTCACGTTGTTGTATAAGCCTTCTACGTCCGCCTGCCCACTCGGATTTCACGGCCAACGAAACGACAGTGTTCGAATCATCGTGAAATCGATGAGATATAATCGTCACGAGGGACTCTTCTCGTTCGTGGACGATGTATCCCGCTGCGTGATTCTCGCATTATCAAGGATTAATTTCACGGCAGAGTTACGAGGAATGTGAGTTTGGGCTAATTAGAGGAAAAGTTCCCATGCTGAGGAAAAATCATAAAGTTCAATTTTCAATTTGCATAAGTTCCGTAGAGAAGTGGATATGCAGTTCCATAGATATCCGAAAGAGGAGAAACGGGGGAGGGACGGGAGGGAAAGATAGAAAATGTTTCCGACGCGAGTGGCCGGCTAAGAATTGAAGCGCGATAAAAAGGTGGAAATGGAACGAGAGTCCAGTCAAGCTGCCAATATCCTCCTGCAGATTTGTGGGCGCCGAGGGCCTCCTCTACTTTGCCTCTCCTTCGCCGAGATATCACGGCAACTTTTCACCAAGCATACCTGCCGGCGATAAATAACGCGCGCGCGCATTATTCGCCGTTACTTTCTCGGTCGTCTAGATCAAGCCTAACGCGCGGGCGCGTCGGATTTGGTAAAAAAGTTACGTGGAATTTAGCATCGACCCCCGATGATTTAGCGTAAGAAGCGAACGAGTATCGATTCCCGCGCTCTTGAGTAGAATGGACGGCGCGCTCCTCTACGCCTTTAAGCTCCGGGGGATTATTGCGAAATTGGGGTAATTTCGGGATATCTCGGCATGCTGACACGAAAGTAATAATTCCAGGTTAACCGGTTAATGCCCGCAATGTTTCGTGGATTAAATTGGCGACACATTGATGTATCTTTTAATTATGTAAAATCGCGGTAATCACGTGGAACATAAGTACTAAGAAGCAAATTTAATCCGTAGTTGCAAACTGTTCGATTCCCGTTAAGCGAAGGGAGATTACCTGCTCGAAAGAAATTCAGGCATTTTTGTCTAATATAACTAATATAATAATGTAATCTCAGAGATATAACTATGAAAGTAATAATATAAAAATAACATCACGAGAAGTGTATTATTTAAATGTAATTCCCGCGTACGAAGTTTAATTCTCGTGTATTCGCCGCACATTTTTCGTGAAACCGTTCCCGACATTCTCCACAACACTGCACCCAGGTTTGCCCACAAGTATCGTCATAGTAAAAACCGTTAAAATTCCATAATAATCAACACAACAATTGCAAGATCGCCAAAAAGATAATTCTCTGTATCATCAAGTGCTCTCTTTTGATTTTGTCATTTATTATAATATTCGTTCGATAAATAATAAGTTGATTCATTTCTGTATGAATTAATTTATATTATATGAGAAAAGAATACGAATAAAGATCTCTAAAGAAATTAATTTCGAAAAAGCTCGGTGAGTATCAAGGGAGATATTCCTCCCAAACTGACAGAATCTACCAAAATTACAACCACGATATTTTTAAAACATGCTTTTTAAATATAAAATACACAGAAGCTTTCATAGCTTCCACGATTCATGCATAAATAACTTACTCACGCTCGTTTAACAACCAAAAATAGAATTAATGGAATTTTAATTCGGTTCATAATTGACGACCACATGAATTAACTTCTGACTTAACAGCTGAAGTTTCAAATACTCGAATACAGTTGTCATACCGTCAAATCGTAAAAAGATCAAAATCTTCCAAATGTTAGATGTCAAATTATCTTGTGAGTAGAACTTCACTTCAAACATATCTCCTCAGTTAATAAATTAAAGTCATCATGATTCATTTCCTCCTTTCCCCAAGTTACAAATAAAATTAAAAAATAAATAAAATTATATAAAAACAAATTAGGAAATTAAATAAAGAAATAAATAAAATTAATAAAACAAAAATAAAATTAATTAATAAATAAAATTAAAAAATAAGTGAAAATGTGTGTGTGTCGAAAAATGTCACCAAACTTCGCTACATAATCAAACCTGACAAACCACTCCTTTTAATATCTGAATGTCATCCTATCAGAAAAAGTGCGTGTTAACTAAATCTCGAATATATCGAAGTGGGTGAAGCCTCTTTTCCGCGACGCTAATTGGCCGTCTCGACTGTCCTCGATTGTCTCGATCCCGTCGCAGTTGAATTCGTGCCGCTTGCAGCTGTCAGTCGCGGTGATCAGGTTGTGTTATTCGCGCCATATGAATTTGATATTTATTGTAATCCCAGCAAACACAATGTTACATGTAACATACATATTAGTTACACATAACATTGTTTGCTGGCAATATAATTTGTAAAAACGAATGTTATAATATAAATTATAAATACAACGAAAAAGCTAAAGTGGCGCGCGTGAAGCGCGCGCTATGTGGTGTTCTAGTTTATTGTAAACATTGCAGTAACATTTTAGTAACAATAATATAGATTTTGATGTTATGTGTGAGCCGGACGGTTGTTACA
>NW_022639473.1:973295-981640 GCF_010583005.1 Odontomachus brunneus
TTGTAAATTTTGTACTGTTAATCAAGTGCATATAATTTCGCCGACTCTCCCAGCCGGGGGGAGACTTCTATCTCGCGTCGAGGTCTCCGGCGATTCTTTGAACACCGACGGCGGCGGCAGCGACGGTGGCAGATTGATTATTTCCCACCGCAATAAGGTCGGCCCTCCATAAACAGCGCGCGGCAGCGAAAGTAGCGAGCCCGGCGAAATTCGGCCGGCGGTCCTTACGAGCTAATCTAAAATCGATGTTAGCCGACGCCGTTAATTCCGGGGGACCATAAAACGACCGGCGGTGCCGGGCGAGACGCGAACGCCTCGGAACGCCCGACCCTAGTCACACATAACCCGGCATTTATTACGAAAGATTTTGGAAATCCATCGCGCGCTCAAGAGGGGGCGAGTCGCGCCGGTATAGTCGACGTTAGCCCCAGACCGTACGAGAGGCATCCATTAACTAAGCTCGTAATCCCTTCAGTTAAGTTAGCACATGGTGCGACGGACCATCGTCCATCGTCCTCACCACCGACACGTGCACGTAGCCTGTCGTACGGTCGATCTTAACACTCTCTCTCTCTCTCTCCCCCCCCCCTCCCTCTCTCTTTCTCTCTATCCAGATAGACTTCCCTGATTATCACCACGTGAGACAATCGATGATGGAAGCTTGACAACTTTTTTAAATTAGTTTTATGAGACAAATATACTATATTAATTACAAGTTAACAATTAAGTTAACATAAAATTGTAATTTTTTATTAGTTTCTTAAGATACACATAATGTCTGAAGCAAATTTTGATCATTTTTCTCGTGTTTCTATTTCGTCATTCTATGTGATAAATATGAGTGTCAAGTGGATCGCTCATAAGAGACACAGTCTTTATCTGTTAATAAAGTTGCTGCCAAAATTTACGTGCATCTGTCTATCTGGATACCTTTATCCCTCTATCTCGTTTTCTTTCCCTCTACCTCTCTATCCCCTTCGACTCCTTTGCCAGATCCTTGATACACTCATTGACAGTAGACACGCTCCTTTGTCCTGTGCTTTACAGGTCGCACGAACCGCGTACCCTATTTATCTAAATCAGCGCACCGCCGACTAGAGTACCGCGCGATAAATGGTAAAAGATGCGCTCTCACAGCGCGACTGCTTTTCACGTGAGTAAATCTCGCAGAAATCCGACCTTACGAGCGCGCCGATAGAGGAAGAACACGCTCGTCAGTGCTGGTCGTAACCTCCTCGCGCGTCTGATAAGAACGGGAATCCCCGGCCCGAGGAGGAAATTGTTTAGCGCCCGAATCCGCTACATGAATTAGCGCCACGAGGAGATCCGTTTTTCGGTCTGTTCGTAGAATAAAGTTAAAAGACAAAAAAAAGGAGAGAAGAGAAAAGAAAAGGAAGGGAAGAGGAGCAGAGACCGCGCACGCGGTCGATATCCGATCGGGTTCGTCGAAGAATAGTGAAGACATTCGTGGAGTTCTCGTTTCCTTCTCTATCTAAACGAACCCGCTTAAGCGGATGGCACATGGAAACACGCGAAGCGCTAAAACTTCAGCAGCAAGCGAATTAGCCAATTACATTTGAGAATTATCGCGAACGTATTGACGAAATTTCTTCAAGTGAAATTCCGTTCGGAAAATGAAGTGGCAGACGCGAGTTCGAGTGATTTTTCACACGTATAAAATGAATCCTTCGCTGGGGATTGTCCAGTGAATATTTTCTTTCGAAATTGAGTGAATTTGATATGCTCCATCGTCGAATAACAAATCGCTATATATGAAGAGTGTATTATATTAAATTGGCGCGAAAGGTTTGTCGTGTTTGACAAATAATAAAATAGAAAACGAAATTATTCAATTTCGAGGAATTAATTATTCTTACAAATCAAATGAAAAAAACATCGACTCGGTGTTGTTTCAAGCGTCTAACGAGGATTTTCTATTATCCTTCTGAGGTACCTAAATTAAATTAAAATTTAATAGAAAAATGACAAATCTCTTGCATCAACCAAATATTTTTTATATAAATTGTCCTGAATAAATTCTTCTGAATTTTACCACGTTCTTCTGAATTCTGAATAATTTCTTCTGAATAAATTCTTCTGAGTTTTACTACGTTTTCTAACAGAAAAATTATTCGTAGAATCTATCTTGCTAAGAGATACAGTAAATTTTGCCACTACCCAGATAGACTCCCAGATTATCACGATGTGAAACAATCAATGATGGAAATTTTATAATTCTTTTAATGACACTTATGACAGTAATACGCTGCGCTGAATTAATCATTAAATTTTCATTGGCATGCAGCAATAAATTTATTAAAAATTATAATTAAATTTTCACATTACTTATATTTCTATTTTGTCATCCTATATAATAAATATACCGTATGAACCACTCATTAATGATACAACTTTTATAAAGCGACCACTAAAGTCAAATTTACATACATCTGTCTATCTAGGTAGTAAATTCTAATAACACACTTCACTTCTTAAAATATAAATATGACATATGTAAAACGGAAAGATAATAAATTAAAGTAGAATATATAAGTGTGCTCCTTAATTATAAGAAGTTCTAAAACTAACAGCAATGAAAAATTTAACAATCATGGACCGAAATATTCATTCATATGGAGTAAGAATCCACTTTAAGTTTGAACGAAACGTTCATCCTTTACGATTCGAGCGGTATCTTCGCTATCGATTCGAGCGAATCTTCTCTCGTCGTGAGCGAGATTTCACTCCAAAAAATTCAGAGAGAAAAGAGAGAATAAGATTGCCATATTGTCAACTCCCGTCTGTGATCGATGCGTTGACTGCTCGCGTCTCAAAACGTTTCTGTTTTTCCGCTACGGTCCTTATTCGTGTGTTGATCCGCGATCGCGGATAGTTTCTGTCAAGTTTCTGTCACAGGCGGCTTCACGTAATTAATATTTCACCGGATACACGCGAGCAACGCGAGACGCCCCGGCACGAGGCTTAACGACTGCCTGTACTCTTAATGACGAAGTGCAGTGTCACATTCTCGCAGTGTGTAAGCCAGCGATATAGGTAAGACGAGCCTGCTTCGCTATCGGATGAGAAATTATTCGTGAGGATACTCGCGCGAGCGACACAGGTCTCGCGCACCTGATATCCGCCGGGAAAACGTCCCGCGCGCGTGTGAGTGTGTGGCCCAGACTGGGCCCTGCGTCAATAGTTTAGCGATTTCCGCCATTTGACGTGATTATACACGGCAAGGCATTAAAGATTCGCCTACAGTGGAGTTTAGCGTGTGAAATAAGAGTAGAGTAGTAGTTAAGAATTAAAATTAATTTATTTTTACTTCAGCAAGATATTCATTCCTTGATTTCGAGTAAATCTTCCCTTACCGTGAGCAAGACTTCACTTCAAGAAATTCAGAGAGAGAGGGAGAGAATAAGACCGCCATATTGTCAATTCCCGTCGTGATTGATCGATTAAAAATATAACTATTTTATTTCACTTATAGAGAATGTCCGGTAATTGACGACAGAGTCGCGGTTTGCAGGTAGAACACATCAATCGAAACAAAAGAGTTCTCTAACATTTTTCAGACAACCACGTAAAATCCTAAGCTATTAATGAAAGAAGATTGTTGAATGATCATATGCAATATCGTAAATGAGCGTATATGTGATGACGACGTCTGCCGTTGTGCATTAAGTCAAACGAAAAAGTCCTTTACTATTTTGAATATAACCACATGGATTTTTAGCTATTAATTAAAGAAGATTTATATATGACTATGCACAACAATGCAATCTTTTTTAATTAATAATTAAGAATCTATGCGGTTATGTGCAAAATGGTCGATGACTTTCTCGTTCAGTTTGACCTAATGTACAAGCACACACACACATACACACGGCGACAAATGTCACTATCACGCGCCATATTGTGTGGCGCGTGATCATTCACCGATCTTTTTTGATTAATAACTCAAAATTTTACGTGCTAGTATGAAAAATGGTAGAGGAATTTTTTGTTCAGATTGATATGTTCTACCTGCACACCGCGGCTACGCTGTCAGTTATCGGACACCCTGTATATACGCCTAAACTCTAGTTGCCTTACACCGTTTATCTGACAGAAAGATTCTCGGCGTAAGGGAGCTGAAGTACGAGCGTAAGCGAAATAAATTATATTTTTATTTCTCACTCCTATTCTTATATTATTTATATTATTCTCATTCCTTACGCCAAATTTACCCTACGTGTTGTAGACGACTACTAAGAGCCGGCTTCGATCGCCGCCCGATCTTCTCGTCCGCCTCTTGAATGAATGATCACGCGATTTATTTATTAAGAGAATTTACGCGACGCGTGTTGGAGTCACTGCGCGTAGCGCCGAGTAATTTCGTGTTATCAATTAAAAAATAATCGCCGTGGATTACGCGAGAGGCCCGTTATTACGCCGTTATTAGATCAATAAAGCGGCCGCCACCGCGGTATACCGCGTTGCGGCGCGCGCGGGTGACGAGAATTTGCATAACGCTTTGAAATTAATCGACTTTTCCGCCGCCAATTTTCGGTGGCACATCATGAGAAACGATATTAGCCGCTCGTTACCGGCCTTGTCATAAGTCTCATTTCGATAACGTCACGCTGCGCGCTTCGTCATTTACGCGAACGTATCGCGTCGTTAAGATTATATCATCTCGGCCAGCATAGCCGCCTGATAAAATAAAAGAGCCGTATTGACTGTGTGAGTGTGTGTGTATGATGTGTATGCACGTGCGAGTTACAACATCGCGGATCGTAATTCCGACGATGCAATGGACGATACGAGAAAGTGGCTCCTGCAAAATTAATTAACACGAGCGGATCTCGCGGCGATCTAGGCGCGCTCGCCTCGCCGGCGCGAGTTATCGACGCGCGTGATTATTATTAACACGACATTGCGTGCGCGACACTTAACAATCAGAGGTATGTATGGTAGCCGGAGTTCTCCTTCTCGCTTGCTCTCGTGAGACGAGCAGATCATTACCCGATTCACATGAGTTGATTCTCAGGCTTGGTCTACAATATGCGGAGTAAGCCGTAAGATTTGGTCAATCATAACCGATTATTTTTGTAGTGAAAAAGTAAATGTTTTGGCCGATTAGACTGAATTTCTTTTTCGTTGAACTTCTTTTGGCCCCGATCCTTCAGGCGCAATTAATCAAAATTTATGTTCTCTGAATTGATAAAGTTAACTCGAAACGAGCGAGAAATCACGAGAAAGGCGATGGTAACAGCGTCTCTACTCGAAATCACAAGACTGAAATCACAAGTTTAACTCAAAACGGATTCTTGATTCGTGCGAGTAAGTGCTTCGATCAATTCGAGCGAACACTTGCTGCTACTCTTAACGGAATACATCATACTTCAGTTTCTATGAGAAAATATCTAATGGACGATTCAAAAATGGAGAATTTGACCTAACCCGAGCGAAAAGATTCGCGTGGCCCGTTTGTCGCTCCACCATTCGAGTGAACGTTCACTTGAGACGATTTAGAGAACGCGTGAGCTAATGAGACGCGATAATACCACCACGGTCGGTCACCATCTAGGTGAATATGTCGACCGTCCCCGAGCGACTCGTTTAGCTCCTTGGATTCTTTCCGACGGCCCGACGGCGGCGCGCCCGCGGCTTCTCGATTTCAGCGTTCTCGTGTCTAACGGTCCAATTGCGTCGTAAAGCATTTAGCGAACGACCCGTACGACCCCGCCGCGCGGCATTACATACAATTTTCTTCGCATTATACCTAATTGACCGGCTGATGTCAGTGCGTTCCGTCCCCAGCCCGGCCCGGCCCGTTTCTCTTTCCGTAGCGTATCGATCCCCGTAATTACAGTGCGATTATACGGCGCATCCATATCGCTAGTACGATTTAGTACCGCGCTTCGTTTGTTGCTTCTGATGGCGGGGGGCCAAACTGCCGACGACGAGTCGCGGGACGGACACCGCATCGGCCCGATAAATAATGCATGACGTTCCCGCGAACCCACGCTCGTCCCGACATTTTTCTGCGCGCCCGCGGAATATTCGAGCCTCTCCCACGAGTAAGTGCCTTCTATCAGCGGTGATTTGGGGAGAGAGAGAGAGAGAGAGGGGGAGGGAGAGAGAGAGAGAGAGAGAGAGAGAGAGAGAGAGAGAGACAGACAGACAGACAGAGACGGAGAGAGGAAGAGATATTTGCGGCGCGACAGAAGAGGAGAGGGAGACACGCGTAATCTACTTGGCACGCCAGATAGGTTACGCTTAATGCTCATTGCGGATTTACTTGGTCGCCCCGATCAATCACGGAATCAGAGACGCTCTGAATAATTCAATCAGCCAGCCGAATGAAAGCCGACGACATGATCGCGCTTTGTGCCGCGCATACGCGCCGCCCATATCAGCGTTTAAATATTCGCTGGCAATCGCGTGCTCGTGAACGATTTATCATTAGCTCCCGAGACGAGACGAGACAAGAGAGAAAGAGAGAGATAGAGTGAGAGAAAGGGAGAGAAAGAGACTAGAAAAAGATATGCTTGAGGGACAAATATTCCACGAACGCGAGAAAGAGAAAGAGAGAAAGCGCGCGCCTCTATACGCCTTGTGTAAACTTAATTAATAAACTGCACACTCCCGCCGAGTCCATGACACTCCATCAACCGATAATCTCGATGCGAGGGACTGAAAGCGAGTAAGAGCACGACGGGCTTTCTTATCAGCCGTGTCATCGTCTCAAACTCTGTCCCCCCGAAAAATCAAAAGGTCCGTTCAATTTCTAGCGAAAATACATCTGGAGGAGAAACGATTAATTCAAATAAAAAAAACTCAAAAAAACGAAGGATTCTTAGGTTAAATCAGTAGAAATAAAGGAACAATATGAGCCTAATTTTGTACTTGTAGTTTACTAATAGTTTATCAAATTCTTCGACAAAAGAAAGATAGCAAATCTTTGTCTGAAAAAAAAGTTCACGTTACACCGAAAGAAATACTTGAAGATTTATTCATGAAATATAAATTATTTATTTTTGTGAAATAAAGTTTATTTCTATGAAGAGAAACTTTATATCCCACAACGAAATTTTCAAGCGTTTTTTCTCAGTGTACTCGTAAAAATTATTAATCCTTTGAAACTGGATAATCCCATTTTCTTTTTTTTTTTTATGAACGCGACAAATCTTTTGCATCAACCTAATATTATAGTCACAAATACCAAACATTTCTCTTTCAGTATATTCACTCGACAGGAGGGAAAATTCGCTCTATATGAGCGAAATGTCGGTCGAATTCGATTGTCACTCGGCTGTCGATCTACTTTTCGAGCGGAATTTTAGTCAAAGGAAACGAACGACTTGTAAATAACCCGAATCGACTGGAAACGCGATCGCTGTGTAATAACACGGCACAGAAAGAAAGAGAGAAAAAGAGAAAGAGAGAGAGAAAGAAAGAGGGAGAGGGGGAGAGAGAGAGAGAGAGAGAGAGAGAGAGAGACGAGAGAGAGAGAGAGAGAGACGGAGAGAGATAGAGGGAAACAAAAAGAGTCAGAGAGAAATAGGAAGAGACAGGCAGGGGGAGATAGGGAAAGACAGGGAAAACCCGGAAAAGACCGGGAGAGACAGGGAGATAGAAACAGGGAAAGACCGGGAGAGACGGGAAGAGGGAAGATAGGAAGAGACAGACAGAGAGATAAGGAGAAATAGGGAGAGAGAGAGAGAGAGAGGGAGCGCAGTAAAATTGAAATCGACACCGCGAGTGGGAAATCGTCATCGCGGTGAATCGCGTCCAGAATCGGCGAGATAAATTCCCGGCGAAGCTCGCTGAATAAGATCGAGATTATCCGCGTCGCACATTAAAATTCTTCGTCGCCCGGGGCCGCCCGGCTGATAATTACGTTCCGTATTTACATATCTCGCGGGATCACCGTCGTTACAGGTACTTCTGTTTTAATACACGCCGGTGCGCGCTGCGAGGCTACCGAGCGACCACGGGAAAGAGCGTCGGAATTTGTATTCGCGGATAATAAAGAGAACTCGCTCGCCTGCGTGCTCGCGCGCGCGATAAGCGATTCCCCGCGAGTAATCGGTATGTCCGCGACTAATCGATGCGCGCAAAAATTAACGCGTCGCTTATCGACGCCCGGATAATTTCCTTCGGGGCGCAGCCCGTCGATCTGAGACCGCCGCGTCGCGTATACTGGGTGATGCCGGTGGAGATCGCGGCGTTTCGCCGTTACGGATACGGATAGTTTCTATGAGAGTACAATTTATCAACAACCAGGGCTTATCCCTGGTGGAGATGTATGCGATTTGCGTGGTCACACTCATCCGCCCACTTGTGGTGTCTAG
>NW_022639473.1:981650-984516 GCF_010583005.1 Odontomachus brunneus
ACGAGAGAGAGCGATGCACGCTTATTAAACTAATATTATTATAAATAGTCGCAGTGTAATAACGTGACATCACGGTGCATTATCACGACGGGCCGTTGATCAAAGAAAACATTAAAGGCGAAACCGCGAGCCGCCACTTACTCCTTTTAACGAAGTGCATAATTAAAAGCTACGCTCTACACACGCGGCTCTAAATCCGTTCGCGCGAGAGCGGACGGGCGGGAAAAGAAAGTGTGACAGAGTAACTTTACTTTGTGCCTATTCATTCACATCCCCGATTACATTGCGCTTGCATGTCCACGTGTGCCGGGCGCGATATCGCGCTGGTGAAATCTAATTAATCGGCTAAGAATACTCGCGTGAAGCTTGTCTGAGAACGAATCGCGTTGGTGTAACGTGACGCGCGAGCTGGCTGACAGGCGAAGCGAGTGAGAGAGCGGACGAGCGCGTAAATGCAGCGTTGAGAGCTGCAGGTGAGAATAAAGTTCACGGTAAACACGATCGCGCGAGATCTCACGGCGTTTGTCGCTCGCCGTGTCCGCATCGATTTTTCACCCCTTGAGTCGCCCGAATTCTTTTCCTCCTGACTGATCTACAAAAATTCATATGCAATATCCTGCCAATATCGTGTAGTTTTCTTTCATTTCTACTACTCTCTTAAAATGAATCAGTCAAACATCATTGAAAACAGTGAACATACACTGATTTCAGTTGTAAGTATAGCACTGAAAGTGCTTAGTGCTATACTCATAACTGATATCAGTGACTATTCACTGATTCATTTTAAGAGAGTATTTAACTGTTGCAATAACATTTACGGTAAAATGTACATTAGGGGTGTAACAATTATATAATACATATATAACATCCTCTTTTTATGTGATTTATGTGACATTTATATTCCACAAATAAGTTTTGAAGTATTTTTTTCTCGAAATGAACATTAAAATGATTGCTTTTAAACATTTAACGAGGGTTTCCTATTTTTTTTAATTTTGTCGAAGAATTTGATAGAAAAATACACACACAGGCATACACATATATAAGTAATCAAGTATTTCAAAATGAAACACATCTAAAAATCTATAGACAGAGTTTTTACTTTCTAAGCAATGGTATAAATTGAATACCTTATCCACGTGCAAATAACACATTAAAAAATATTTATGCACTAGTCTGCTCTCTCATTTAAGCAGAAGCTGGTAAGAATGTGAGTCTTGTAAATACACGAAGAAAATTTTGCAGTAAAAATTATTATTGGACCATCTAAATAAATCAACGTTCTGTAGTAAATTATTATCGTTGGATTTTATATGTTTTATATATTTGGTTTACTTTTATTCTTCAACAAGATAGATTGTCTCTACCAGAAACATAATAAAATTCGAGAGAATTTATTGTGAGAAAAGAAATATAATATTCTCCTCTCACGTGGTTTATATGGCACTCATATGCAGAGAATTTACAGAGAATTTATTTAATAACAGTTATAAAAACAAAGAAAACAATAAAAACAAAAAGTAGATCGACCTTTTCTCTGCAGTAATTTATTATTCCTTCATTTCTCATACGTGCTGTTTATATTCCGAGAACTGAATATTGTGCTGTTAAAAATTCTATAATATTCCTAACGAAACTTGTTACGTTCCTTAGCAAAATATATCTTACTGACGATCTATTTCTGCACTGCAACAAACATGTAGTAAAATTGAAAAAAATTTATAAAAAATTTATGAAAAAAAAAGACTACTCTCTCCGTGTATTTAATTACTTAGATAATTGCTATAGGTAGAATATCGAATAAGTTTGCAGAAAAATTTCTACACATGCGTGGTTAAGTTTTCCACTATATGTACGTTACTAATATTCTTCGAATTCGTCTTCAGCATCCCCTTATACCGGATGAGAGCGGCCAATCGGCCGTCGACGGGGCCGCCGCGTATGCAATCCGCTCGCTACGCTCTTGTCGATGTATTCCTGCTCATAACAACCGGCCATCAAGCGACACGCTAACGTACATACACCCGACATACCGGCGTCGACGACCCCGTAAAAAGAGGTTAAAAGAAAAAAATGGAGCAAAAAGCGGGAAGAAAAATGAGCGGAACGCGAGATCGCCGAGCAACAAGCTTGCCAGGTCAAAGAGTCCGCGACAAACCGCGTCGCACTCGATCGACCTAGCAGTTGTGCCGCGACAGAGAAATCCAGAGAAAGAGATCCGACTTGTCGAATTCGGCGAGAATGTTCCTCGGACGTCTCGAGATGCGAGAGAGAAAGAGAGAGAAAGAAAGAGAGAGAGAGAGAAAAAAAAGAGAGAGAGAGAGAGATATCACGGCGAGCAAAGTGAAATCCGCGCGCGCGCGCGTCGAGAGCGAGGAGAGATGCTCAGGGAAAAACGCGCGCTATGATGTACTCCATTTGAACGGTAATTACTGCTAGCTCTCCGCCTCGCTACCTCTCTCTCTCCCTCTGTCTCCTCCTTTCTCTTTCTCTCTGTTTCCCTATCTCTGTTTCGCTTCCCTCGAAACTTTCCTCGTGCCGTTTCTCGTTCTCGTCCTCTCGCGCGCAGTAACATCGGTAAATCTATCCACGGCACTGCGCAGGTAATCGCTGTTTGCCGTTGTCAAGCGTTGCCCGACGTTGAATTCGCCGTTGATAGACGATTATCGTTACCGCCGTGCGTCGATCCGCAATCACAACGAACGAACCCTGGCATTAGCGAACCATTCAGCACCGCACGCATGTTTGAGGCCAACTGATTACGATATATTTCTTTTTTCTCTCTCTCGCGCGCGACCCATACGTTCTCCCCCTCCTTCCCTCTTTCGCTCTTCCTCTCTCTCCCCCCCCCCTCTCTCTCTCTCTC
>NW_022639473.1:985518-989417 GCF_010583005.1 Odontomachus brunneus
TCTCTCTCTCTCTCTCTCTCTCTCTCTCTCTCTCTCTCTCTCTCTCTCTCTCGTTCACGAGTTTTTTAATATTTTTTAGAACGCGTAAGCGAAACGAAATAAAGCGATTATGGGTAGAAACTATTTCGCGATGTGCAAATATATTTCGCAAATTTCGCGATAACAAACATTTTGTGAAAACACTGATATTCAGGTTCCGATAAAATATTACTTATTTCGAGCAATTTTGAAATAAATGCGCACGAATAAAACAACATTTACAGCGTCATCAATTTTTTTCTTCTGTTTTTCTTTTTTCTCTTTTTTTATGGGCACACGTGTGCGTTACGTGTGTGCGTGCGCGTGCGGGTGTTTATATGTGTTACGGTACGCAGCAAATATCCGCACGTGTAAAACCAGAATTAAACAATTTATGAATTTAATAAGCGGGCGAATAATAAAACAAGCGGCACGATATCGTGCGTGTAGAATCATGAAAATTTAATGTCGAGCTTTGAAGCGCGCGAAAAATTCTTACGTTTTTAATATCCGGTTGTGCGCGCGAGCCCGGGTCGCGGAAAAATAATATCAATGGCGATTCGCGCGCGTTCCGCCAATTAATTGGCGCGTCGCGCAGCTCTCGATCGCCGCTAGTTAACCGCGCGATACGTGATCCGTGGCAAGCCAATTTATCCGCGCGACGAGCGAGAATACCGACGCGATAATCGCCAGCGGACATTGTTGCGAAACGCGAGACGCGGAAAGAGTACACAGTTCGGCAAAGAGAAAACGGGGGAGGAGGGGGAGGGAACATGCCGTGCATCCGCCGTGAGGAATCTCGCAAGTTCGGAGCATCGTTCGACAACAATCAGACGATGCTCGAGCGGTATTTGGGCGCGTTCGAATGTTCTACCAATCGGCAGAATAGTCTTGGCGCAAAATGCGACTAGGTTGTTGGCATTCCCTAACTAGCATGGTCAATGGCGGCAAGTTTGCGATACTTTTTGTCGACAACTTTCGCGTATCCGTATCCAAGAGTAGCAGCAGCGATAGAATTTGTTTTAGTTCTTTGAGATCTCTGTTTTCACACATTCCTTAGAGAGAATACATTGAATGGCGGGCGAGTTTTCTAAATTTTACTGGCACAGAAGCGCTGCGATCTTTTCGCTATTGACTTCGCCATTGTATTATTTCTTGATTCAAAAAACCCTTGTTGATGAAATGAGAGAATTCACATTCTTGGCAAAAAAGCAGAAAGACAAAAGTCAGAACTCACGCTGGTGGTTAAGTGACAGTCAACAGTTTCTGTTTTTCCACCAGCGCGAACTCTGGCTTCTACCTTTCTGTTTCCTGCTCTTCTGCCGAATTCTCTTTCCTCTGACTCGACTGATGCCTGGACCGACGGAATACACGACGAAAGTGCCTGGCGAGGAGAGCCAGAAGAGCGGTGCTTCCTTACGCCGCTTTTCAGCGGGACGTGTGACTCGAGCAGTAGTTAGTGTGCGCGACTAGTCAGACGCGCGTACGACGGCCGAACCGCTTACGACGCGCGCGGCTGTTAACCCTTTCCGCGCTCCGACACGACCTGCGGTCGCTCTCTCGCCAGAGTTTACCTTCCCTTTGCCACTGTCGGGAGTAGCAGTCACTGGCTACTGCTACTAGTAGCTGGTAAGCGACATAAGCATCAGCTCGCTTCGCTTGGCGCGATGCGATGCGATGCGACGTGACGCGACGCGATGCGCCCGACTGTTCCTCTCGCGTCCGTCCTTCGATTCACCTGCCTGCCTGCCCTCACGCCAACCGTCCGTCCCTCCTACGCTTCACGGCGCTGCCCCTTCTCTTGCCGCCCCCGAGTCCTTCCCCCTCCACCGAAATCGATGCTACTCGCGGATCGCGACTTCAGTCTGCGACTGGCAACCGCGCGTGTAACATCGTCCCTTCCTGTTCCTTCTCCGGATCGCGCTCGCTTCTTCTCTGCCGCCGCTCTCTCCGGGAGAGCAGCCACTCATCGCCTCGAGAGAGACTCGGAGTTTTCTTTTTTTTTCTTTTTTTTCCCCTCTCTTTTCTCTCAGGTAGCGTCAAGAGAGGGACGTGCGAGAGTCGACGGGAAACGTCCCGTTCTCCTCTTTTCCTCCGACCCGTCGTGAAGGGATTTCCGGCTGGTGTATCTGGTTGGGACGGTTTCGCGGGGAAACGGGTGAGAAAGCGAGAAAGGTGGATAAGATGATCGTGACGACGATGATCCACCGGCAGCGGACGATCTACCGTCGCGCTTTACCGGGACGATCTTGAGGCGGTCGAATGTGCAGCGACGCGCGGAGGATAACGACGAGGGACGACGGGACGCTGTTCCCACGACGCCGGCGGAATTGCTGATTCGGTGCGTAGGAATTGATAGACCTCTCCCCCCTCCGACAGATCCTTGGGAATTTCGGCCGCCGCGGGTGACGTGCGTTTGAACGATCGCGCACTTTCAAAGGGCGCGCTCCGAGTGACCAGCCCGACCTCGCGTATCGAGGACGGCGAGTTTGCGTTGTTTTTCCCTATTTTTTTTCACGAAGGGCCATCGCTGCTCCACTTCACGCGTGTCACATTCAACAATTTCCACGGGACTGCGCCAATTTCCGCGAGGCCATCGAGCTCCACGGAATCTCACTTCCGCCGTGCGTCAAGTTTTCGTACGTTCCCCGTCGATAAGTAAATTTATTCGCGCCAACCAGGAGCCTTATTCGCAGACGCATAGCGAACTTTAAGTGTGCCCTTTTTCAAGTCAAATTCAGTTTCTTTGAAACAAGCATCAATCAAACATAACGTTGATTCAACTTGACGACCAGAAAGGCATATTTAGCGTTCCTCCAGAATAGTAGGCCCCTGGAGCTCTATTCAAAATATATAGCGAATTCTAAGTGTACCCTTTCATCTCAAGTTCCGTTTCCCTTAAACAAATGTCATCCATAACGTCGATTCAATTTGAGAACCAGAAAGGCATATTTAGCGTTCGATATAGCATAGAACTCTGGAGCCCTATCGAGACACATAGCGAACTCTAAGTGTGTCCTTTCAAGCTCAAGTTCCGTTTCTCTTAATTAAGTGTCGCACATAATTTTTACTCAACTAAAGCAACAGAAAAACATATTTAGCATTCGATACATGTTCAGAATAAGGCGTGGAGCCTTATTCGAGACATAGTGAATTCTAAGTGTGCCCTTTCAACTCCAAATCCCATTTTCCTTAAACAAGCGTCGCACATAACGTGGATACTAGAGAACTAAAAAAGCATATTTAGCGTTCGACATAAGAACTAACACGCGCGGCGCTTGCCCGTTCTCGCGATCCTTTGGCGCACAAAGGGAACTCAATGATCCGAGAAGAGAATTCAATATGACGCGCACAGGTAAACGAACTAACCTCGTCCGCGCGCAATCATATACGACGATTAACAAGGAGAACCGCCTAGCATCCCGCTTGGCCGGCCGCCTGCACTAAACATCAGTTACTGTCCGCGACCGCCAGTAGATAAAGACACGATTGATTGGACGCTCAGTCGGACTCGTCACGGACCACTTCCACTTGACGACTCTCCTCTGGAGAAACGCAGACGGACGAATGCGCCGCGTGCACTCGTGTGCAAAATCGCGCGTAAATCCGCGGATTAACACGCAAAACAGGAGAGCTAGTGAGGAAGGAAGATGAAGGAGCAGAAGGAGAAAGAGAAAACTGCCGGTCGCGGCGGCAGCCGTCGCGGTAAGTGGACGAGTGCGCGATTGGTCAGTCCAGGTCGGCTTTGCCGTGGACGTTTCGGTGACAGTTTCCATTAGAGCGAGCCGTAATACCCCGACAAGTCCAGCAGCCCGCGGCAGGCTCCCTCGCACGTACCACTGCAAGAAATTTCATTCCACACGCCCAGCGCCCCCCCCCCC
>NW_022639473.1:989588-1012208 GCF_010583005.1 Odontomachus brunneus
CCCCCCCCGTTATCCCCTTTTCTGTTACCCCGCCTACGGCCTCTCACTCGCGATTGTGGCAGCGCAACGCGTCGACGACGACGACGACGACGACGACGACTACGACGACTACGACGGTCCACGGTGACGAGACGTCGTGCGTGTACGCGCGTGCGAAAGGCACGGGGACACGCGCGACCCGGCGGAACTTGGTTAATTAATTGCTTCGGAAATATAATCCACGTCGAGTGTAACTAATCAGCGAGAAACTCGGTCGGACGTTGACGGGCATGTTTGCTGCACCTATCACGTAGCGGGATGGAAATGTAATTTGCCGGGATAGAGTTAGCCCCGTTGAATGCCGCGCGGCCAACCTTCGCCGCTGCCGACACCGCCACCCTCATCCCCCCTCCTCCCCCCCCGGTGCCAGGCTCGCCGCGCGAGCCGAACCCTCGCGCGCGCTCTCGTGCCGTTCATTGATCGTTATTCCGGATTTCGCATGTAAGGATCCGAACGAGCGGACTAACGAACTAACGGATGAGCTCGTGAACGAACGGAGCAATCCGTGAGCAACGCGAGAACGCGCCCAAGCCTGCCTCGCCGTCGCTGCAGAAAAAATATTTGGTATTTGTAACTATAGTAACATGGAGAAATAATTACTATCAATTACGGTCAAGAGAATTTTCTTTTTCATTAAGTTCTGCTATAATATTGATAATAACCTCATATTATCACCGCATATTACCACTACCATTTTGTTGCAAAAAATAGGGTTGCGATTAAAAATAATCATAGGACTGAATTCACAAAAAAGAACCGAAAACACAGAAGTAGAAGCCAATCAAAACTCGTGCTGATGAAAATATAAAAATTATCGACTATCATCTGCACTAAGAGAAAAATATAGTTGCTTTTGGCGTCTGCTATACTTTTTTGTGATTTTAACCAGAAAAGTAATTAGAAGAACCATCTTTCTAATAACACTTACCAAAACAATGGTTTTCCTAACTATTTTTATGGTTAAAATTACAAAAAAATGTAGTTGACGCCAAAAACAACTATATTTTTCTCTCAGTATGATCACCAGCGCGAATTCTAATGGCTTTTGCCTTTCTGTTTTCGGCTCTTCTGTCAAGATGTAAATTCGCCTTGATTCCAATTAGATCAACAATTTTGGTTCCTCAGTGTGTCGGCCGTGTATCGCGGGACCGCTGCCGTCGTCTTTCGTTTTCGGGAGCTCTACCAGTCACTTTGGGAAAGACGAGGACGATGAGGACGACCGTTTTTAGTCGCGAGCTTTCGACCTTCGTACCGACTCCGTGAGTGATGGTCGATTGACGAGCGTATTCGCTCCGATTAAATCTGAACTTAATGGAGGAAATTTTTAATGAGGTTTGGGGAAGGCGAAAAGAAGAAGCTGCGAAAAGCCTGCTGACCGGAAAGCTTCTTGTCGCAAATCGCGGGTAATTTAGACGTTGCCGGCTTCGTCGACGTTTTCAGAGTGGCAAGATCGAGTGGATCGAAGAGTCTAATGAGGGCTGATGAGCTCGGCGGATCCTGGGTCAACATTTTGGTTCTGCATTAACCCTGCAGATATCAGCCCGCCCATCACTGAAGGATCAGTGGTGGATCCTGAGATGTAACACTGCGCAGTCTATTGTTCCACTCTTTATGTACAAGTGAGAATACTGAGAAGGAAGTGAAGCTAAACGCGAAATTCAACAAGAATGCGAGTTACAAATCATAAAAACGGTAGAGCAATACAAGTTACATTTGGAGCATTGTGTTTAAGTTGATGCGAAAGGCTTGTCGCGTTTGTCAAGTGAAACTGAAGGCAGAATTATCCAACTTTGGAGGATTAATCATTTCTGCGAGTAAATGAACAACATTGTCTCGGTAATTTTTTAGACTAACGAAGCAATGTCATCTAACGAAGACTTCTTATTTTCCTCTCAATATTGAAAGTTCTTTCAATGATTCAAAAGAAAAGCAACAATCTGTTGCACCAGGCTAGTAGAGATTGCAGTCTCCTCTATACTGAGGCTTATGAAGAAATCTCTGTAAGCACCAAAAGCATCTAACCGTTTGCAGCATCAAAGAACAATAGCTTGCATAGCGTTATATTCCCCGATCCTCTTCTCGGTCCTTCAAATCCGAAAGCAGAACTCGCAGGATTAACGTGCAGCCCGGTAAATTTTGACTCGGCATATCTCGTCGTGTGTGCGGTTTATATCATGACTTTTTATACAGTCCATTTTTCTTTTTATCACATTACGTCCGCGCAGGACGAGTTAATTCACGGAAGAGAGACAACTCGGACAGGCCGGCAAATATAACGTATTATGGATCTCGCGATCGCGAGAATTAAAATTTATTTATAACCCGAAGAATTCGATAATGCATCCAGCAAAGAGACGGCCCAAATTGCCAACTGTTGCGGCGTTGTTATGATCCACGTTATACAACGGCCGGCGTGCGCGCCGGATATTCATTTAGAATTCAACAGCGCGTATTAATTCCGCGCGTAATTAGCTCTCTTGTGAAGATTCTTTCGTTCCCGACGGGATCGTTTTCGCGAGCGGCATTTTCGAAGCGGCGTTAATTCGGCCCCGGCCTTTATCAACCCCGATGTATGTAACGATTACGTGATCCCGCATGTTGTCGGTGCGATTGTGTTTGTTCGTACGCGTACAGTCAGATGATGAACCTTGCGAAACGTGAGTAACGTGAGTAACTTGTACTGATATTGAAAGTCTTGAGCTCCGCCTGTAGCGTTTACTTCATCATCCGCCGATGTGAATATCGCTGTTGTTTTTGCGATATTGCTTGAATGAGTAAAAATTACACATCTTTATCTCAATCGCCAGATAGATTTTTCTCAACGTGAGACAATGATGGAAACTCTTCACAATTTCTTTTTAATACGCTTGTGAGGCAAGTATACTGTAGCTAAAAGCTACACTCAGATTTTCATGTTGCATTTTACACGACATTATTGTTTTGGGCAAATTTGGATTATTCTTTTCGTATTTCCACTTGATCATTTTATATGATATGAACCATTCGTAAGATAAACATAACCCTTACAAATCGACTGAAAATAAAGTAAAATAAAGTAAAAATGTAGGAATACTGCCAAATTTACATACACCTGCCTATCTAGGTAGGTTATCTCTATCTTTCAAAAGTCAAGGCTTTCTCAGTATGAGTGAAAGTTACTTACGCTATCTTCCTTCTAGGGTTAAAGCTTGCGACACTTATCCTTCATGTGTTTTGCGCAACGCATTTCTATCTTATAGAGAAATGTATCTCCTGAAAATTGCTAAATTTTCCTACTACCGAATGCGTTGCGAAACTCATCGAAAAAGTGTCGCAATCTTCAATCATCTAACTGTACATAACGTCTTCAAAAGTAGCAAATAAAATCCAAGATTGAATACGAAGTGATACAAATAAGAGGTCTCTCTCCCGACAAGTGCGAAAGGAAGAGAAACGAGGAACCGAGCGGGAAAATAAGCGACGGCGGCGACGATGACGCAGCGCGAAGTAATCGGACGTGTGCGTATAGAATAAACGGGGGACGCGGAATTTGGAGGATTACATGGAAACGGTTTCAGTGTCGGATATGTTGGCCGAGCTCGCCGGATGGTTAAGCCAGCAGTTACGATTAAAAGCCGCGAGCCACTCCATCGTGTCGCTCGTTCTCGCGCGCGTTCCGCGTGTACGCAGGAAAGCAGTTCTGAAGCGCGAATCTCGCTCGCGATATGTTCATTAGCCGAAGTGTGATGAACGAGGCGAGGAGACCGCGAAATCGCGATCTTCGCAAGTTCGTCGGATGAAAGTGCTCACTGGAAGTGAGTGAAATTGGGTCAGCCAAAAAGTTGGGTTCGATTTTTCAGGGGATTCAACTCCAGCGCATTCGATGGGAACGAATTATTCGTTATCAGTCGAGTAATCATCGTCATTGCCTGTGACTCTTCGTTAACGACAATTACTTGGTTAAGTCTTTCGAGGATATAGACATATGTGTATTTAGATACATTGTTGGCAAAGATATAACAAACATTAACATAAGTATTCCTCACAAAATTCCGCGACAAGAAATGAGGCATCTCGTCGTATAATCGATAAATGTAATATTTATGTCACTTCAAAATTAGATTAGGTTCTCTGGGCTCTAACAAATTCATCCCTGAAAAGAGATTATTAATTTCCCACTAAATTTGATAAAGTCAAATTGAACGCAAAAATCAAATTGAACCTTTGACTAATCTAACAGATGTGTTAACATAAAGTCTAAAGATACCTGCAGAATTTCCGATCTTATTTATATATGCGGGCAATGAAAAATTGTGATAAAAATCACATATACACTGAGAGAAGTTTTTGGTCTTTAACCATTTGGACTATAAAAATATAGTGAAATTATTACAACCAACAATACGTACCATTTTCATAGCAAATGCTACTACAGCGTTATTAAAAATGCTTATCTCTGCCAATACTTTTAAAGCAACCCAAATTGCGCTTGTCGCCGAAAATCACTGTAATTTTAGCGAGATTAACCATTCTTTTCTCTCTATGTAGACACTGCAGCCGCGTTATCGACAATTTCACAGTTTTATGGTTCGACAAATATTAGAGAACACCGTATAATGCCTCGCGTCTGATAAATTAAATTAGGTCAGTGAAAAAGTTCCCTTCAATTTTCCAGTCAAACTTGACTTCGTTGCATTCAGTAGAAGCAAATTATTCAACAATCAAGTAGTCGCCATTAGTGAAAAATGCGTTCTCACGGCCACCTATGAGGAAACTGAATAAATTACTCCCTAATAGAATAACGATACTAAGTAATCGTCGAGGCTTACATGAATTGGTTCAAGCCACGAAACATCCTAGATAGACAAGTAAACATCAGTTTGCCAACAACTTTACTCATTTGCTCATTTGCGAATGTTGCTTCTTTTATTTATGATTCATATGACACTCATATAGATTGACGAAGAAATACGAAAAAAATTATCAAAATTCACCAAAAATAATGTGCCATACAAAATTTAATATGAAAATTCAAGTGTATCTTTTAGTAAATTTACAATTTACAATTTAGTAAATTATCAATACAAAGAAATAAGAAAGTAACAAGAAATTGTACGATATGAAAATTTAGTGATTAATTCAATACGATACATTTTCCTCATAAGAATAATTAAAGGAATTGTAAAGCCTCCATCATCGATTGTTATATCTCACGTTATAATAATCATGAAAGTTTATCTGGGAACTTTACTAGAGGATTCACTAGTCGATATCAGTACAACACAAAAATTCGCATTGTTGTATGATATAAACCCATGATGAATTGGATGCAATAATTTGCTTCGTAAGAATAATTAAAAGAATTGTAAAGCTCCCATCACACCGATTGTCTCACGTTACGTTAATCGTGAAAGTCTATCTGGGGCTCGAGATAAAGAGGTAAAGTCACGACGGTAAACGCTCGCATTCTCGCGGTTGCTCTCACGACGCGAGAGCGATCAAGACTTATATTGCTTGATTTGACTCTGCTCGCAGCATTTGCAGCGTCGAACTGGCCTTGCCCCAAGACGACTCGCGTGCGCGAAATAAAAAGTGTCTCCGCGAAAACAGGTTAGACTCGAACGCGATATTAGATTGCGACATTTGTACAGCCGCGACTGTACATATGTCTGGCCTTAGTATGCGGTATGCACTATGGCTGGCGCGGTGCGGCAATACAAATAGGGGTTGCTCCCGGGCGCGACGCCTGCACGGCGTAGCTTCACGCATCGCTTACTCATTGCTGAACATCCCCCCGCCGCTCGTAGTTGGCGGCGCTCTTGGGACACGCGAAATTTACTTTAGCCGCGAGCACGACTTTAAAGCGGCGTTTCGGGGACACGACTCTGCCGCGGCCGCCACCGCCGCCTACCGTGCGGCAAATAACGTTTGAATCCGTGTCACAGAGTCGGCGACGACGTCCCCGGCCTCTCCCATCTGCCTATGTCGTGGAGCACTTGGAACGTGGCGCACATAGAACGCACACGCACATTCATACACGCGACAGCAATGCACATCGATGCCGCTTAATGCCAATGTCACGCCGCGGAATGCGCCAAGTTTCGAGCTTGTTCCTGAGCGCGATGCATGCCACCGTTTCGCCTACTGTTGCGAGAACACATTCGCCGAATACCGGCTGTCTCATTCTCTCTCGACGCTCTCCCTCCCTCTCTCTTTCTCTGTTTCGAAGTGGGAAAACGCGACTCCGTTTAAAGAGCGAGTCCAGCCGCGTGGTAAATAGCAACTCGCGCATCTTTTACATTCGCTGGACACGGCACGTTACGTGTCGCGCGATTTGATGATCGATCGTCTACTGCTGTATTATTTCTCCTTCTCTCGCTCTCGATCACTCCCTTCCTCCCTCTCTCTCTCCCCCTCTCCCTCCCTCTCTCTCTCTCTCTCTCTCCCTCTCTCTCTCTGTGTGTGTTCCTTTTTGTTTCTCTGGCGTATATACACGCAGATACGTCGCGCTTCGTTATACAGCGGACACGGCTGATTGCGCGCTTTTTACCGAGTTTCGAGCTGAATACATTGTGTAACGCGCGTGGCCCGCGGAGTGCGTTACAGCGTAGATACAACGATAGCATAATGCCCAACACAGCGGAATTGCTTTAAAAAAAACTGGGTCGTGCTGCGCGTTTATTCATACTTTCCTGCATAAATACGTCTCGCGTATGAGAAAGCGCGCGAAATTCGTTTTTTATCTTTCTCTCTTTCTGCCTGCCTGCTTGCCTTTCTTTCTTTCTTTCGTGCGCTCTGAAACAGCGCTCTCTCTCTCTCTTTTTCCCATCCTCCTGGCCGCTCGTGGACACACATAGACGTCACTTTACCCGCGGGAAAAAATGCGATTCGGCAATTATACAGCGTAACCTGCGCGCGCTTTATGCATCGTACATTTTATGGATGTGACCGCGCGCGCTCGTCGATTACTCGCCGTGAGTTCGTCGAAAATCGAAAGCCGCACTGAGAAGAAATTATTTGACGTTATGAAACTATCGTCACATGACACAACATATATAAATTATATGTCGGAAAACAATTTTTGTAACTGGTACTATGTTACTATAATATGGTACTATAACATGTTACTGTATTATAGTACTATGTATTATTATATTATAATATTGTATATAATATTATATATTATGGTATAGTAATAATATGTATAGTAGTAATATGGTATTAATAGTGGTGTAAGTGGCATAAATAGTACAATAACCTTATATCTACACATTACTGCATTGAGAAAAAATATTTGAAAATTTATTTGCGGGATATAAAGTTTACTTCTGTGTGAACAAACTTCATATATTCCACATATAAATTCTCGAGTGTTCTTTTCTTCGTGTACAACTGCTTTGTTGTTGGAACAGCAAGAGGATAGGAGTTGGCCGCGAAAACAACAATTTCTTTTCTCTCAGCGCAGAGAAAGAAAGAGGGAAGGAATCCCGTTCGATTATTTGACCATTGCTGCCGCCACTCCCGGTAATTGACTCTTCGATTAATTCGCGCGAGGGCAAGGATCCCCGACGACGTGCCCGAACAACGGCGAATCACAGGTCGGTCGTCGTGTCGTCAACCGTCAAGTAAATTGTACTATTTAAACACGCTTACGACGCGATGTGAAGCAATTTATCGCCTCGCGCGCGCACGCGTCATTCAATTATTACCTCCGAGTGTTATGCGCGCGAGACGGGCTCGCTTGCGAGGTAAATTTGTGCACGTGCCGGTCGCAGCTTCTGGCGGAATAACGCCATCTGTTGCGCCCGTCGATTTACAATGGCCCGACGATCATTACTGACGGGTCACGTACAATTTATTGCCCCGTAAATAAAATTTAACATCGGCAAGACGCGCGTGCGCGCAGGCGATGACGACGGCGCGACGGGGACGCTCGGCGTTCTGCGCGCGGCCGCTGCAATCGATACGACAACCCTGGCCGAAATTTGCAACGAATTTTTCCCGCCGAGACACCGAATCGACGTCGTGCTTCGGTGCATTCCCATCATTCTCCGTCAATTCGGTGCAATCGCCGAGATGTGAATAACAGCGCGAAACCAAAGCAAGTTAATAATACGAATAAGTAACGTAATGCTTATATAGTCAGTTGCGAAACGCATGTTTCTCTTCGATGTGTCTTTCAACGAAGCAGAATCGTGAGGACAACCATTACCAGGTGTAACATATGCCTCGCGCAATTATTTATTAGGATTCTATGATTTTTACTCTATGATTACGTTTACACTAAAAAAATATATTTATTGTATGCTTGACCTCGAAATTGTGTATATGGTGTAGAAATAATTATATAGCCAGGAAAATCAATCTCGTACACGGAGAGAATTTTGTAGCAGAAATTACTGGCCAATTTTGTAACCGAGAGACAGATCGACATTCTGCGGCAATCTCTTTTCTTGTTGTTTTAACAAAAAACAACAGTAGCAACAATAATAATATTGTACACACATAATATTAACATCGTCAAAGTTTAAATATCATTTGCTATGCAAAAAACACTGAGGAAGAAATAGTTGAAGGTTTATTTGTAAAGTGTAAAGTTTATTTCGCAAAAATAAATTTCGTCTTACAGAAACAAGCTTTGTTTCTCAAAAGTGAACTTCATATCCCATAAATAAATTTCCAAGTATTTCTTTCTCAATGTATTGAATTATTTCACCGTGCAATTTTATAGGCACAAGTACATAATACAAAAGATACAAAAAAAACACTTTTCTCAGAGTATACTGGCAATGCCCGGAGTGACACCGCACCCGATTTTCGCCTGTCCCGAAACTGACCAATAATTAAAGTGTCGCGACCATTTCGCCACCGACTGTATAACCAACTGTATCCGTAACTGCTAGCAACGGCGCACACCACGTCCGGCATACGTTGTCCCTAACCACCGCGTTAACCAGCGCGATTCGTCTCGCTCGCGCGTAAATAATAACCGGCTATTACGCTCGGCCGATACTGCGCGTTCTCCCGTGTAGCGCCTCGTTTCTACCCTTAATCATTAACGTCGCCCCTTAACGCATCGACGACGCGACGATTATTATTTCGCGTCGCGTTAACGCGCCAAGCTCGCGCTGCACGTCGTCGCCGCGAATTTAAAGCCGGCGCGCCGACCGTAGACGGAATAACGGTTTAACGATTAACTCTCGCGCGAGGCGTTTCAATTATTAATAGCCGGCGGACCGGGACGCAAGAGGAGATTTTGCTACGAATGTTTTGCCCGCCCCGAGACAGTCAATCGCTATT
This sequence comes from Odontomachus brunneus, assembly GCF_010583005.1. NCBI lineage: Eukaryota > Metazoa > Arthropoda > Insecta > Hymenoptera > Formicidae > Odontomachus > Odontomachus brunneus. Next base: position 998,907 of record NW_022639473.1, read on the forward strand.
TTCCGCCATGTCGAGAATAGACTCGCCGAAAAACAGACTTCCCGATGAAAACGGACTTTCTTCGTCGCGAGAAAATGAAGTGTTTCTTTTATCTGTGTGAGAATTACGGTCCAGTGAGAGCCTATTGCTCTCACTGCTGAGAACTGTTGGTGCGATACTGTGACTCGTTTGCGGGAGAACGACGATGGAGCAATATTTTTCGTAACACCAATTCTTACTGGGATGTAAGATAAGAGAGAAAAGGGCGTTTAATAATTAAAAATCAGCAATTCGAAGTAAAAGTCGAAGTTTTATAACGCGCGTATTAAGAGACTGAACATATGAGTGCAAGACATAATATCGTTAAAAATAAAATAATTAAAAATAAAAAAATAATTAAAAGTAGAACAATATTATATTCTTCCGCTTGAGCTATTTAACGTCACATCACATTCGTACTTTTATTATTTATTTCAGTTGAATATCTCGGGAGCCTAATAAAAAAATCTAACGCCCTAACGAATTCTCCCGTTAAAACGCATAAATGGAGAAATAATCGACAAATTAATGGTATTATTACATTTAACAAATATTGTTATTTATTGTGTAAACGCGTGGTTACCAATTCAATACTTTTATCTCGAATTGCTAATGCTTTGTTACAACACCGTGTCCCTCTTTCATCTCCGATGAAGTTTAGTTGAATTAACACAACATTTAACAAAACTAAGCGTGTTCTAGTTGAGGAAAATTTCTGGTTCTTAAGAATCAAATCTGGTTCGTAAGAAGAAAGATCGTTTAAATTATCATAACAATGACACAAGCAAGCGCGTTTAGGTCGAAGAAAATAGAATTTCTGATTCCCAAGAACCGAACTGGTTTAACAAGAATCCGAAATTATATTTCCTCGAAGTAAAGCGTATTTAGTCGCGTCATTATCAAGATTAATTAGACCAATTTTTTTCCGTACAGGGAACACATGTGAAGGAGAGAGAGAGAGAGAAAGAGAAAGTCTGAACGTCGCACATCAACCTGACAGCAAGTCTAAGAAAAAATACGTGTTGCACGAATTAAGACGATTGAGTTTTCAATAACTCATCGTGGATAATTAGTAGGGAAATGTCGCGCACGCCTTCATAGTCGATAACCGTGTCGATTCTCGATTTCCGTCCGTATTACTTCCTTATCCATCGATCAAATGGCCGCCCAACGACGATGATTAGTCCGACTCGAGCGCGGGCGAGCGCGTCATTAGCGCGCCTCGAGGCAACAAGCTAGTATCCGTGCTTTTCCATTATTCGCGACACGTACTCTCGACGCTGCCTCCCTCGTTGCTTTTCATTTTCCGCGGTCTATTCGTCGTCCCTCCGACTCGCGTCGGAAGTTCGGCGCGAGAAGATTATACGGCTGGAAGTTAATAAACTCCTCTTATTACTCGTTCGCCGCCGCGCAGCCGCCCCTTTTAAACGCTATCATGCGACGTCGCGTGTGCGATTTGATTATTTAATAATCGAGCCGGCAGATTTGCGCTAAAATCGCGACGCTAATGGTGCGATCACGTGTGGTCCTCTCGCTCTCTCGTTCTCTTTCTCCGTCCCGCTGGCTCACTCTCTTTTTCTCTCACGCGCTCGTTCACGATCGTTAGAAGTTCCCAATAGCTCTTTCAAAATGCTTTACGATCGAATTTATAATCAATATTCGCAGTCAGATTCAGGATTGTGTCGTACATTTCAACATCACTACGCGGATTGTTTACGTACTTTCTACGTAATGTGTGCATGACCTCTTTTCATGTCGACAATGTATACACTATGTAAAATATCACAAATTATATTAAAATAAACAAAAAAGCGTAATTAAATTATGAGACAGTTGCTGCATCTGTTTGGGTTATTAATTATAAATGCAATGTTTAAGGAAAATAACAAATTGTATGAAATTCTCGCTTCAATCAAGTGGCAGATTGGTAGATTTAATTCTGAAGATAAAAATGTAACCAGAAAGTTTTGTGGACTCTAATTTCTTCGAAAAACAACGTTCATTAATTTTCATCCGGATTCTAAAGGTTTAATAAAAATATAAACTCTTCTTAACTAATTTTTGAACAAGTCATGTGTTCTTTAAACATCTACAAATTACTCATTGTCTACATAGATGAAGTAAAAATTTCTGTAAAATTTTGTAATCGAGAAACAGATCGACATTCTGCAATAGTGAACTATCCTTTCATTTCACATGTTCTATTTATATTTTAGGAACTGTGAAATATGGTATTACAAAATTTGCTGTGTTTCTAATGAAATTTATTATGTTCCTCAGCAAGATCGATCTTACTGACAATCTATTTTCCTATATTGTTGGAAACATATATAGTAGAATTGAAAAGAATTTATATGAAAAGAAGAAAAACTAAAATATTTTCTACATGTGGAGTATCACAATTTATACATAAACGTCCAACCCCCTAGTCAGATCTTACATATAAAATCTTAAGTTCATCTGCGGACTCTTCAAACGAAAGACCACTGAACATCATGAAATGAACCTAAGACGCCTCCAAATTCTAAATACTAGCCTGTAGGTTTTTTTCACTCGCCTTAAACGGGAGACAACGCGCGAGAATGCAATTCCAAAATTATCGCGTTCTCGAGCACGGCAACTCGGAGGGACGACGACGAGATGACGATGACGACGACGACGACGACGAAGACGACAAAGCGAGCAATTTGGCGAGGGAACGAACGCAGCGGGGCTGCAGCGCAGAACGCGGGCGCGGCCACGCAAAGGCGAGTTTGACCAGCGAGATTATGTCCAACCGGATGGATCTACGTCCAACTTGCTCTGTGCCCGACAGATAAAGCCTTTGTTCGAGAGGTCAGACTTTCGAAAGCTGTCTTACCGATGTACGTGTACCGTAATAAGGGTTTAAGATCCGCTCGGAGCCCGCTTCGAGGTTGTTAAACTTCCCAGCTTGCGAACTAGAAGCGCCTGTCTGCCTCGTTAAAGCCGTTCCACGATACCGGGCTATCATTCCGGGGGTCTCGTAGATCAGCCCGAGCGCGCTTCAGTAAAACGAGCCGCGAAATTAGTCGTGGGCCCTCTCCCTTATCCACGTCATCATCGTCTCGCGCATATGTAAGGTGTACGTAATATGTTCGTTCAGAAAGCACGTGGCCTAGTACAGAAACAGCGCGAATTTGGCCAAGTCTTTATCACCGTATCGCAGAGCCACTCTCTATTAGGTCAAGCATGACAGTACAGGATGATATGTCAATTAGCCTTTGTTTGAAAGTGTGCCAAAGTGAACCTGCTCTCTTAAAGTGAATCAATGAAACATCATTGGAAGCAGTGAATATATACTGATATGCAGTTATAAATATAACACTGAAACTGCTTAGTACTATACTTATGATTGATATCAGTGATTATTCATTGACTCACTTTGAGAGCGCGTTTGATCACATCATCAAAGACTGAACAGAACAGTTTCTTTGTTTCTAGAACTTTTTGGCATGATTCCGACGCAACCTGAAGGACTCTTAGCATCGATTTATAATTGTCAATGAAACCTGACTTCACCTTACACTTTACTTCAAAAACAAGGGAATAGTCAGAACAGTGAACGCACAACGACACTCGCAGAGGCGTTCGCTTTGACACACTTTGTCAAACAGATTAGATCATTCTATACTGTCGTACTTAACCTGATAAAAGATAGCTTTGTAATACAGCATAAAAAGATTGCCAAACTCGCGCTATCTCTGTATTAGGTCACGTGCTTTTTTAACAACCCACGTATGTGACTTGAGTTCCGCACACTCATTGCCGAATCGACAACTCGCGCGAGCACGACTCGTTTTTTTTTTTTATTCACACGGAGATCGTTAATGTCTAATTATGGTGAAAGGCTCTCTGAGATAGGATCGCTGATATGGGGAAGACAAGTAAGAGCCGATCGCTGTTAACGTCGCACAATTTAATAAGGATAATTGTAAAAGGTATGAACCGAGGCCTCGACGCTTTTTACGTCGACGACGATCAAACGATTCGTCACGCTTTGGGAATATCTTCGCGCCTCGTTATTGAGTCACTCGAGAAATTTAGTTCGATTCTCTGTCGAAGTAACCATTTCCTACGATAAATGTACACGAATGACGGTGAAATGGGGACACGAAGTTTCATAGACAACGACAAAGTGACTACCTGATGAGTAATTTGTTTTCACTGAATACAATTCGCCAGGAAAAAGTACACGGAGAGAATATTATAGTTTTTTTTTCATATAAATTCTTTTTAACTTTACTATGTTTTTAGTAATCTACACACACAAACACAGGAATACACTGGCAGTGAAGTCTACCTTACTAAGGAACATAGTAAATTTCGCTAGAAACAGCAGGTTTCTTTAGAAACACAGCAAACGTTTTAATAATACATTTCAGTTCTTAAATATATATATCACGTAAAAAAAATTGTATACGTGTTAATTGTATTTAAGAACTGAAATGTGAGATATAACCATACTCTCCTCATTTTATTTGTAAAAATTCTTCTTCGAATCGAGTAATCGCGTTTTCTATTGTATACGACGAGAGCACGACAAATCTGTTGCATTAACCTAATAAATTCTGTTTTAATCTTTTTTTTATTTGCATGCTTATTTCGATGCGCATATATTATCTATTTGTCTTTGTACATAGCTAAAAGGTTTGCCCGTCAGTAGGTATTGTTACTGCCGTTATTATGAATCACTCGTTATCGCGAAAGCGAGACGAGCACGTTCTCCCGTCGCGCGAGAAAGAAAGGGACGCGAGCAACGCGCTTGTTGTTAATCGCGACGGTGCAAACTCGTGACACGACATGCGTGTACGCGCGATAAGACGAGTCGCATGGAATCGACCCGATTCAACTCGCGCTCCACTTTCCACACAAGCGATTTGAAAGCTTTTCCGTAGTAACGCCGCGAATCGAGGCGTAATAGCGGCTTAAGACCGGGGGCTTCGAGCTCGCCCGAGAATGTGGAACTTCCGCGCTTCGAGGTCGGCGATCGTCCGCTTCTTCTCGCTAGGGTCGTTCGACGATATCCTCCCCAGTGTTTCCGCCTCGTCGTGTGATCGGAGGAGATTAACGTGGCGATCGCGACGCGAAACGGTCCGCAACGCAAACTTTTGTACAATATTTAGACTGCTATCAGACAGACTCGCACTAAGAAAAAAGAAATGGTTAATCTAACCAAATTTATAGTTATGGTCGGCTCCAATCGTACTTCCTATAGTAACATGCACATACGTAGTAGCAACGTGCAAGGTTATTATCACTAACAGTAGAATTTATTTTAAAAATAGCTCTCTCGACCATAATATGTAGCAATTATTTCTCTGAGTGATTATAGTTACCAAACTTTTTTCTCCCTACGGATATAATTTATAGAGTGAATTCTGCCGTCAGATTTCGGGAAAGTAAAATCAACATGAGTATGATGCATGTAGAGTATAATGAAAAAAGACTTAAAGAGTGCACACGGTACGCACGAAATAGAGCGAAAAGCTCATAATATTATGAACTTTGACTTTCAAAGTTGACTAATTGGAACTGAACAATCAATACATGTGCCTTTTCGAAATATGGCTGCAGTTCCCAACACCATTCGCAGCTCGCATTAATTTCTCGACCGTGCATCTACAGATGTTGGCAGTCTAGGTATTGTATAGAAGTCCGCAAACTCCTCGCGTCCACTCACGAATCGCCGAGGTTCACCGATGCGAAATCGAAATAAATGTTCCTGTAACTGTTGACAACACGCGCACGCACGAGCTCGTGTGGAAAGAGTTATTTGTGTTGGCGGAAAAATACACGATATCACTGCCAAAACAAATTCGGGACAAGTGGCTGGCACGCGTTTATTATACGCGTTATTTATTTAGAAAAATAAAAAAAGAGTTGAAGAAAAACGACACGAAGGGAGGGGGAGGAGGGAAGCGGCAATCTCGCTGAACATTCGCGGAAATGCGTGTCCATTTGTATCGCGCTGGCAACGAAAGATTCGCACTAATACGTGAGTTGAGAAATCACGCGTTACGAGTTGCTTTTTTCCAGTAATGACTTAGCGACGACGTTATTCTTTAACATTAGTAACGCAATTGCATTTTTCTAACAACGAATAGAATTGCTACTTCGAATATAATTACATGAGATAGACAAAGATTTGCACTGAAAGATATAGAGACAATCTTCCTCTATATTTTAATCTTTATCTTTCATTAAAGAACATTCCTATGGGACAAGATCGAAGGACATGTTCAGTTAAATGCTTTCTCCATTACTTTAAGAGAAGGTGATGTAGAAGAAACAAAAGAGAGAATGGAACATAGTGAACGAAAGAGAGAACTCACTGATCGCTTCTCCTACTTCAGTCTCTTCACCGATTGGATAATTAAACAAGGAAAACATCTTACTCTCTATTGCTTTCTCTCTTGCTAATGCTCACTTCATTCCTCCTGAAGCAACGCAGTCTATTCTATATGTCTATGATTTCCATGTTAGGCAGACGATTTCGTAAGCAGTATATTTTTTCTGTAATAACCGCAATATAAACATGCAATCATTGCGGAGTTGCACGGTACCGGGACACGTTCACAAACAGCCTGGGGTAGGGTAGGTTAGCAACGAATATACTGCAAATTTTCGTGTAGCTTGAGAAACGTTTTATCGTTTAAAACTATTTTGTAGTAAATATATTTTGCTATTGTAAATATTTTTTTCAGAGAGAAAAACGATTATTTTATATTAATATTATTTGTTTTATTTGCATTAAAATATGGTGGCTCTTTACAATTAGAATATAGATCTGTTACTTCTGATATTATATATCATATAGTTATAACTATATCATTACAACTATATCATATAGTCGTTGATCTCGTGTAGCACTTCACTAATGCAATCACATTTACGGGCGTCCCTGTTCGCCCATTTTTTTCGATCTCAATCATTTCATGAACAAAAATTATTCTTATTACACAAAATGGTACATCACGCAGCTGTAGAAAACCTCGCTCTAACTAACGACACGTCACTTGAATTTATTCATTCACGATGGAGGATGTTAATTTTGAGACGGTCGAAAATTTGCTCGACTGCTCTCAAGTCAGACTTTTCTCTTTTCAAGCCGCAATATTTTTCCGATTTTAATAAAACCCAGGCAAAAATGCCCTAAAAGGATTTTGCGATTCCGTTTCTACCTTTGCGGTTCCCTTCGTGATGAATACATAAACAAAGCGCGTCGCGAACCTGCCCTTATTGGAAACGTGCTCCAGTCTCCCTTAACAGTAGCGCGTTACTTTTCAGAGAAGTAACTTTCCTAACTCTACTAATATATATTTCGCGAATATCACTCGAGACGCGAATATTACTCGAGTGCATTCGACGAGAGCGCATCCCGTTCGATGAGAGATTTCCCCGCTTGCTCTCTCGTTTCTCCCCCTCCCTCTCGTGGGGTGCGCGGCGAGACGTTTGTACTATTTCGAGTAAAGTTCCGTCTTCGGGCCCGTCTTCGCGTAAATCCCCTCGAGTGGCCGAATACCGTTCGCTCGTCGATAATACGCGGATCCTTAATAACGGCTCTTAAAAGCGACTTCGGAGAGCACGCTCGAGAGTACTAAACTTCCCTCCTTGTCGGTACTCACGCCGGTCGTTAGGCTGCTCACGATATCCGAGCGTCCATTGTATGTAAAGGTTCTTACGACGCGTAACAATTAAAAGCGCAATCACCGCGCGATCCTCGCCAAGCGTCATCGCTTTCAAAACGTTCGTTTTATAGTTCGCTCGAAAATTCGGCGATGAAGCACGCGAGAGAGAAAGAAAGAGAGAGAGAAGAGTTCATGTTTCTCGGATCCACGAACAATGCTAATCCCCGAGATGCCGTCTCTCTACGCAAAATTTGTACTCTCGATTGCTTTAAGTCGAACTACCGCGGGTTTTCTTTTTTCTCCTTTTTTTCGCGAAGATTTTCGCAAAATCATGACATCAAGTCGAGTCTGCTGCGCGAGTCGCAAAACACAACGCCACGGAATTTGCGTTTCATACTGAGAAAAAAATGTTTGGTATTTATAACTATAATTATATGGCGACTGTACATTATGACTATACATTGAATTAAATTATAATTACAACTCGAATTATATTCGGACTATAATTGAATTATATTGTAACTATTGTTATAGTTGGCGGAATGTTTTCTGGTAAATGTTACTGCAATGTTAAAGATAACAATAGCGCATATTGTTATTAGATTGATGCAAAAGGTTCATCAAATAAAACAGGAAAAGAAATTACGGAATGTTGAAGGATTAATAATTGTTACATAAAACCAGCAACGTCGGTATTTCTTCGAGACGTCTAACGAGAACTTTTTATTTCCCTTTTAATATACCTAAACTTCCTACAGAAATTTAATAAAAAAAAATCGACAACCTAATCTTTTGCAGCAACCTAATGTTACTATCTTTTTTGTCAAAACAATGAGAAGATACACGAAAAAACCAATTGGCCAAATATCTCGGTGAAATATGAACAAATCCAGTTAAAGTTACCGGAATTTTGTTCAAGTTAACCAAACAAGATTTCTGGCTAACCAGAACTTACAATTGTTCAACACGAACAGTTGCAAGTTCTTGGTCGACCTGCAATCTTGTTTGGTCAACCAGAATCCTATTGACTCGAACACGGAGAATTCTGGCAACTCCAGCCGGAGAATACTGGTTCGTTCACGCCTCTCGCCAGACATATTTGATTAATCCAACCAAATTTCCCTGCCGTTGGCTTTTCAGTTGGCGCCGGAAATGACTATAATTTTGCGCGATTAACCGGCTCTTTTTTCTCTCTCGGTGCAAATACCAACCCGCTTGGCCTCGGGAATTTTGGCATTCTGCCCGCACGTGCCAACTCAGTCGGCGGTAACAATAAAATTGTACTGAATTTTATTCGCGGAATTGCATACCACAACCAACTGTTGACAAATGGATTCCTTCCCACTTTTCTGCGCAAACCGTCAAACGTCGCGAAAGGATCCGCGGAACACGAGGGATTAGCGCGCGGGACACGCGAACACTTGTTACTGCGCGCATTGAGTATTCGCGGCGCGACTCCATTCGAAGCCATACACGGCTGCATCTGGTGCTTTTCCGCGCGATCGCGCCCTAATATTTTCCTCGGCTGGTATGAAAATGAAATAGATTCGCGCTCTTTAACCCGGTTCCGCTGCGTTCTCGCGGCTCGAGGCTGAAAAGTGAGTACAAGGAGCGGACGTTGGTGAATAGGCGACGTGAGAAAGGGGGAGAGAGAACGTCTACATATGTGTTACGTAATAATAATAGTAGCTCGATACAACGTCGCGATCGATAGCGCGTATTTATACGCGACAACGATATTATATAAATAATTCTCGGCGCTGCTGGCTGATGTAATAAATTTAATTAGTCGGCGCGAGACGTGGACGAGCAAAAGTCCCTCCTCATAAGTTTAATGGGCAATGACGCGCGATAAGATTATCGGAATAATGTAACGTGAAATTGCATTAAAATTTAACTCGATATTCTCCTGCCCGTGCTGAAAAATGCTCGAATCATATCGGTGAATCGCGCAACGCTAATGCCCCTTTTTCAACCCAACTCCCCCGCTCCCGTCTTTCCTCCCTCGTTCCCTCCCCCTCCTTTCTCTCGGGGAAACTCGGCGCAAGGAAATATTTCACGGCTGACGCGAAAGTATTGGTCGGCGGAACTTAATTTTATTAGCAATCTAGAATACCGCTGCGCCGACGAAAACGCCCACGCGGCCGTGGAGAGATCGGCGCGCATGAATCTGCATCAACTAAACGCCAAAGCCGATTTAATTTCAGTTACGCGAGCGCGAAATAATTATTTTGTTGGCGGAGAGGAGGATAGAGAGCGAGATGAGATCGTAATACGTGACCACTCAAAAAATCTAAAAAGGAGAGACCAAGCGGAAAGCAAATGCACTTTGCGCGAATTGCACCGTCTTCCTTTGCCACTGTGAGACTTTATCAAAACTTTGTCTCGCGACTCGAGCTATACTGGTCTTTCCCCACCGATGCGACGCACTTCTCGCTATCTTCCTCTTTCCACGTTAATTCAATGTATTTTTGTCCGTACAAAAATAAAACAATTGCTATCGTAGCTCACACGGAAGCTGCAACTTCCCAGATATAGACTTTCGCGATTAACACAATCGATGATGGTGGAAACTCTGCATTTTTTTATTACGCGTATTCGTGTGAAACAAATATACTGTATTGACTTAATCATGGAATTTCCATTATACAAATGTAAATTTTTTGTATTAATGTAGGGACAAACTTACTAAAAGTTACACTCAGATTTTCATATTACATTTTGCATGACATATTGTTCTGAGCAAATTTTGATCACTATAAACTATATATACACATATATGGCTTTTGTGATATACAACCATATTAAGTCAAATTTATGTATATATATCTAGGTCATCTAATAACACTCTCTTGTTCTTTTTCACTCAATTTTTCTATTCTTGTCTTGAAACAATTCTTTGAGGATTTTGACTATTTCAATATAAAATTATTACTTTTATCAATATATAATTATTATTTTGTTAAATAATCTAGAATTAAAGTCAAGTATGTTATTATTTTGCGAAAATAATAACAGTAAAAAAAAATATATATTTCGCTAAAAATTATATAAAATTAGTGAAACACGACTGTCGTCTCAGAGAAAGTTTCGTTACACACAGTGCAAGAAAATTGCGTACTAACTGCGGTAGGGCATCCGTTTCTTCCCTGTTTTAAGAGAGGAAACATGCGTATAAATAATAAATCTTCGCGAGCCACGCGAGTCAGAACTTGCTAGTGCTCTGTCGAGACGATCGCGATCCCGTTAAGCGAAAGCTTCCTCGAGAGCCAGCAGGCACGTAAGGACGAAGGATGCCCCGAAAATAGCGATCGCGTTTGGTAAATACGCGAAACGGGGCCAACGCGGAAATGCAATAAAAATAATCCATTTACCGGCACTGGGCACGGTCAACTACGCCGAGGCAAACACACAGACAGCCGCTACAAAATATTTGGAATCGCTGTTTGCCAAGTTAGATCGCGTTTTAAACTGTTTGACTACGTCATAACGGGGACATTTTTTTCCGGCGCAGCTAGGAACCGCGTTGCTTCAGGATCAACTGATTAAAATCCTGCGACGCGCGGCGAGCAAACGCGGCGCGATCCTCGCCTCAGACGTGTGAAAACGAGCCATCTCCGACGCTCATATGATATCCCCGACACTTCCTCGGTGTGGGATCTGCCGCTGCTGAAATCTCGCGCGAATCGTTCCATATACGATCGGGCGAGGGCAATGGAGGTGGTGGATGGGGGCGAAAGCCGGGCCGGTTGCTCCGCACAGAGTTCTTCGCGCCCGAAGAAGATGGATCCGATATCATCCTCGGGCAATCACGACGCTGCACGAAATCTGCAGCAGCCTTATCGCCGGCTATATCCAACGTCTTCGGGCCAAAGAATCACGATAGTCGGATACGATCGATCGCGGACCGGCAATCGGAAACAATCTGATAAAGGAGGGTGGGAGGGGGAGAGAGAGAGAGAACGTAAGAGCCAAACGGTGAATGAAATTCCACGGCGCGTCGCATGCCGGACACACAGTGAAGCCAAATGAAATTTCATGTCTCAAAAAAGGCTACAATGTCGAAATTTGAACCAGTTTCGATGCTTCTTTTTCTCTAAATGAAAGCCAGTGAAATTTTGAACAATTTTGCTGAGCCAGATTTTTGTCTTTCGCTTTGCTTCTTCTAAATCATAAAGAAATTAATTTAGAAATTTTTTTCAATCAAACATCAGATGACTCATTTCTCTTTCTCATTTAATTTAACATCAGGCACAGATGTTAATATTGAAATTGAATATTTAAAATCTAACTATAAGCTTGAAAAAAATCATGCAGATCCTGACATAGTCTCAGTAAATCTTATCTTAACAAACGAAAATGATTAAAAATAATAGTAAATATTTAAATTTTATTTAATTTAATAGTTTTTATTTACCACAATTTTTAAGTACTATTTTAATTAATTTCGTTCGCTAAGATTTAGGCGAGTATTTCGAGAATTTCATTTCAATGCTTTCATACGCAAAAAGTTCAGAAGAATTGTGTTATGTTAAGAAATATCATTTCACTTAGAAAATTTAAAATGATATCTCCTGCATATCTTCACTCACAGAAAATCATTATCACTACGTTAAGTCTCCTACGAAATTGTAAAACTTCTGTAGATACTATTTTTCTACATTGTTTGAAATAGCGGAAACACTTGAAGTGTTATTATTCTACTCTATATATTAATATATCAAGGATATCATATAAATTATCTTAATATTAAGATTATTAGAAATACTCTTCAAATGATTACCAGCGACACTATAGTAATATCCACTACAAAAATCGGCTTTCTGACTATAATTGTTTCACTAAAATTATAGTCACGAATATAATCAACGAGAAGGATTGTAGTCACCGAGCAGATTTGTTTCACTAAAATTATAGTCACAAATATAGTCAACGAAGGAGATCATAAACACAAAGCGGATTTGTCTCTGTAACGTTTCATATTCTGTCCTAATACTTGAATCTGCACAAAGGTACACGAAGGTAGCACGTGAAAAGCCACGAGAGTGCGGACATGATATAGAGACAACAAAAACAGAGAGAGAGGTACAATGCTGCGCTTTACCGTTTTCCAATTACGGCCGGCAAGTACGCCGCGCGGTGATTTTTCGGCGGCGCGTGATTGTTTAGAGGAGCAAATTTTCGTGTTCTCTTTCCCCCTCGAAAAATGTCGACGATCCGCGAACGAGCGATTTTCGTATCGAATCGCGTGTTTGCCGCGCTTTTCTACCCTAAACCGCGCGACACCGCGCGCTGAACCGATCGATGAGGCGAGCTCGCAATCGTACTCGAATATGGAATAGCTTATCGAACCGGCGGAACAACAATTTTTCCGCTAGAAACTCGTAACGTCAGCGATATGTGAGCGACCGCGCGCTCGCCGCCGCGTAGAAAAATATTTACGGTTTAACGTTTCAAGAATCTAGAGGGGAGATTTTTCGAAAAACAATGCTGCCCATGAGAATCGCTCCCCCCTCTCTCTCTCTCTCTCTATATATATAGAGAGAGAGAGAGAGAGAGAGAGAGAGTTAAGAACTGATGTATATATATATATATATATATATATATATATATATATATATATATATATATATAT
>NW_022639473.1:1012280-1014135 GCF_010583005.1 Odontomachus brunneus
TATATATATATATATATATATATATATATATATATATATATATATATATATATATGCATCTCCCTCCGCCTCTCTCTCTCTCTCTCTATCAGTTGCCGCATTCCCCGCGAACAAAGCGATAATCAGCGACGCCGAGGGTGCCCGTGCGATTTCCTGTTCGTCAACGCACATCGCAACGACGCGAAACAGATTTCGCGATGCGCGATCACCTGCCTATTCTCACTCATTCACTCTCTCTCTCTCTCTCTCTCTTCCTCTCTCACTGAACTTTTCAACCTCCCGTTACCGGCTCCAACCACCGTATTTCACCGGCGAGAGGCAAAATTCTCGCGCCCTCGCGCGCACACACGGTCAGATGCCCGATAAATTTTTCAGAAAAATAGCCAACCGGCCTAATTGGCCGGAAAACACAGGTTGGCTCGCGCGTTGCCCTCTGACGCGCAAACCGGGAGGACAATGGGATGCCAATCCGCGTCCATATGCGTTGGCGTGTGTGCGTTATTTCTCTGATGCGAGCGAGACAGATGGAAGAAAAATCCAATGAGAGAGAGAGAGAGAGAGAGAGAGAGAGAGAGAGAGAGAGAGAGAGACGAAAAGAGAGAGAAGGTGAGAGATAGAGAGTAGACTGGAAGGGAGACAAGCAGTTTACTCCGCCACGGAAAGTAACGCGAAGGTAATTTGACGTTTCGCGAGCGGCCCGCTAATCCGACATCGACGATGACGAGAAGCGTCGCGCCTCTTACGGGAGTTTAAGCAGCGCTTTAGGCGAATTTAGCATTCGGAGCAACTTCTCGAAACTTTAAATTCGATGTAGCGCTGGTATCCGCGCCGAGACAATGTAATAATATGCAATAACGAAGTTCCCGGGCCAGCCGCCTGACACGAACTGCCGCCCGTAGTATTACGCCGCGGCGATATAAATTCCCTCGAATGCTCTCGAGCGGGAATAAAAAGGAAAGGGAAAGTTATGCCGCCGGGGCGCCGCCGGTTATGTGCGCCGATGTAATGTAATGCGAGCAAACAATATCGCGCGGACGCGATAATAAATAAAGATTAAGCCGCGCACGCTGCGTTCCGTCTGCGCGATAATGCGTCTCGCTCTGCGACCGGGGAATTGAAAAAAAAAGAAAAAGAGAGAGAAAACAGAAGAAAAGGCGATGAATTCCACACAGCACGTCGAGCGATTAGTCGATACTTATTTTTGTCTAATGATCACAATTTCATCAACTTGATGAGTTAAGCTTTCGAATAAAAACAGATTTTAATTTCTTGTCGCGTCAGTTCTTTATCTCGCCAAAGAATTTCTGATCGAAATTTCGCGGTGCAAACGTGCTGCAAATGAGGTAAATAAATAAAGATTGCTATTCTGTTAATTAATGATGCATGCTATGATCAAGCAATTAACGAAAAAAAAAACAGACTTTATGCAGAGTAGCAGCGGGTTTTAGTACATCCTTACTTGTAACAAATGTGCTTGTGACAACACAGTTTTATTAATTAATAGCTAAAAGAGAGAGAGAAAGAGTTTCTGAGTTAAGAACGGACTTTCTTCTGTTTTCTCATCACGTCAACTTCTTAATCTTGTCGAAGTCAGATTGAAATTTCGCGAAATTTCAGTGTCATATTTTTCGCGGATGAAATTAATAAAGATAATTATGCGGCATTTTGTTTACTTGACAATACGTGTCTGCAATTAATTAAAAAAGGGCAAGCAAGAGAGAAAAAAAAGCACAAATGATCAGTTCCATAAATCTAACGTGATTCTAACGCAACTCACAAGTTGCAGATGAATTATTCCATCTCACGAAAATTCTCTCTCTCTCTCTCTCTCTCTCTCTCTCTCTCTCTCTCTCTC
>NW_022639473.1:1014432-1015751 GCF_010583005.1 Odontomachus brunneus
TCTCTCTCTCTCTCTCTCTCTCTCTCTCTCTCTCTCTCTCTCTCTCTCTCTTCTCTCTATTCCTTCAACTATCTCCCTCTCTTCTTCTCTCTTTGAGAGACCGATTGAATCCCGCGATGCGGCCCAAATTTTCGGCGAATCTAACGAGCGCGTGATAATCTCGGCGAACTGCCGGCGGAGATTTACAGCAGAAATAGCGAGCGGCAACGAGGAAACGCTCGCGCGTACCAAGTATTTATCATACGCGGAGTAGGTAACCCGGAAACTGACGGGGTACTAATTCGATGTTTCATAGCAGCTCTAATCTGACGGAAGGAAGAGCCGTCGCGCCTTCCGGGAGTTAAGCGCCAGTTAGACGTACTTAACATCCGTGGGACTACTCGTCGAAAACTTTAAACTCGATTTGAACCGCGCTAGTCACCGCGAAATTTGTTCGCCCGATCGTCTTTCGACTAACTCGGGGGGCTGCCGCCGCGTCACCCCTTCTCTCTTTCTCTCTCACTCTCTCTAACACCGGAGACGCGATAACGATCGATTCGCCCGGGCCTTCTCGTTTCCATGGGATTCGCGAAAACGCGAATTTCCCCGTATCCATTAACGGCACCGTGCAAATAACGATACGCCGCGCGATCTTCACGTCTCGCCCTGCGCCATAAGCCCGAAACATTTCATCGCGTTATTCTTATTTCTCTTTTTCTCCCTCTTCCCCCACTCTACCCCTCTCCCTCACTGATAATTTTCATTTAGAAGCACAGATGCGATATATACACATATATATATAACGTTACTGCACCCTGGTGCGGTAATTACTCTCCCGGTAACATAAGGGAAATGCGCGCGTACACACTTTCGACCAGCGTTGCATCGGATTAATTACACGCGCGCACACGGCGGGGGGAGGGAAAAAACAAATGTGGGGAAGGGGTGTATTTTTACGTTTTATCTGATAAAAATTAGCAAGCGAGGCGGCGCGCGTACGCGCCTCCACCTGGCTGTTTTTCATTTTCAATTTACTTTATGAAAGTGTAGTTTGCTGGCCCGGTACGTCGCGACACTTACGTAATATAATATATGCAGTTTGATCAAAAATTAAATAAAAAATTTGCATATTAAAATGCAGGTGGATCGCGGCCCGCGTACGGTCGTGCGCGCGTATGAGCTCGGGAACGCGATAACGACGACGCGAAAGTTCCCAGGGAAAACACACAACGGCGGAAAAGAAAAACGCACTTTTTCTCCTTCTCCCAAAATCAACTTGCGTTAGTACTCTTCTCTCTCTCTCTCTCTCTCTCTCTCTCTCTCTCTCTCTCTCTCTCTCT
>NW_022639473.1:1016896-1030746 GCF_010583005.1 Odontomachus brunneus
CTCTCTCTCTCTCTCTCTCTCTCTTCTCCCTCTCTCTCTCCTCCCTTCCTCCCTCTCCCTCTCCCTCTCTCTCTCCCCCCCTCTCTCTCTCTCTCTCTCTCTCTCTCTCTCCTTTCTCGATCTCCCTCTCTAGATTCACTACACTATACTAGAGTTTGCTTCCTGCATTCTTTTTCTTATTTCTGCTGTTTTTCTTCTACATCTACCGTTATATTGTAAAAATTTTACTAATTCTCAATCGTATTTATTTATACATATACGTTACTGTGATTTTCAGCTCAAATATTTCAAATAATGTTGCTAATTATATCCTTGTATGGATATTGCTGTTACTATTTTATGACTGGCACAACAAAAGAATATAATTGACGCTGAAAAAGATTATAATTGAGAATTTAAGCGACTATAGATGACTATAAGTGAGATTAACCATTTTCTTTTTTTCTATAGAGTTTATTTCTGTGAATAAGCCTTATATCTCACAAATAAATTTTCAAGTATTTTTTCCCAATACAGTAGTATTATAGTGGCTCAGAAATGTTTCTCTCCTGACTATAATTCTCTTATACATTCTATCCAGCTATTGCATATAGTTTTATAAATCTTAGAAGACTTGCTCTAGAACGTGAATAAACGCCTCTCCCCTCCCCCCTCTCTCATTCTTTCTGTTTCTTCTACCTGTTCTTGCCGATATCGCCGGCGATCATCTATCCGGCTAAGTTTCGAACGATTAAGCCGCTGTAAGTGACAGGCACAAATTGAGATCCATATTTAGAGGCGCATAACTCCCGCGAGATTAATCATCCGCGCACGGACGTGGAAACGCGGCCGCTCGCGAGCGCGCAGGGAGGCAGGGAGGGGGAAAGTGCGTGGGGGAAAAGTAAATAGTCATAACGGGATACTTTGTACGAATTACGCGCGCCTCTGACGTGAACTAATGGCACCAGCGAGCGCCGAACCGTGCGGACCCTTCCGCCTCAACACCGCCGTATTATAACCGCCGCTTTCTTCCTCGCTTTTAATCTCGTAGACCCATAATGACGTCTGCGCGAAGACGTAATGTTCATTACCCCGGTCGCGCGGCGGAAATACTTCCTCAAACCGGGTGTACTCGCGCTATCGGATACAGAGACGCGACACCGCCGTAAAAAAGTAGGCGATAATTCCTTTTGAAGAGGACGGCGAGAGAGAGAGAGAGAGAGAGAGAGAGAGAAGAGCTCGCTCTCCTCCTCCTTCAATCGTAATCTCTCGTAGGAGACGCGTTCCTGGCTTCGCTTCCGCCACGTCGATCATTGCTTTGAGCTAAGTCACAGCTTTTAATAACGAACATACCGCCACGTATATTACATCGGCCGGTGATTTCATCGGGCGCTGTAATAACGCACGCTCCACGACCCAGGCGACGTCATTCGGAAACGCGGGGGTTCCCGGCGTCATCGCGAGACACTGCCTCCACAGAAAGAGATGCAAGACACGTGCCCGTCGATCTTGCCCGGAACGAGGTTCCCTTCGTGCAGGGAATACCCGTCAGAGTACGCGGCAATTGATCGTTAAAGGGCACTATGAGGAAAGATAACGTTTGGTATTTGTGACTACAATTGTACGGGTAAAATAATTATAGTTAGAAAAATCTTTCTTCGACCATTGTAGTATTACCATAGTATACTATAGAAATAGTACCACTATAGAAAAAGATACTTAAAAATTTATTTGTGGGATATGAACTTATAATATATATTTATTCGCAAAGATAAACTTAAGAAAAGAAGAGAATGGTTAATCTCTGAAATTATAGTTTTTTTCAGCATCAACTATATTCTTTTGTTGCTAAAAAAATGATGGCGCCACAAATGAGTGTAATGTATAATGAAATTAACAATTTTTTCTTTCAACGCGAACAGATGCAGCCTATCGCTCGAAAGCGTAACGGGAAAGGGAAACGGGAAACAGTACGATGTTGTTTCCCGCGTGAAATATCGCGCGGGACTGCGCGTTATCAGGTGAATTTCCGCGCGGTATCGCGCCGATAATCGATAATGTCTTGGCAATTATTCGATTCTGCGATCGCAGCTGCTGGGATTCGTTCGCGGATAAATATTTTCATTGATTACGGCCGTGCCGCTGACACGCGGTTTATACTAGCGATTAGCAAAGTAATTCCCGAAATTAATTATACGGGACTGCGGAACAGCAAATCGTACGGCGCCGTGGCGGTGGAGAAAGAGGAACAGAGAGTATATTAGACAGAGAGAGAGAGAGAGAGAGAAAGACAGCAGGGAGAAAATATCTAGGAGTGAGCGAGAGGGAATAGAAGAAAATGAGAGAAAGAACGGGGAAAAATTAATGGCCTCGTAACGGTATAATCTGTGGCTCTTGCTGCTCAAGTTATATGTTAGTTTTGTAATAAGGGCGGCGGTCAATTTAAGAAAACGCGCCATGTCGAAAATCCCGTGCTAAGCACCCAGTAATATTCAAGGATTACTTCTTACCGTCATATAAGTTCGCGCGTATGTTCGTTGTTTGTGAAAAGGGAAAAAGAGCAAACGTGGAAGTGTATGCAAGGAGAAAAACGTTGTTTACGCGCTTTACGCGCACTCGGATGTAAAACCAAACCGAAGAAACTTCCCCCCTCCCTCCCTCTCTCTTCCTTCCCTTCCTTCCTCCTTTCTTCGCGCGCACGACGCAGTTTCGCTTCCATTGCCGCGGGGATTTCTGTCAATTGTGCTTATGTAACTGTCGCAAACAACTCATACTTACTGATATTACTTCCCTAATTAATTACGTGGGAAAAGTAAAGTGAGAGCCGCAGCAAAAAGTGACCAGTGACAGTTAAGCTCGGGGGTGGAAAGAGAGGCTCGAGGAAAGGGGGACAATGAATCGCCGCCTCGTCGGAGCTCAACGTGTCCGGGGTAAAACACGACACACATATGCGCCGAGTTTTAATCGTATTAAGTCCGATTAATTAATTCCGCAAAATTCCATGATCGAGTGACAGACACGGCGCGAATTCTCATGTGGCATTTCCGAGTATTCCGCGGGGAACTTCGAGACGCGAGGGTGCTGAGAGGGTGTAGACGACGCGATCTTTTAAAACGACTCGCCGAGTCGACGAATGCGTTTTCTAAGAGAGAAAAAGGAGAGAGAGAGAGAGAGAGAGAGAGAGAGATGAAGGGAGAGGACAACTTCTGTACACCTTTCCTCCGCGTGGAATGCGCGCGGCTTTGGCGAAATGCCGCGGAAAAACTAATGGATTTCGAACATTTCGAGAAACGGGGACGGGAACTCTTTTTAAAGTTTGATAAGGTGACTGCGGAAATTCCGCGGAGAGAGGTCAATCTGTATGCGCTTTCTCGGCGGAACGCGCCAATGCAGAATGAAAACATACGACGATGGGTGGACGAAGGGGTGGAATATTTTAAATAATATCGCCGACGGCTGTAAAACTCTCGCCGTCGCCGTCGACATCGTCGTCGCCGCCCTGGCCACGACTACAGAACAGTAATTCGCGAAATTGCCATCCCGGTATTAAGAACTGGCGTAAATCGCCAAAATCGTGCGACTCTTCGCGACTGCACGAGCTCGACGAGCGCGAGACCAATCGCGATTAATGTCATAATGAATTTGATCCCTTTTCCATTTCATTATTCAGCAGCCATTTCGACGCTTTTGTCTCAGAGATGGATAGATAAAGAGAAAGAGAGAAAGAGGAGGAGAGAAGAGTACACCGAAAAAAAAAGTTTGATATTCGTAACTATAATCACACAGAGAAATAATTACTATATATGTGAATTATAATCGAGATAACTATTATTTTATTAAATTTTACTATAGTATTAAAAATAGTAACCTTACATGTTACTACTACCATTTTCGTGTTGGGACAAGCAGGACGATATAGAGGAAACAAAAAATAACTATAATTTTAGTTAACCACTTTTTTTTCTCTCTGTGTGAGGGAGAAAACGTGTCCAACTTACGGCACGTCTCACCTCGCCGTAAAATCGTTATAAATACAGAGAAAAGAGAGAAGCTGCATTGTGAATTAAATAATGCGGGTGTGTACATGCATACACCATTGTTTAAGCGTGGAATGTATTATCCTCCCCTGCGAGTATGTAAATATCTGAAATGTAGTTTGACCCGCGCCCGCGTACTTGGTCTTCTCCTTCTCCCGCTGCCGCCACCACGGCTCGCTTCTCTTATATCCGAATTTCATTTTCGTAATTAATCATGGTTAGTAATATCTATGCGTCGGAGATTCCTAAATTTCGTGCACGTTATCCCCGTGGCGTAATGAGAAAATGACCACAAATGCCCGGAATAACTGGCGAAATTCCTCGCGGACTTTCGAGTGAGATTAATTGCCGTTATCGTTGCACCGACATATTTTTGTTTAATTCAAGTTCATGCAATGCGCGATGAGCGAGAGAGAATCTCATAAATCGCCGAACATTGCCCCTTGTCTTCCCTCTCCATGCCTCTCTTTTTCTCTTTCTTTTATTGACCTTTGGTAATCCATGGCCGGACATTCGCGTTCGTGTCGCACAAAGCCGCGGCGAATTATCTTAATGACTTTTTTACGTTCACGGAGCATACTTTGTGTCGCCATTCAGTCTGCGCCACGAATAACGCCACTTCATCCGAGCGAGACGAGACGAGAAACGCGAATTCCAGCCAATGGCAGTCGCGCTAATTACACACGCGAATTAAACTTGCGGGCCTAAAAAGAAACACAAGTCGTAACGCCGAAACGCCCTTCTGATCGTCGCGATCTTTTCTTCTCCTTCTCTTACTGTCGTTTATACAGACTGTCCTATTTTAAACAAGCCAAATATCTTGAAAACTGAGCCCAGCAGACAAGAATGTTTCAGAAAAAAATTAAAGAATTTTGAAAAAAGACGACAACCTTAAATTTTAACTACGATCATTCGCTAAAGTCATATGGAAGAAAGTAGTACTTTTTGCAGCAGACTAAAAAAAATCGCTCAATATTTTGCACGGAAAATCCCTGAGATTTCCTAAGATCTAAATCCAATAGTTTAGGAGTTATTTAGCAATAAAAAATACAACTCTTCTCGCTGATTTCTATTAATAACGCGTGCGAATTTATGTGTTCGAGATATTCGGCTAATCTGATTAAAATGAGACACCTATAATATATATTGTATACTAAAAGAACATTAATATAAACTCTGTTTTCTTTTATCTGCACAAATCTTGGTAAATATAACGTCCACTAATAATCGAACAATGAAGCACAAATGATATGACTTCGTATTATTCATGTTATACAATATTTTAAATAACTCGAAAGGTGCATACGCCGACGCTCGTCTGCACCACAAATCAAAGATCAAATTGCACGCTGGTATCTTCGATTGGTACCGTCGTTGTGCTCATTCTGTCTCTATTGTGCCAATCTTTTCTCCGTAACTACAACCGTATCGCCTCACGCAACGGTGAATCAAGCGGTAACGGAACGCTAACGTTAACAATCCGCAAAATCTGCAAGGGGGGAGGTGACGGGATCTTTTATCGCTGCGGAATTGGACCTTTAATCCCGCGTAATGGGAAAAATTAATAGCGCACGCTCATGAACAGAGGAAGAGAAAGAAATAAAGAGAGAGAGAGACAAAAAAAGAGAAGAAAAGGAGAAAGAGGAAGAGAGGAACTCATGTAGCCCATCGCGGGTAAAATGTAGGGGAGGCGGAAGGGTGGAGAGAGCGCGTAGATAGAAGTAAATAGGATCGTATTTGCGACACCATTTGCACCGGGCGAGGCAGTGCTTTACGAAGAGGCACAATTCGTTGACGTTGACGAATGACATGAGAATAGGTATTCCCGCGCTCGTCGTCGGTGTCTCTTTCGTAGCTCGTCGTCGTTCGTAGCTCTTCCATCGTGCTTTTCCGTCACGGAATAAAGTCGCGGAGGCGACAACGACGACTACGACTACGACTACGACGAGGAGAAGAACGACGACGCCAACTGATCCTTATTAACGTCGCGCGCGACACAAAAGATGTACACTCGCTTTCCGCGTAATTCCACGGCGCTCAGCGCGAATCATTTCGTCGCGATTTACAGCGACGGTCGCGAATTGCGCGTACGGCGACGAATATTAAGCGCGTCGAATGTATCAAACGCGCCGGGAAAGCGTGGAGGAACGTTAGGTGTTTCGAGCAGCGGTTGTCCGTGAAATTGGAGTTCCCGTTCTTCCAGCGCGAATCGAAAACGTGAAAACGCTGAAGGCGGGAGAGATGCGGGGGAAGAAAAATAAATAGAAGGAAATTAAAAGGGAATCGGTTTAACCATTATTGCGGTATTCTGAAAAGAGGCGTAGGTCGCGACATTGACGAATGGAGCGGAGAAAAGCGCTCCGGTACCCTTCGTCCTTTCGTTCTCTCTCTTTCTCTCTCTCCCGCTCCCCTTTCTCGTCCCCTTTCGCAGCCACCGCGTATTTTCTCGCTCACTCTTTCTGCCCGTCTCACCATTATGCTACATAATTTAGTGCTAACGTGGTGGTGGTGGTAGCTACACCACCATTGGTAGCGGCAGACCACTGCCAACCCCCGGCGTCGAGTTAACCGCCAAGAACCGCGGCCACAGGAGCGAGTCGGCGAAAAGGGAGCGCGAAGAGACGGGAGGAAGGGGTGGGAGGGAGGAAGGGGTGTGGAAACTTGAGGTCGACGGAGGAACCTTTGATCCTGCACCCTCGCACACCGACCCGATCGCCGTATTTGTATTGCCGTGAGAAGTGGGACACGCCGAAAAAAGGCCGTGCGCTGTCTCTTTCTCTCTGTATTTTCACCCTCTGTTGCCCCCGCAAGGCCGCAATTGCGGCTTCTCGCGTTCTCTCGTTCTCTCGTGCGTCCCTTGATACAGGACCGCTTCCAGCCGACTTCACATTTTGTCTCCCGCACGAAAATTTCGCGCGACGACGCGTCGCTAATATCGTGTTCGATCGAACGCGAACAACGGAGCTCCTTGTAAATTGCGATCTCGACAGATTCACGTGTCGTCCCGGCGATTCTCGCGCGTTAACGTGTCTCACGGGAAGTATACTCGGCGGAAGATCGCTTATTGTAGAAAATACAGTTACGCAGTGGTACTGTCGAGATTTTTTCAAGTGAAATTTTCTTCAGACAAAAATACAGTGAATCACTCGCGAATTTGAGCAATCTTTCATTCATACAGTGAATAGTATCATTCGGAATTGAAGAATGAATCTGGTGACTTCAACGTCACAGAAACATATCCACCCCAATAGACTGAAATATTTGCTTGTATAAGTCAAGAATTCACTCAAGTTTGAGTTAAGCTCTTACGATCTCTAAGAAGTTACTTCGATTTATTTATTATTTGCTTAGTAATCGAGTTGCGACATGCGTGTATCAGACGAAAGCGTATTCTATAATAAGTAGAAGTTTTATTCACGACACGTGTGGTAAACATCACGATGAATTCGCACGCGTAATTAAATCTGTCAACTTTCCGCTGGCGCACGTAAGTGCTTCAATACGTTCCCTTCGTAAGGACAGAGGAAGAAAGAGGGCTGAAGAAAGATGGGAGAAAGAGAAAGAGGAAAGTCGTTTATCTGCCGTGTGTGTCAAGTCCAGTGTAGCGGCGAAGTAGGTGCTTGAATGTTAATGTCGTTTATCACGTTTTTATGGTGTAATGTTATGGCGTTTCGGATGATTAGTTTTATCGTTGAAACACGGTATATGCATGTATATATGTGTATATACGCGGGAGATATAAATTTCTCGCTCTCTCGCGCGCGCACAAGATGGCAGCGGATATTCTCGCCTTAAGCTCGGCACGCCGCTTTACATTATTTGCATATTAACACAAATCCATGCGTAAATTTAATCAGACACTTCGAGAATATATCGTTCTTCGGACGTCTGATAATCTGCGTGTAAAAACCGCGCGGACACTGAGAAAAAGAAAGCGGTTGATTTGAATGGGACTTTTGCTTGAATGAACAAAATTCGTTCAACCAAATGTTTAGCCGATTGAATAAACTGTATGATTACTGCGATGAGAGTTGTCAATTGGCTCAATTATTGCGATTTGGTCAGTATCAACACAGCTCATCGTTCCACTAACGTGTAATTTGTTCAATAAACACAATATCCCTTTGCAGGCGGGTTAACCGCCGATTTTGTCGATTCAATTGCTTTCTTCTCAGTAAAGAAACGTTGTGTTAAAGTGTGTTAAACGTTGGTCGCGAGACGTGCCATCCTTTGAAACTAACCCTTTGAAATTAAGGTACTTTCAGAACTTTTGCGCGTTTCCGTCGGCTGAAGTAATATTTTCCCGAAAATATATAAATATCCTGAATTTCCAAATAAATATCAATATTCAATAAAATCATTATTATTCTATAAAATATTTACTTTCAAATATATTTTTTTAATTGAATATTGTATTCAACACAATAAAAAAAGTAAAACAATTTTTAAATATATTTTGAATATTTTGTTGAATAATATAATTATTTAGAAAGTCAACAAACATTTTGTTCGATATACTTTTTTTTATTACAATAGTTGGTATAAAAACTGAATTCCCCGCGTTTGATACCATAAAAATGTATTGATATAAAAAGGAACACATTTGCATAGTATTTCTGTTCCAATTCTAGAAAATAACCACGTTTAAGACAAGGATAGGATTCCCAAATAGTATTGCGATGAGAGAACCAATTTCGGGACAAATTTGGACATTTATCGTATCTATGCTGCGTATCTGAGAAAATGTTAACTTTAATTAATCGAATTTTAAATAAGGAAAAACCTTAGGGGGAGATTTCTATATTGAGAAAAAAGTAGTTGGATTGGCGATCATCTACCTTCAAAGAAATATCATATTTATTGAACATATTATTTGCGCAACAATAAGTTGTGTGTTAATATAGTTACTAACTAAATCAACGCGGCTATTAAATCAACTGATACGCACAATTTATCACAGCCATTATACAATTCGTTCGATCGACTAAACATTTGCTTCAATGAATTTTGTTCGTTCAAGCAGTCTCATAGAATCAACCAATCTTTTTTTTTGTTAGTGCACGCAAGTTGTTTATCCGCACTAATCGTGCGCGCGCAGCGCAACGTTCCACGGTCCACGGCATGACTAAACGTGCAAAATATCGGTCGATTTTCCCGGCCAGGAATATTTAGTGGTCCTTCGGCCGCTCTACCCCGAAGTTTCCTCGCAGTTCGGAGCTTGCGGCTGATACTTTATCGCGTAACAAATGGCAGTCCGATCGTACGTAAACATTTCAACCTACCACGCCGCTGAATTGATGGTGTTACCCGAGTATCGCGGCCGCAGCTGCGCTCCTCGCCCCACGGAGATACGGAATTAATAGAGCGCGCATAGCGAAATATTCGTCGGACCGTATCAACTTACCGACGTGCTCTCGCGTTTCTCGTCGCGTAAACCTGTCTCGGGCGCCCAAGAGTCGAAGTCAAACACCGAATCCACGTCACTTCCCGGTCGCCCTTCCCCCCCTTGCCCGCACGATCTAAAACGCTAGTGAGGTAAGATTAAAGACCATCAGTCTTTGTGGGATCTAACGTACACACACGAAAAATATTGACGTACACTTAATGACAAAATATGGGAACAATTGTAAATTATACAATTATTATAGATAACCCTCGAATAACAATTGGTTCCGTGATATTCGAACTCTATGCAACTTAAACGTCGTGTTGTCCAAAGGTTACGATCATTTTTAAGCGTGCTATTTGAGATTATGTGCAATTCAAGTGTTATTCGAGGATCCTTGTATTGATTTTATAATTTACAATTGTCTTGATACTTTGTCATTATGCATTGAACACTGAATAGATGTATTTATATCAAGTGACCAAAAACAATCGATAATATCATCCCTTTTCAATCACCTTCGCGTCCATTCAGGCCCTTCCTGTATGGTTATGAAAATTTACCCAAGACAACACGATCCTTTAACGTATCTCATTGGTGCCGAAAATATCCCGATCTTCTCGGATACGTGATCCTCGAAGGACGATCTTAACCAAGCTTAAATAAGCGAATGTTAAAATCGAGAGTTAAATAATCGATATCACGTTTCAATTGCTAAAAATGGCGGAGATTGGGGGATTGAGGCCGCGTTTTCGCGCGATGGTCATTTAGACTCTCTACGTGACTCTTACACGTCGTAGCCTAACTTTAATTCGAGTTGGGAGTAGATTTATTAATTATGTCAAGGCTACGGCATTTTTCAGGCGCGTGCTTTTTGTCACCCTCGCCGGGTGAGCGAAGCAACGACGAGTGGAGCAGATATTTATTTTGCCTTGGGTGAAAGCCAATACAGGGTGGGTTACAATTATGAGTTAGCCATGATCCTCGCAAGCGAGCGACGACTGCGTCGGAATTGTACACAGGCCGATATAATAGCCTTAACATCTAGTGGCACAATAGAAACTAGAAGTTTTCAGTCACTCGCATCATGCCCGCGTATTCGGGTGCATGGTGGCTGTTGATTGTTCAATAAAACAGCAACGATATCCCAATTGTTGTTCAGAAATCGCGATGTTTGTAACGTAAAACATAAAACGACACGAGAAATCGAAAATAATGTGTAAAATATCATTATTATTTCCTCGAATAATCAGTAATCACGATGCACGAATATGTAAACACGATGCGCACGGTGGGTACGATGTGAATAATATTGGTAAATGTTAAAGCTATATATATATTGCGTCGGCCTGTGTGCAATATCGAGGTGCATGTTCTAATACAGTGTGAGAAGCAAAGGGTGAAATATAGTGGGGAAAAGAAAAAAGGGGGAATAATTACAGAAAAAGAGAAAAACAAATGTTGAAGTGAGTCTTGCAGTTGTGATGGGCCCTTAATCAGTGAATAGTAGAGATAATCGCGATAGTGGTCATGACTTCACAAGAAAGAGAGAGAGAAAGAGAGAGCAATATAAATAACATATTCAATCGTATATATATATTTCAAAAAAATTCTTTTCAAATAAGAAAATATACATTTTATTGAAACAACTGCTTTTCCATGAAAAAGCAATAGTTCATTCCATTTAAATAAAAAAAATTGATATTCAAGAGAATGTTGGATACACCGACATAATGCAGCTCTCGTATTTTGCACTGTTTTTCGGTTGCATAGAATTGCAAATGCTTATGCAGAGTGAAAGTACAAATGTCGATACATGGCGAGCTACCTCGTGTTATATCAAAAACGACGAAAAATTTGTGAATAAAAGATTGTTTTTAATTTTTGGCATGATATGAGATACTCCGTCATTCATTGTGATATTAATACATTCGCCCTGCGTATAAACGTTCGCAATGCTACATAACCAAATAAAAAAAAAAACACGAATCAAAATATTGCAAAACACGAAGCTGCATTATGTCGGTACCCAGCATTTTTCCTGGAGCAAATATGTTATTGATATTCGCCCAATGAACATTTCCTATTTTTTCAATATCTCTCCTCTCCTCTCTCTCTCTCTCTCTCTCTCTCTCTCTCTCTCTCTCTCTCTCTCTCTCTCGCTGCAGTCGTCTCCCCGGATATTGCGCGCGCGGAGAACGTTGACCGGCAGTTGCCGGCGTTCGTTCGCACACCTTCCACCCTCTCACGCTCTTCGTTCATATTCCTGCGGAACGGCGGATAATGCAACGGTGCGAGAGGGCGGCGGCGCACCGCACTTACGCGCTCACGCGTGGAGCCGAGAAACAAGAAGCGGCGCCGAACCGATTTGCTCGATCGAATGTAAACAATGTTCAATCGACGTGGCTCGACGCTTCCTACCGCGGTCGCCGTTGTCGACGTCGTCGCGCCAACGACGACGATTATGCATATCCCGCTTTCGACGTTCACCCTACTCTCTCTCTCCCTCTCTCTCTCTCTCTTTCCTCTGTCTTTTTACCTTTTCCGCTCAGCTCATCTGTAAGAGCGGAAAAAGGGGGACGAAACGACGCAGTCAAAGGCGCATTTGCCAAATAATCACGGGAGCGTTTTATGGAAGAGAGCTCGGAGCATTTATCACAATTCGCCATAATAATAGGGCGCTTTTCGTGGCGACCAGTTGTCTATACTCCCTAACCTGGGGGGATCGGTTCTAACGTGATGTGATTACTCCAATTCGTCGCGTGATTATCGGCGTGCTATTACTGTACCGGCTGCGGCGACTCCTTGAGCTCGAGACATACGAAAAAGTAAATTGCACGTTCCGTTACTATAGACAGTCACGATCCCACCTGCGCGCTTAGGTGCACAAGCTCGCGTAAGCTCACTCGTAAGCTCGCTTGAGTGCGCAGAATACCGCACGCGCGCGCTGCAAAAAACACTTGTCCAGTCCGGGCAAGTAGCAGTCGGAAGGGGAAGGCGGCTTTTGAGATACATTATTCAAAACCGCGATGGCCATGTACGTCTGTCAAACCGCTAAGTGCGTCCGCGCGACCGCCACGAGAGCTCCTGTGAAAAGTTCTTCAAGGTAGAATGTGGGAACACACTGATGGAGAGGAAAAAGCACAACGGAAAAAGGAGAAGCAGGAGGAGATGATGGTGTGGAGTGAGAAGAGAAAAAGAACGAGAGAACGAATGACAGAGAGAAAGAGAGAGAGAGAAAGAGAGAGAAGAGGGAGGAGGAAGAGAAACTAACGCGAGAGGGAGACGGAGAAAGAGGAATATTGGACTTTTAGCACCGAGTGGTCCTTAAAAAAGAGCCAGAGCCATATACGCGATGCCCACTTGCCGCGATGAAACGTCAGAAGCCGAAACTGCAGCTACAACTCCGGGGGAAAAAAGCGCGGGCGGGCGAGCGAGCGAGAGCGAGGTACGCGATGTACCGCTGCTGTTGCTACTCGTAACTACGAGCGACGATAATGCCACTCCGCGAATGCATCCAAAGGGAACTGACGAAGCGTCAGAATTTCAAAAGCCGCTTCCAACTGAAATACATTGCGGGGAATCGCGTTCCCGTTTCTTCATCCCCCTTTTTTTTCGTTACGCGCTCTCTCCCTGTCCCTCTACCACCCTCCCCCCCCATACCACCCTTCGACGCCACCGCGTCCTACAGTACATCCTGTCGCCCGCGTCGTGCTTTTTTTCAAAGTGGAAATGCACTTACACGTATGCGCGCTGCACGGAACATATCGTATGCTCGACCGAGTGACGAAATGGACACGCGGGTGCGATCGGGGGAAAGGAGAAGGGGTGAAAAGGTGGGGGCATACACACACACACCGGAAAGTGGTTCGCTGCTTTTATTCCCGTTCCGTTAAATCGGAACGGAGATACCTCTCGCCACTTCGCGATGTATTTTCGAAAGAATTTGTCCAGTAAGGTGAGCTTTTTCGGGTCGACGAGCCAGGCGTGAACGAGCCAGACGACATGCGTGCCTGCGTTTTCGCGTGTTATTTCACGTCTCGGTGAGTCCTCTCCCTCTCTGTCTCTTTCGGGGTGAGCACTGGCCGCGAATTACGCAGAGGACGCGTGTTTACGGGGCACAACAGCAATTTGAGAGACACCCTCGTAAAAAGAGCGCGCGATCGGTCTAACTCTCTCTCACTCTCTCCTCTTATTTTCTTCATTGCGGATGGACAGTTTTGCTGTGCATAAAAGTAGCAATGGGGGGGATACACTCTTCGCTCCGTTTTGTAACCTCACAACGAGTTTATTCGTTTCGACGTGAGAACGGCTTCAAACATCCGGTGGAACTTAATCCCTTTCACGCGCGCCCGAGCCCTCCCTCGCCTTTTTCCTCTCTGCCCTCCTTTCTCTCTCTCTCTCTCTCTCTCTCTCTCTCTCTCTCTCTCTCTCTCTCTCTCTCTCTC
>NW_022639473.1:1032595-1040526 GCF_010583005.1 Odontomachus brunneus
TCTCTCTCTCTCTCTCTCTCTCTCTCTCTCTCTCTCTCTCTCTCTCTCTCTCTCTCTCCCTCTCTCTCTTGCTCTTCTCCAGGAAGGAAAAATCGCGCAGAAACGGCGTTTTTACGAAAATCTCGCGTGCTGAAACGCGCGCACAATACACTCGCGTTAATGTGTTGACTTATCAACACAGTTCGAGGAAGAGATAAATATTTGCCGGCGAGGAGGGATAACGAAACGAAACGAAAACTCCGGACGTCGGTGCCGCTTTTTACAACCGCATTTAGCAGAGAGCAACTTCGCACGACCGAGCAAGCGAGAGAGAGAAACAAATAAATAAATTCTTAAGAGATAGATTCATCGATAAAATCTCAAAGAAAACTCGAACGAGAAAACGAGTTCGAACGAGAAAATATACGCGCTTTCGCGAGCGTAAGAACGGCGAGCGTAAAACCTCTTCACGCGTCACGTGTGAAAAAAAGACAGAGACGAAGATTCCGCTGTCGTAAAATTGGCAACGTCAACCACGATCAACATCGACGAGCACTCTCTCGCGAGATATATAATAAGAGCGGAAGAGAAAGAGTAGAGGAAAAGAGAGGGAGAGGGAAAGCGCGCTGAAATATGTTCAAGCAGCAAACATTTTACGTCGACGAGCGACGACGACGATGGCGGCAGCGGCGGCAGCCCTGTTCGCGTTAACCCACCCTATACCTCAATTAATACCACCGCCGTCGTTTACCGTAATCTTCTTCCTCATTTGCGAGCTTAGATCCTGTATCTAAACAGCCTGCCACCGAAATTCTCCGGTGATAGCACGAGCGTTTCGTAACCACGTCGTAACCGCGGCGACGCTTCAAACGACGGTCGGCGGGGCGCACAGGAGGACTAATTATAACGATTAAAGCGTTAAGTGCGCACACCTCGACCTGAATCTCCCCGAGGTGTCGGGATTGATGGTTTAAAAATGGAGAAAAAAGAAGGCGGAAGAGGACGAGGGAGAAATAGAGAGAGAGAGAGAGAGAGAGAGAGAGAGAGAGAGAGAGAGAGAGAAAGAGTAAGGGAGAGAAAAAGAGGGTGGCATCTTAGGACGAACGAAGCACATCCCGCCCGACTTCATATATATGTGTGCGCAAGCCTCCTCTATACAAATAACCCTGCTCACTGGCCGTATCAACGCAGCGAGCAGGGGACAGGTCCTCCACCTCGTTACAATGGCGGAGATACCGTCCGTTAGAATTCTAAAGACTGAATCCAGCCGGGGCTAAGTGATATTGCGAAAAACGAGGATGAAACGGTTGTAAGTGGATTGACGCGCCGACTGTGCGGACGCGGCCGTCGCGATTATGCTCGTGCGTTACTACTGGAAGCCGCGGGACGCTAACCCTTTGAGCGCAAAACGCCGCAACGAAAAAGCGCTCAGTGCGGCCGGAACTCGGCAAGATTGTGGAACGTTTCACCCGTGTCCGGTGGTATCATCCGACGGAACAGAAGCAAATGAGTGGCTTGAACTTGAAATGATAAAGCCTGCGACTGAAGCCGTCGCTAACAAGCTGAGAGAGAGCCAACTGTCAGGGGAAAGAAAGGTTACTTCGTTTTGCCCCGAGCTTCGCAACGTACCGTTGAGAGAATTTGTTTTTTACACGAAGGGGATGTTTTTCTTTTTAACGTAGCTTTTAGCTTCCTTTCATATAAATTCCTTTCAATTTTTCCAGCTTTTTCGATGGTACAGGAATAGAGACTGTCAATAGACTTTATATCTTACTCAGAAACATAGTAAAGTTTTCAGTAAACACGGGACGTTTTTTAATAGTAGACTTTAATAGTAGACTTTAGTTCCAATAATGTAAATGACATTCGAAACGAAAGGATAATCAATTAGAAGAGAGAATGTCGATATGTCCTTCATTGCAAAATTCTGTAGTAATTTTACCGTAAAATTCCATAGGAATCTTTACTGCAAAATTTTATAATAATTTTTACTGAGCAATTATACCCTAACTTTACCGTAAAATTTTATGCTAATCTTTACACTATGAAATTCCAAAGTAATTTTTACCTCAAAATCCTACAGTGATTCTTACAATAAAATTCTACACTAAAATAAAAATCCAGCAACTTTTCCTCCACTGACCGAATGTACGAATGAAAGTCCATGAAAACACCGATAGTTCATAACAAACTCTCTCTCTCTCCGAGCACATATACGCGTTCACATGTCACAACAAATGTCTTATTTTGAGTAGCCGAAGGGTTAATCGCGGTTCGGCCAACTTTTCCCCGGCTCACCGTCTATTCTCGCGCTTCCAGTCGCGGGAATCGTCGACAAATCGGCTGAACCAAAAGAGAGAGCCACCAATGTGGTCATGATTCCGTCTCGTTGACCGCCTTGTTACATAATCGGACAGGCCGACGAGCGAGTGACCGGGAACGAAGAGGCGATCTCAAAGAGGGTAATCGAGCGATCGGGCTCGTAGATCGAGATTTCAAGCCATTTCTCACTCTCTACCATCTCATACACGCTATCTCCTTCGCGAGGAGATCTCCCCGGGGTCACCTATTAAAGCCGTAAATCGAAAAGCCCGGGCCAGCGTATAAAGCGCGACAGGGAAATTATTTCGAGATCCCCGAGTATAATCGTACGGCGCGCAGATTAATCATCGTTCCCGCGAAAGGCAAAGCTTTCGAAACTAAAGCGTAATATTTCAAAGGCGGAGCCTGTCGGAACCATAATTTTGAAGCGCGAGGGCCGGCCGGCCAGCCGTTCCTCGGCATGGCGATCCTCGGACTCTGCATTCGCGCTATTGCTTGCATTCGTGATTTACGCCGACCGACGAGGAAGGAAAGAAGAAAAGAAGGAAGGAAGGATAATTTCTCGCGATGGAAAAAAGGGCCGCGATGTACGAACAGACAATGAACAGCGTTCTCGCAGAGTGGCGTAAACGCGCGAGGGGAAGCGCGGCGAAATCATTTGAGCTAAACAAGAGAAAGCAAGACAGAAAAAGGAAGAGAGAGAAATAGAAGAGAGAAAGATAGAAAGAAGGAGTGAGACGGGGTGACGATCACGAGAGCGCAACAATGCTCGGTGGAACGAACGTAGCGTGCATTTTTCATATCTTATCGCAAATGGCTGCTCGCGCCGAAGAAAATTCGCTCGTTCGGGACGACATGCGGGAAGCACGAGAGCTTGTTTGAATGATGACTTACGCGCCACTTTCGACAACGACGTTAGATACTAACGACGCGACGCGGTGCTGCGCGATATGTTCATTGACGTTACGAGGCACGAAACAGCTCTCAAAGGCGTCTCATTGTAGATGAAAAAGATGCTCGTTCACACCCGGCTTGGCACTGCTATCATCCAATAATGTTCAACAAGCATGTGTACGTAAAAACGCGCGTCGTCTCACGAATAACGTTTAACTCGCACGGAGAGCTCGTCAATCTATTCGACTGGTTCCTTCCGGGTATTTTCGTTTCTTATCGTTCCTTTATCCCAATAGTGATATTAGTAGTTTGTAACCGCCGGTAAAATAAAAGTTAAAAGAATTTTCATATTATCATCAGTTTGTGTGTACTGAGAAAAAATTACTTCGCGTGTTCGTGGCCATAATTGCACATAATAATATAACTATAGTTATACGTATATATATTCGCTGTCTT
Organism: Odontomachus brunneus; assembly: GCF_010583005.1. Taxonomy (NCBI): domain Eukaryota; kingdom Metazoa; phylum Arthropoda; class Insecta; order Hymenoptera; family Formicidae; genus Odontomachus; species Odontomachus brunneus. The sequence goes on from NW_022639473.1 coordinate 1,036,247, forward strand.
TAACTTTTATTTATTCGACAACTGGTAAAAAAATGAGTAAAGCCCTAGGCTAAGCTGCTTTTTTATTTCTTCAATTAAAAAAAGTTCTTCACGCTGCCGAAAATTTCCTAATCTTACTACAAATTAGAATTATTCTCTACTCTTATTTTCAGTAAAAAAATTCTTTGCACTGAAAAAAAATTCTTAGCCTTCACAAATTATAATCATTTTCTACTTTGATTTCTCTACATCCTCACGAAAGATTATGAAATCGAGCTAGAACACCCCATTTTACATAAAATACCCCATTGCTAGATACGCTCGAGTGGCAAAGCGCAAGCCGCGGAGATATTGCAGCCCGGAATATTGCAGAACAATAACGAAGATGAAAGAATCGATATCGAATGTCCGCTGGAGAATCGGCGACCGGCAATCGGATTCGCAATAAAGATCACGGAGCGAAAGTAGCGGCGGTGGACAATGCAGTGAGTCTTTAGTCATCCAGAACACGCCGATAAGACGACAATACGCGACACGCTGCAACTTCCCGGCCGAACCAAGACGCGAATGTCGCGCGCGCGAGCGACGACGATATCTCGCGAGTGCAAAAGTTCCTCTTTGCGCCATCCACGCCGGCTGTTTATGCCGCGTTAATTGTCGCGTTATCCGATCCGCGCATCTTCAGCGTACATATGCGCGCCGCATTAATGATTAAACGCGACCGTAGTAAATTACATGTTGCTTCCGGGCTGCGGCGCACTGCCACCTAACAGCGCAATGACACGAAACGCAACGCACGGAACATATCCGCGTGTCCACGTCATTTTTTAAATTCGCATGGCTACGTATACGTGTGTCGTCACGTGGTATTCGCGCACGCCCGTGTATACGCACAACGGCCTGACTTTTCCATTTACCACTCCCTCTTTCTCTTTCTCTATTACACCCTCTCTTTCTCTCTTTGGCGACGATCGTTTGCATTTCGCGTAACAGCGAACGACCCCTGTATCGTAACGCGTTTTTCGTCGCTCTCCACTGTGCAACGCGCCTTCGACGACGAGTCACGTAAATCTCTGTAAAACATTCAACAACAAAAAAAGATAAAAAAATCGAACAATCGAGAAACAAACTCACGAAGGGCGGACGTCCACGTGGCGTTATCAGGTACGCCAAGTAGAAAAATTTCCAGGGAAAACTGGTCACTAGCCAGACACTGGCCAGTTTTTACTGGCTAGAAGATTTATTAGACAGTAACTATCGAGAAACTGAGCAAGGAAATACTAGCCAATATTTATTGGTCAGAAACGAGGCAATAAAAAAGGTTAAGCAAATGCTGGGCAGTTTTTCTATAAAAACTCGGAAAATACTGGTGACAATGTTTCTTGGTCAATCGCTGATCAGAAATTAGATGAGAGGAAATGGTAATTAAAAATAAAGCTACAAGCATCTCAATAATGAACAAATTTGCACGAAGACTTTACACTGAGAAAAAATATTTAGTGTCTGTAGCTATAATCACATAGAGAGATAATTAAAAAGTATAAAGTAAAAAAAATGATTATTTTATCAAATTTTATAATGTTGATGATAATCTCATATGCATGTTACTATACTACCATTTTACTCTGAAAAATATGATTGGGGCTAAGAATAACTATCATTTTGGCCACTTTTTTCTCTCAGTGTATCTTCTGGAGTATAAGTTTCGCGTCACCTTGATATTGAATAAGAGATAATATTTTGATATTGGATCGAACGATAAAAATTATTTGACAAAATTTTGCACAGAAAAAAGTTTGCTTTTTCTGATCAGAAACTGACTGGTTTTATCATCCGGTTACTAGCGAAGGAAGCGTCGCCTGAAGCAGCCAGTAATCAGGCAGTAACGAAAATTTCTGGCCAGGAAAAGGTCACACTGTTTTGGTTCGCTTTTCCGGCCGGTCGCCGCATTATCAAAGCCTGGAGACACCAGAAGGCCTTAATTAACGGCGTTTTAATTAATCCTACGAATTCTGACGCGCACGCACGTCGCACATATGACCTACCGCGCCTCACGAAAAGCCCCGTGACTCGCCCTTTCGCAAGTCACGAGGCGCAATGGCCGGCCGGCCGACTCCGGTATCTGTTAATGATCGGGGTGAGCGCGACCAGGGTCGCCGACGATTGCCGATAAAGCACGGACAGGGTGAGGCCGAGGGGGCGAAGGCGGACAAAACGCAACGGCGAAACGTGTCGCACGCGTTTCTCGCGCGGCGCGCGCTTTATCGCGACGCGGAATCGGACGTACGGAGGTGCCGCTGGTACACGAGCGGCTGAACGATAACGTATGCACGCTGCTTCCGACCGCCACCCTCACCCCCCTCTCTTCCCTCTCTCCCTGTCCCCTTTGCCGCTCTCCACCCATCCCCTACGTCGGATACGGCCGGTCAGACGTATCGGCGTCGCTGATAAGCGCCGTTCGATTCTGCTTTCTGCTGGAAAAGGCATGCACGCGTGCACGGACACACGCGCACACGTTCTTGTGTGCACATTGGCATGCACGTACATGTGCACGTGTACCACTCCGTTCCTTCGTTCGTCCGACGACAACACGACGACGAGTTTGTCGCGTGGCTTTAATAATTTATTAAGCGGATCAGAAAAAAGAATGAATAATTTGCGCGCTGGGGGACGACGCGAAGGTTAAGGAAAATGGGGCGAAACACGAGGAAGGGGAGAGAGAGAGAGAGAAAGAGAGAGAGAGAGAGAGAGAGAGAGAGAGAGACAGAGAGAGCGTGCGAAAACTTAGATAATTCCACGTCGTGGGAAATGTTTACTGATGTTCCGCGGCTGTAATAATATATTAACCGTCCAAGGGAAGGGGGGGATGAGGAGAGGAAATGAATATTTTATGCGTGTGTGAATGAAAAAAAAAGAAAAATAAAGAAATGCGGAGGGAAAAGCCGGGAGAAAGGGAGGGGGGAGAGAGAGTGTGGAACGCGGAGGTTTCCGACAAAAGAGTCGGGAATATGCGACGGAAAGCGCGCATGTGGAAGTCCATAGATAATTCTGCAATGTTAAAAATGTTTTCTGGTGTTCCTAGGCTTTAATAATTTAGCAACTATCCGGAAAAATGAGTGTTTTATGCACGAGAGGACGCAGAAAGGGGTTAAGGGAGAGGAAAAACGTGGAGCGCACGAGGGAAAACACGTGGAAGCTTAGATAATGCCGGTGTGACGTTGGAAAATATTTTCCGACGCTTCTGCGCTTTAATAATTTATTTGGCTAACATATGGAAATTTAGATATAATTCTCCGGCGCGTTAAAAATGCTTTCTGACGTTTCACCCGGTTTGAAGAGAAAATAAACACAGACACATTCACACACAAGCACGCCAACGTGTTAGAGGGACGATAAGAAGAAATTTATTCTCCGAAAAGTAAAAGACCTCGAACGTATTTTCCAGCTCGATTCCGCCTATCAAAGTGAAGCAATGAATTCTTCCGTGATAAAAAAACGAAAGAGGGAGAGAGAGAAAGGACAGAACAAAACAACAACAAACTCCTTCTATATACCGCATAATCAGCGATTTAAATCACGCGCGCTGAATTGAATTTATTTACATGTATTTTACTTTCGTTTATAATAACATGTTTGTTCATCCCGACATATTCGCAAAGTTTCGTCGCGTTCCCGTCGGTCTCGCGCGTAACGGGCGACTCCACGTTGAAGCTGCGCCACCCTATCATTCTGTTGGAGGAGACTCAATTAAACAAGCCGTTTTTAGCACACACGAAGGGGCGGTGGTCTTACGCGGGATTTGCAACGCGAACGTTTTAAAGGAACGCGCCGTCACCGGGAGATCCCCGCTGGAGTTCTCCCGACTTCCATCCTGAGCGCTCTGTCGCGAAAGGAAAAGAGAGAAAGAAAGAGAGAGAGAGAGAGAGAGAGAGAGAGAGATTTATTAGATACCTTCCGGCCGGAAAATTCGTTGACAGCCGTGCGGCGATGCGCCCACAGCAAGAAAACAAGATCTCGCTCGAGAACGCGAGCCGCACGCTTTGTGGTCCATAAAGGGGTGGCGTGTATCCGCCGTCGCGCGCAGAAGAACAGTACAACATTCACGAACGTGGGGACGACGATGAGGATGGTGGTGGTGGTGATGATACTAGTGGAACGTATTACGCGCTCTTATCGCAATGACATACTTCGTACGGGAGGAAAATTGTATCCCTTGAAATGACGCGAGGTTAACCGAACAATATAACGATGCCGGTGCACCGTCTTTCTCTCTCTCTCTCTCTCTCTCTCTCTCTCTCTCT
>NW_022639473.1:1040936-1053601 GCF_010583005.1 Odontomachus brunneus
TCTCTCTCTCTCTCTCTCTCTCTCTCCCTCTCCTCTCTCTTTCTCTCTTTCTCTGTTAGATCTGCCGCCGTTGCTGTCGGTGGCAGCGACGTTACCGTGTCGCGAGGAAGCATTGAACGTATCGCAGACACGACGTAAGAGAGAACGGGAACGAGGAGTAGCGGCAGGGAGAGGGAAGACCGCGACGATAATAGAGCCCGACGACGACGACAACGACGACGTTTCGTTTTCGCCCGGCGCATTGTTCGCGGCAAAGTTCCAGCGCCGATTAATCTATTAAGCGAGACTTTTACGAGCTCCTGAAGGAGTTGCGAGAGTGCGGGCGCTGAAACTGGAGCAATTAAAAAGTTCCCGACCGCGCGCGCGCGACGCGCGGCTACGCGCTTATTAAGGGCGCGTTGGGGCGAACGCTGAGGTCCGCCGCGTATCTCGGAGGTGATTCAGACTGCGTCCCGGTCTCGAGAGGCCCAGAAGACGAGAGAAAAGGACGCGTGACTGCTTGAGAACGGCTGACGCGTCGATGACACGTTACTTTACGCGCCTATTGACAGTGCGAAACCCGGAGAGATAGGAGAGGGACGGCGAAACGGTTTATTATACGTTGACGTGTGCACGCGAGTTCCTACGATTGTCAGAACGAAAATTGACACATCGAGGGTATCGTTTAACGATACACTAGCCATTTGGGACGCGCCTCGCGGTCCGATTATTCGCGCTGCAATGAGCCACTCAAGCGCATCATCGCGTGCAAGAACCTCTTGCGACGGCGAGATTTGCTGACTAATTATTGTATCGCGTCGGTGAATTATTATATTAATATTATATCAATTATGTGTCCCCCGTATATGTGTATATAGTAGACTATATTAATTAATTAGTATATGTTACATATTATATATAGTATAATATATACTATAGTATGTACTATATATAGTATATACTGTACTAATAATTAATATACTAATGATAATTAGCATAGTAATGCTAATTATCAAAGTTAAAAAATAGTATTGTTATACGGAGAGAATATTATAGTTTCTTTCACATGTCAATTATTTTAAATTTTACTATACTTTTAGTAGAGCAGGAATAAATTATCAATAAGGCAAGAATACCTTGGTAAAGAATACAGTAAATTTCGCTAAAAACATAATCAATTTTTTGAAGACACATTTCAGTTCCTAAGATATAAATAACACGTATGAAATGCAAGAACAGTTAATTATCACAAAATGTCGACTTATATTCCCTTACAAAGGTTACGAAAAGATACAAGGTAATTTCACTATAAAATGTTCTCTGTGTAGCGTCGCATGTTGCGTTTTCTCAGCGACAACTTGGTAACGGCGTTATTTACCTTTGTTTTTCGTTAGCGACGGTAACGGTAACACAATTAAATTTTGCGAGTAGCGCGCTTACGGATATAAAGGTTACTTTTATAGTTATTCGGCACACAACGCACGAGATAGCCGGCCGCAAATCATAAAAGGGAAGTCTTCGAAATTGAAAGAAAAAAATAATAGGAACTTATTACTTCTTCAGCAACAACAAGAATTATTTTTAAAAATTAATAATTTAATATTTTCAATGCGTCACTTAAAAAGGAATTTTCCTAACCCTACTAACAAGTAAACTTACCCAAACTTACACTCTGATTTCTTTCTAATTTGGCACAAATATAAAAGTACAAAAAATATTTTGGTCATATTTTTTCATTTTGACCCACTATGAATTTCACAGGTAGTCTATAGCTTTTTAATATTCTCACTCCTATCACTAACAAATACAATAAAAATGCATAAGAAATAAAATTGAATACGAGATATAGTTAAATAATTTTAACAAAATCGGCATAGCTAAGACGCGAATCATTCTAAATTTCTTTAGTCGAGATTCCAACCGAAATATTTCAAATCTATGCTAAATTAATAAAAAATGGTTCAAATCTCGACCAAACCGAGAAATTATTTATATAAATAATTTTTTTCAACGTTTTACATGTTTTGTTTAAACATTTTATTATTTATACAAGTAATTTTACACATTTAACTTCATATTCATAATCAGCAAACCAAAAACGTCTATATCTTATATTCAATTTTATTTCTTGTGTATTTTTGTTGCACTTATTAATGATAGAAGTGAAAACATTAAAAAGCTATAAACTGCCCGTGAAACTCAAAGTGAGCCAAAATAAAAAAATATGATCTGAATATTTTTGTACTTCTACATTTGTGCCAAATTAGAAAGAAATCGAACTTTTGGATAGATTCACTTGTAAGTATATATTTATATAAACTTGTAAATATATATTTATACAAATAATATACTAATCATTATATCTTGCCTTCGAAGTTTTCTCGCGAGATCATCCCTAAACGATAATAATTATTCCTTTTGTTATTTGGCACATGCAAAATACACGCACATCGAACAGGTGACAACGAGTCGCGAAAAGGTCTTTAAAATTTTGAAAGAAAATTAAGGCAATTTGTTATTGTTCAATTAACGATAATATAATTATTAAAACTGAATGCAGTAACTTTTTCAACGTGTTACTTTTAAAAAATAACTTTCCTAACTCCGATAAAATTACGCTAATGATACACGTAATCATTATATTCTGTCGAACCCTTCTCGCGAAATTATCCCTAAAGCAACGAAAATAATTATTCCTTTTAAGGTTATTTGGCACATACAAAATACATGTACATGAAGCGGGTGGCAACAAGAAAGGGAGATCTTCAAAATTTTTGGAAATAATGAGGGAAAATGATTACTTCCTAATTAACGATAATGTCATTTTTAAAGATGAGTGCCGATTATCTAACTTGCTCAACGCGTAACGTTTAAAAAGTAACTTTCCTAACTAATTAGCTACTTGCACTAATAAATAATACACTATATCCTGCCGAACCTTTCTCGCGAAATCATTCCTCACGGAAGATGCTCGTCGCGTCTGCCTTCCAAAAAAGAGGAAAAAAAAGAGAGAGTCACTCGCTCGTCCGTCCATCTATCTATCCTTCCGTCCGTCCGCATACAATTTCGTCCACGCGGGAAATCGAATTAAATAAATTTCGCGCGTTGAATTCGCGATGAAGTTCCGCGCCCCGTCACTCGCTCCCCCCGCCATTATGCTTCCTTTTACGGCATTTTATTTCCGCGCGCGGATAACGCCCGAACGGTACGCGCGATATACGATAATGCAGTATACGGGGGAACGGTTCGATGCGCGTGCACAAACCTCTGTGCGCGCGCGCGCGCTCTATGCAAACTCCTCCGCTGAAATATTTATAAGCAGGATGTTCGTTACCACTCGTACTCTTTCGGAATAATTAATTACCAGCCGATGGCGCGCGCTCGCTCTCGCGATGTACGGCTACCCGGCAATGATTCATCGAACGAACGGTGAACGCGCGCAGAGCAACGCGGCGGCGGCGGTGGTCTACGCGTTCGGAAATACGATCCCCTTTTTTCCCCGAGGAAAATCCGATCGTTCGAATCGTCGCCGACGGCGGTGCCACGTGCCCGCGCCGGATAATAACGCATGCCGCTGCCGCCGTGCGTTGCGCGCGGGGCAGTTGGAGCAGAAACAACGGAACTTATCGAGGATATCGTTTATCGATACTTTTTAACGCAGCTCGTGAGCACGCGAGCGAGAGGGCGCGCCGTGATTGATACTTCAACGATGACGCGCGGTCAACGAGGCTACCTGCCTCTTTATTAACCCTTTGCGCTCGCGCAAGAAAAGATCGACCGAATTAGCATGACGCGACAGCACGACCGAACGAATGTCTCTCATTGCGGGCAATGAAATTTCCAACTTTTAATCCTCTTTCATTTTTTTAGGTATTTTCTCTTGGTGATTTTGGGAAGACAACAATTCTTCTCGTACGATGATAACAACGAGATAAGTGTGAGATAATTTGTACTTATCAATGAATAAAATAAAATATAAAAGTATCAGTGAATAAGATAAAAGAGCCAATGCTTGGACACTCTAATAACACTGGTATCTAATTCTGAATATTCTTATTGTCTTTTGGTCTTTTTAAATTTAATATTTATTTAACTTTGAATATATAGAATATACATACATACACACATATATATATATATATATATATATATATATATTCCACCTTAAAGATATAATTACTCGTATTTGTGAAAACCAAGAAAATAAGAATGTTCATACTGAGAAAAAATACGTAAAAATTTATCTGTGTAATATAAAGTTGATTTATGTGAAACAAAATTTATTTCTACGAATAAACTGCATATCTCACGAATAAATTTTTAAGAATTTTTTCTCAGTGCAGAATTAGGCGTTTCTAGTAACAGTGTTAATAGTACCCAAACATAGGTATTTTCACGATATGCTATTTAGCAGAAAACGCGAAACGACCTGGACTGAGATGACTTGCTTTCGTCGGCAGAGCGTAGTAAAGTCCTACACGCGGTCGTCGCCGTCGCCGTGCCGGCAGGAAGTGCACTGACAACGGCTGGCCGACGAAGCGCTGCACAAAGTAGTTTATATTGAGATAATCGGGCTAACTATCGCGTGTATGTGTGTGTCGCGTCGTACCGGGTCTATCAGCGGGCGACCTACATCGTTGGAGGAAATCATTCGACGCGGTTGACGCGGTCGCGGTACGCGGTGACGTAAGTGCGAAGTTCAAGTCGCCCGCGGACGTGGCGACCTACTCGGAAAACACTATTCCCAGCCGCGAATTATTTAATTCCGAGGGGGGAATTTAAACTGTTGATCGATCGGCCCGTTCGACGGAAATTGTGTAATCTAATATTTATTGGAGGAGAATCGAATATTTATATTTTTCTTGCTGGAATCGCGACAAGGGATGGTAGATCGGAATGGATTACGCAACGTACTTGTTCCAAACGCGTAAAATATGGCAACGACGGTCGGTTATACCGATTGTTGCTTTTGACGAAATTCCAGAATGTGTCATATAAAAGTGTCGCCCTCCCAATGCAGATATATAAAATTGTTTAAGAATGTTCAGAATTTTAAATATCATAACACTGGTTGCTTTTCAGTAAAAGACAGTAAAGTCGTTTCATTGATTCTAGATATTATCTATTTCATAGAGATAATCTAAAGATGATGTCTAGCCAATGAAACGACTTTGTGTGTCTCACTGAAAAACAACTATATTATGACGTAGTATAATACGTATAAATAATAAATATTGTCATGACATTATAAATAGCATGTATACGAAGATAAAAATAGTATAACAGCATAATATGGCACATATATATCATCATCATAATTATCATCATGGCATAATATAAATAACAGTCATGTTATAAATTGCAAGATAAAATAAAAACTACTACTACTCCAAGTCAAAAATTTGTTTCTACATTGACCCTGTAAATTTCATCCAAGATCCACAACCGGGAATCTCGAGATATAATATTGTGTAGTTATCGTTCTCCTTTGATGCCTCGGAATTATTTAATGTTTGAATACCTTAGTGATCTACCTGCATTTAATCTTTACTCGCAATTTCAATAAAAATGTATTAATTACGTAACTTACTCAACTGCAGGTAGATATATGTGCGACAAATATCAAACAATCTAATTAACAAAATAATCTAATAAGAAAACAATCTAATTTGAATTAATAAAGTAACACTCCTTTGTTTGCAATCTCTATTTGTTTTTATTCTTGTTGAAAACTCGGATAGAATATGGAGATTCAAAAAGGAAGAGTTTTAAAGACGAAAGTGGCAGTTGTGTGTCCGAAAGCATCAATGGAGATTTAAATTTCTTGGACTCAATGAAATAAACAAGTAGAATTGAACAGAAATGAGTAGATTAAACGAAAGTGAAAAGAATGCGTTGGGAGATTTGACTTGTGTCCCAGAAAGCATTATTAAAGATATAAATTAATATCTGCGTGTGAAATTTACGACAACCAAAAAAATATAACCTCATCCTCAGCGAAATCCTCTTATATCCCCAAGAGAAAATTCTTCCAAAACCAAAAGAAAAATAGTCTAATATCTAAAAAAAAGAACTTCGCTATTTCTTACAACTTTATATTTTAATAAAAATTTTTATTAAAAAAGTATTCCTCTTCTGACGAGGAGTGAACTATTATAATCGGACATCTACTAGATATTACTAGATCTAACTTTTTTCTTCTGAACAAGTTTACTCGAAACAGAATGTCCTCTTATACGAAAGACGCGACGAGCAAGACTTGTGCTGCAGATCAGAGATGAAATTCCTCGAACTTTAAGAATACTTTGCTTTTGGTTTTAGAAGAATCCTCTTGAAGCCATACATAAGAGGATTCCACTGAGACATTCCGTTGAGATCTTACATTTAATTTTACGGATGTATACTTTTTTTTGGATGGACAGAAAGACTTCAAATTTCAACTCGGAATAGCTCTTTTCGCTCGAAACTAATGCGATTTACGTCTACGCATGCACTACGTAATAAAAATGCTCAGTGAGCGTTGGATTGCACGCTCACCATTCGATGTCGAGAAGTCCATCGATGTCCGGAATAATCCACCGCCTTCTAAGGTGGTCCATTATCGTCCAAGCAAGTCCACTGCAGCACTCGTTATTCTGCCGAATCCAACATTGTCCCAGGTCAATCAGCACTTCACTCGCGTCGCGATTAATATTCATACTCTCGCGGCGATCGAGAAGTTAACGACAGCGCCGATAAAGCGGAACGAAGTTCACGAATTTGATTGACAAAAGAAATCGACGCGTACTTCGTTTGACGAATGTCTGTCGCAGCACATTTCCAGAGCACATTCGCCATTCGTGCGGGATGTCATTGCGAATGCTAATAAGTGACATCTCGTGTATGAAAACCGGAAGTTTCCATACTGAGAGAAAAAATATTCAAGTATAGCGGATATTTATTTGATGGTTACTAAACAGTTATTAATGCAAAATATTTAGTTATTAATGCAAAATATTTTTCAAATAAGATATACTTTTTCTCAAGAAGACCTCAATTTTTCGTGAAAACAATTATACTTATTTTATTTAAATAAGAGAATTTTAATTGAAGTGAATATGCTGTTATACTCGCCAAAAAAATATTTACTAATTTTCAGATATTTTTTTTCTCTCAGAATGTAAGAAAGAAACAAAAAGTAATAAAAACATCTTATTAAAGTTAGAATCCTCAATTTTGTTATTGAATATCTCAAAATTAAATAATGCGATTTTTGTAAAATTTACTTTTCTCCGAATGACCGAATTCTTCCGTATTCTTCGGTTTGTTTAGACTCCCAAACGACAGAGCCAATGACGTTTTCAACAATTCGAGAGGAAAAGAATTCCGAGTGTACCGAATTGAACATCCGAAAATAGAGGTGTTGGCAAATACGAGGCATTCGCTCAGCTATCCACATGCAAAAGCAGACACTGTGTCAGACAAGTGTCTACACGCTAAAGCGCCTAGTTCATGTCTATCGTTAAACGATAAACTTCGGCGTTGATTGTTGCGACACATTCGCAAGTCGCATGGCGTTGTGTGTGAAATTGAACACCGAGGAACGCGGGACGATCGCAAATCGATGAGTTCGTTCAACAAAGATCTGTCGCGGCAGGACAAATCTCGATGTTTCCGGAAAATGCTCGCGTCTCTCGTGCGAGCGTTGTTTGCAAATCAAATACTAATGATCGTGACGATCGCGAAACCGAAGAGTTTAACGAGTATCCGTCGTTATATTTCAGCGTTTCTGAAATATAAACTCGTGCGAGACGCAGAATTGGAAGCTGAAAATCGCGAAATGATCGCAAAATCGACGAGCCTGTTTAGAGAATGTCTGTCGCGATACGATAGATTTCAGTGTTTCTCAAACGAATTCACGACCCGTGTGGGAGACTACGTGTCCAACTGGAAACCGTGGACCATGACAATTGCGAAATCAAAGCGTTCTCGCGAGCAAAGCAACTGCGAAACGCGAAACCGTGACGTATGGAGCCGTTGTGTCGGCTCGCCTCGGGATATTTCGTTCCCAAAGTTTGCTCTCACGATATTAGAATTAACGTAACGACCTAACGTTTATCTTTATTCGCGGGATATAATCGCGACATGAACGCGCGTTCAACAAATGTGGCGAGCGCGACAAGCGAATTTGTTAACGCGGATCAGAACGATCGCGAGCTCCACTCGCGGTGGTGCAATTCTGATGCGCATTACACGCTGCCCAAAACGATTAGAGGACACTGAGTGAATATAATTTCGTTGAATAATTCCACAATCCAAACAAGATAGGGGAACAAATTGTTAAACAAGCGTTGCGTTTACGCGCGTTTAAACGTACTCATTGGAAAATTAAATGAAAGAAATCAAGATTATGCATTCGTTATTTCAAATATCTATCGAGTAACACGAATGATAAAACAGAATGACCTACTCTGAGAAAAAATATTTAATATTTGTTGCTATAATCATATAAAAAAATAATTGCCATAAATTATGGTCAAGAAAACAGTTTTTTTAACTACTATACTCTTATGTTACTATAATGTGAGAGAAAATATGAGAATAAAATAAAATAATCTACTATAATGTTAGCGATAATAACTTTATATATGCGTTAGAATAACCGAAATTATACGGTGTAAGTAAAATAACAAATTTGAATTAGATCAATCATTGCTTTCTCTCAGTGTACTAATTATCTTGAGCAGCGTTGATGATTTGACAGCACAAACACATACATGCAAAAATCTACGAGCTATGTAAATCGCATTAGTTCGAACGATATATCTAGCAAAAAAATCCGCTACCATAAATTTGTCGTACTTTTCATACTTGTTTTGCAATTCATCATTTCACTCACCGATCACCGAAGAGCAGAGCTCAGCCACGTTCGGCTGCGAGATCTGTAACAAAAAAAATGGACGATCTACTTAGGTCAAGCTCAGACATTCAACTTTAGTCGAGTTCAGAAATTCGGTTTCGCGAACAAAGGCGCATAATAGATCCGCGAACGGATTAACCCTTTGCGGCCGTAATCCGAGTGAAATTAACGGCTACGTGGCGGCGGCTTTCGGCGGCAAAGGGTTAAGAAGCGAAGTATAGAGAGGAGGTTAGGTTGCGAACTCACCTTCGAGCCGAGCTCGCTCTGCCCGAACCGGATCCTCCGGTACGGCATCCGCGTCCACTGGAGCTGCGCTTACTTGCCTTCGTCCTGCCAAAGCCCAGCCAAGTCTGAAACAAAGGACATAGTTGTTCTGTATAGTTAGCGACAGGGAGGGTTCTCTTGGTCTCTCGACAAATCGAGAATACTACATAATATTCGATACGAAGTATTGCAATTATATTATACTAGTAGTATCAAGTATACGCGGACCGTTTCTGTCTGAAGTCTAATAAGAATGAAACTCGGCGAAATAGCCTTTTAAGTGTTCAAGCGTTTGCACAGAATGTCAAAATCTCTAGAGCTTTACACAAAGAGAATATTATAGTATTTTTTTCATATAAATTCTTTTCAATTCTACTATGTTTTTAGTAGTCGAGGAAAATAGACTGCCAGTAAGATCTGTCTTGCTAACAAACATGGCAAATTTCGCTAAAAATGTAGCAAGTGTTTTAATAGCACATAATAATCCTAAGATACAAGTAGTACACATGAAATGAAAAAATAATGAATTACTGCAGAATGTCGATTCATTCCTCGGTTACAAATTTCTCTTTTGTAACAATTTTCCTAAAAAATTCTCTCCGTGTATGGTAATAAAATCCAGAAAATAATTTATCAAAACAAAACACCGTAAACCCAGACGGTAAATATACATGCCGGGCGAAACCTGTATATCAATTTATTTATTTATTTATCTTTATTTAGGTTAAATCTTAGTCGAGTTACAAACACGCCATTATATGTAAAGTGATCGACAGGTACGATCACGTGAATTTTCACGTGAAATAATGTATGAATTCGTTTCACATACCGTCTGCTCAATTTAAAAAACTTGGAAGTTTTCATTGTGTGTGCAGCGTTCAACTCGGCGTCCAAGACCGTAATGAGCGCGTGTTGTTATTATGGAGGTCGAGCGTCCCTCGGGACAACAACATACACAGGTATGCTAAAGTACCGCTACACGCTTTATTTGATCAGTTAATGTACGTTACATTAAAGTATTAATATTTCCCGTTATATTATAATAGTTAACTATTTAATACGCGTTGCAATGGATACTTATCGAATTCCCTTGTATCATAATTTTGCCAATTATTAGAATTTAATATTGCTAATTTTCAATAAATAATTGCGTTTTTCATGGCAGAATGTTCAGGAATCCTCTCTCCTAAGATTTTATAATTAAATCCAAAAATTATCATAAAATGGCGAAATATTATAAACTCAAACAATGAATATATATGTTGAATTGTGAAAGATTCTATTTTTATTCAAATTTCAAGCTATGTACGCGCAATTATTTATGAAATGGCCAATAATTACGATTGAATGTTCATTTGATGATACGATATAAATCGAATCACATACGCGGATCAACTGTATTTCTCTCTGAAATCTAGCGAAATCGAAACACAGTAATCACAATTTAAATTTCTAAATGCTTCTACTACTCAAGAAGATTTAAACACGATAAACGCACACCTGAAGTATTATAAATTTGTCTCACATACCGTCTTTGATTTAGAAAACTTCAAAATAACGCGATGTTGTATGCGTGGCATTCAAAGCCGGTATGATCGCGAGTGCGTGATGTATGTTGTTGTGCCGAAAGACGAGTGTCCTTCAGAATAATAACACACGTAAGTATACACAATGGCACCGTTACACACGTTATTCTCTACGTACATTTAACGTATGCTACATTAAAATACTGATATTTTACACTACATTATAGTACTCAATTTATCATACGTTCTAGTATTATAATACTCAATCATTTAATACACGAGAACGTCCATTGTATCTCCTGCATCATCAAGATTTTATAATTACGACATATATTCCATCTAATAAAATATAAGACAAATGTAACGCAAATATACATGTCAAGAACAAGTTGATAAAATTATTAAATCTGCTTAAAGGAAACTACATCACGAAAGTCACTTCGCTACTCATGAATGTATTGCATTTACTGTGCTATATGAAATTGGAAACTATAGGAAAAGATACCTCTTTAAATATAAGATCCTGATATTCATTAAAATTTTAAGTTTCAAGTTTAATTTACGATATTAACTGCATTTAATTTAATATATGTTAAACAATTATAATACAGTTTTAAGTTGACACGTAACAAGGAAGTCTATGAATTATTAAATATTTTAACGTAAGAATTTAAATCACGACAGTATTTTCGTTAATCGTGCGCGTACTATATTTAATATTTCACGTGAAACTAAAAAGCTTTATAAAAATACTTTCTCTTTAAGATTTCGAGAATTTCAAATCGCATGTATATGTCTACGTTATATTTTTTCTAAACTAAAAAAAATAAGAAATAAGAAATATTAATTCGGTAAGTAGTAATAACATATTTACTTTTATACTATTATACTCTTATACTGATACAAAATACTCTTCAAATAAAAAGGTTTACATTTTTTTAATCTTAGCTCTTCATAAAAGCAATTGTTTATTCTGTTTAAACACAAAAGAATTTATATTTAAGTGAATATATTAATAGTATCTACCGAATAAATATTCTTTATTTTTTAGATATTTTTCCTCTCAGTATATTGTATTAAATCGAGTTTTAGCACGGTCTAATCGCATCGAGAATATATTTCCTCTTTGAATTTATCAAAAATAAGATGCGCGCATTCTGGCAAACTCTTGAAATTTAGAGACGCTCCTCCAACATGAAGGATTAAACGGAGGAGCGTGGTGAGTGTATGCAAACCTACCTTCGAGAAGACTCCGTTCGGGCCAAACCGGATCCTCTAGTGCTGCATCTGCATCCGGCGGAACGGCATCCCCGGAACTGCATCTGCCACGTGGCCGCAAGCCGCATACTGCTAAATCTAGAACAGAAAAGAAATATATTACCTAATTAGTTACGGTAAAAGAACAATTACTCGGTTCGCGAAGAAAGTTCCGACCGCGAATCTTTTCAAAACTTAACTAAAAACAAATGCTGCTTTCCGGATCAATTGTTACTTGATAAATTCCACGATGCTCCCACGCTCGTGACAATCTCGGCGAATCGATCGCGACGCGAATTTTCTAAAAGACAAATACATAAAAAGTCACAAAACTAACGCTCCGAATTGCAAATTCGAGTCAAACCTACGCACTAGCTTTTAACACGGACTCGTAATCAATGTCCGCTTCAAAGCAAGCACGAAAACTAATGTCTTTCGTACTTGCACTCAGTCAAACTATTTGATCTTTGTTCCGCAGAAACACGATTTCACGTTCATCGGGAGCGCGGTAATTTTCCCTTTCCCATGGTCTTTGTTTCAAGTCGCTACGACGTCTACAAGTGAACTTACCAGCGATTTTATCGATCCGCGCTTTAGATCACTCGGCGCGAGCGCTGAATACGTGACGACGCGACGCGTGAATGGAATGCGGAGCGCGACTACTCTCTCCCCGCGCGGTCACCTCTATGTGGCACGCGCCGTCACGCACTGGTACGGTACGTTACCCCCCCCCCCCCCCC